>NW_028277778.1:605000-969010 GCF_059751315.1 Micrasema longulum
GATGTTTACGATCGTTTGTGCGAAATATCGTAAATGATGTTAATTTCATTTCATGTCTCTAGCTAGTTTATTGAAAGCAAAAATATCAAAAGCGGTAAAAATATCGTGAAAATCCGTTATTATTTGAGTAAATTTGACTGATGTTTAATTAATCAAACAACATGTCTCCAAGACGGAGCACAATAATCTTTTAAAATGATTCGCACTACTTTGTTTAAACGTATTTGCAAATTTCATTTTCATTAAAGAGTGATTTAATTATTTGTAAAGTATTTCTTGTCATCAGCCTTGTGGTGTAATAGTCAGTGCATTCACCTACCATGCAAGAGGTCTCGGGTTCGATTCCCGAGATGGTTGAGATGAAATATTTATTTTAAAGGGTGTTTTCACACCAAAATATTTCATAGTCCCTGGAATGGTACCTGAAGCGTAAGACTGATCATCTTAACTTCATGTAACAAAAGTTATCAAGGTACGCTGCGATTGGTGTATTAATTCAGTGCCCTATGCACCATTGGGTGCGAAAAGGGAATGATGATGATTACTTTTACACGGTGTTTAAGGGCCAGACTGCTAAACTTCAGATGAACATTCCTCATGAAAAACTCTTTTGATTTTTTTTTTCTAAAAACTCGTTTCTTTCACGATTCTTTTTTAAATTATTAACAGTCTAGCTGATTCGTCCCAGCTCCTAAATAAAATTCAAATTAACTGTCCATCACGTGCCCTACGAAATCACCCAACCTTTAGAATACCTAGTGTCAATACGAACTATTGCCAGAATTCGTTTTTACACAGATCGTGTTCCACTTTTAACAGCTTTTTTAACCATATAGATATATATCATACAGGATTACAATTATTTAAAAATAGTGTATTGAAAACTTTTGAATAAAACTCCGGTTGGTCCCTTTTTCTCTTATATCACTCAAATTACATATATTAATATTATTATTATAAATTAAATTTCTCTTTTGAAATTTTGTATTGCTACTAAAATCGCTTTAATGAAATTTTATCGACTTCTCTTGGTTTAAAATCTTCTCCTTATATTGCTTTTTCAAATTTTAAATGATTACTTGCTATACTTGTTATTCCTTCTTTATTTTTTCTTTTTTCTCTGCTGCCATTGGCATGTTTTTATACTTTTTATACTTTTAAACTACTTTTAATTACTTATATTATATATGTTAATAAAATCAATATATTGCTGCTCTTACTATAGATAGTGTGTCATTAATTTTGAGGATGTTTTTTAAATTGACCTAAATTTAAATTTACTGTCTTTTATTTCACTTAAAGATTCTTCTCATCGTTTCTTTGAATCCCTTAAAATAAATATGTGTTTATGTTTTTCCTTTTTTAAAAAAAATGTTATTAATATTTTATTTTATTTTTACATCTGAGCATATTTTTCATTCCTTATTTCCATTCTTAATTCTTAATTACTCTTACAAATTTTCTTCATTTTTAATATTATTTCCATTTGTAAATACTCACTACAAACTACAAACCTTAAAATATATTTTTTTCACTTAAATTTTAAATTTTAAACAACTTATATTCATGTTTTCTTTTTCCTTCTCTTTTTTATACTTTCATAATTAACATTACATTTAATTGCTTTTTAATATGGAAACTTCACTGGTCCATTAGAATTAAGTCCAATTGTGTAAAATATTAAACTTTGTAACTGTACTGTATGTTTCCTGAATAAAAGAAAATAAAAATAAAAATAAAAATATTTTTTGCTCTTTACAAGTAAGGAATAACATAATATGCAACGACATTTGTATTCGCGCTCGTTGCACAATAATAATTATTTTGAACGAAAATCTTGTTGACTCTGTGCTGAGCACTCTAGTTATGGCAGCCGATTTCTACACGGGAATATCACGCGAGAAGAAAGGAAGGGGAGATGTCTCTTCCTCGGGACAGAAAGTTGAGGAGATTGCCGACGATACGTCGGAGATAGGGAAACTTCGAAGTTTAACGTTCACCTGAAGTATTGGCAGCTCGGAAAATTGGCCCAATGAATTGGCTTCGTGTCAGCGAAATATTCCTAGGAAATAGTAAATAATCAGGACGCTGCGCCAACTCACTGTACGACTTTAAGCTTTTCTCGATATATACTCCGCTCTTGGTGTCACTTCGGAACGGTTTTGGATTATGTTTATTCTGAGTTTTATAAAACGAAAAACACAAAGTTTTACCACAACAACAAAACGTACTGAACAACTTAATAAAACAGTGATTCAGCGGATCGTTTATCTGATTGAACAAGTTGTCTTCTTTCATACGATCGCTGAATCAAATTCAATTATAAACACCTCTCTCCCGCTTCCACTTCCACCGAGTCTACTATGTATCAGGGGCGAATCGTGTATAGAAGCGATTATGCGCAGCTTACCATTATATTTGACTAACCATTTTAATGTTCTACCGTAACTTTATTATCAGAATAACAAATAAATAATTTCCATTTATTTTAAATCATTTCCGCCCTTCGTATTTTTATCCTAATATAAAAATTAATATTAATAAAGTGCGCCCAGCGCCTGCGGTGAGCCAAGAAATTAGCCGATTATTCCAGCTTATTTTTTCAAACAAATAAGCAAACTTTATTTTGAATGTCTTAACCCCACTGCGGGTTTTTTCTCTTAGATTAAACTTGCAGATTACACAAATTATTTGAAGATTCTTGATATGGAAAACAGTATTTCAAACATTATTTCTTAAGGGCTATTTTTCTTTGAGATGGTACTTCTGACATAAGACCATAATTACTTTCATGCGTCATATTGCAGGACATATGGCGCTCGATGCGGCCGTTTTTAGCACTATTAATTTCTAGAACAGTTCGGCCAGTTGAAATTTCAATTGAATACCTAATATCGACTGAATTCATGATGTTGTTTTTTATTTATTTTTTCTATGCATCTATATATAAAAAATGAATTAATACTAGATCATTAGCATAAGTAGCCTTTGAAAATAATTCGTCAATCATTACTATAGAACATCATAAAATAATTATAAAGAGATGATTTGAACTCTCAGAGACTCTAGTTGAAAATGTCGATATAAGAAGTACATCCATTTCCTAGTCTGCGTGAGAAAGGTGACAATAATATATACTATTTTGTCTAGTTTTTACGTGTTGGTTTATAAATATTTGTTGAATCCAGGAGTTTGCAACAATCTAATTTAGAATTAATGGTTTCATACATAAATATAAGGTCAGTTATTGTCCTGCAATCCTCCAGAGTAGGTAAATTAAAATAACAAATACATGTAGTTAACTTGTTTTAAAGGAATATGATAATAATATATAATATATCTTAAAAAAAATGTCGTTGGACTCTTTCAACAATATTTATGTGAATTTTGTAAAAAGGGGACCATATAGTAGAGTTATACTCTAATTGGCTTCTAACCAAGGATATATTCAAGAGTTTTATTATTTTAACTGATTCAAAATCCTTTATGGTTCTCAATACTTTTAGGTGTTAACATAAGTTGTGTCCGTTTTTTTCCAAATTGAAAAATAAATATCAAAAGCAAAACAAAATGATAAAAATTTTACGTCATTCGATAAAAATGTTTATTGTATTTATTTATTTAACAACACCCACAAAACAACAGCCATTACAAAAAAATAAGATTTAGAAATAAACCAAAATTATAGGCCAATTATAGTTTTCTATACATTACTATATACAATGTCGAAAAAGAAGAAAAAAAGCGTTAAATGAAATAGCCACTCCGCATCATTCCACACGTAAAAAATTAATAAAATATTACAATACCAATAAAAAAAATAAAAGGAAAAGGTTTTTTATTTACTCGGACTTAAAAATCCTTCCGCCTACGGATCCATACGGAGTAATACAGAGCTATCAGTCCTCCCTTTCTTTCTTTCTTTCTTTCTTCTTTCAAACAAGAGAAAATAATTACAATATTAAAGTGCACAAAAAAATAATATTAGGTAGGTACAGTTAGATTAAATTATAATTATTATTTTTGATTAAGGTTCTAGCATTTTCTTTAAATTTGTTTAAAGTTGAAAAAATATATTTATTTCAGCAAAAAACGTGTTATAATTATTTACAATTCTGGGCAAAGATGCATTCTTATTACTATCCGTGCTTGAAATACTAACATGAAACAATTGTTGCAGCCTAGTTGTACGTTGAGGGATACGAATTTTAGTTTTCTCAAGCAGTTGAGGGCAATCTAAGTGGTTATTGCATATTTTGTAAAGGAAAATGGTATTATTGATAATTCTTCTAGATTGTAAGGTATTGTTTTTGTGATGTACTGCAGCTTCTTCATAGTTACTGAAATGTTAATATTGACGATAGTTTAGGTGATTCTAAAACTTTTTTTTAATTCTTGAGATATATTTGAAATATTGAAGAGACCAGACAGTGGAACAATATTCAAGAATACTGCCAACATGTGCAAAATATAGTGTTTTTAATGTTTGGATTGTTAAAAAGCTTACAGACTCTTATTATAAAACCCAATGTTTTGTAAGCTTTGCTTACTGTCTTCTCTATATGTTTATGTTTTACAAGATGTTGTGTTTGCTGTTTACGTTACACATATGATTTATTAAAATATAAGCCTTCAAAATGTAATGCTAGTAAACGAAAGTGAGCTTTTTTGACACCTCTTTCTGTTTAATCGAGGGAATAAAGCTGCCAAAACAGTTCGCAATATTTGCGCAGTCTACAAAGAAGATTCTATTAGCTTTTTTACTATTTTTTTGGAAAATAATGAAGGAGAATACAGTGTTGACCAATTTGTTTTTTTGTTGTTGTGCGCTCTTTAAAATGTATGCATTTTCGTGGACATGAATCTAGCAAATGAATGCTTAACGTTACATCTTCCAGTCAATCAATCAATAGCCAAATAATCGTTTGAAAGAAAGTTGAGGTAAGCACTGCTATATATGCGTTGCAATTAGAGTACAAATGCAGTGTCTAACGCACCAACGGATGAGGAAAGAAAAAAATAATAATGATGAGTACAAAACAAAAACATGTTTATTTATACAGTATCTGGTGCCTAGTAATGCAAGTTTGTATTGACAAAAAAGATAAATACGTGAGTACAATTAATAAAAGTAGGTATAAATAATAATACAATGTATTTATATTTCCATCCTCGCAATATGTAGGAAACATATTGAGCTAAAATAAAAAAGTATCTTCCATAAACATTTTATTAAATTATCAATTTAGTTAAAAGCCGTACATTTAATCTAGGATATAAAATCTCGACTAATTAAATTACCCGAGTCAACAGAAGAAAATTGCATACACCGTGAAAAGAGAGAAAATGGAGAATTACTCTTTGGCGTTCGTTAAAAGTAATCTTATTTGAACATTAATTTAATCCCAGGAACATCTTTATATGATACAAAATATTTTACAACATTTTAGGTGAACATTATTCTGCATTATGCGTTTATTATAACCTTCCGTTTATTATTAATAAGGCTTAAATACAGTGTAATGGTTTGGGTTAATGAGCTTTTGAAATTCTCGAGACGGTGATGCTAAAATATGCTCATGCCTCAACATAATTATGCTATTTTACACCCCCACCAGAATAATCTACAAATATTTATGAATGTCATTCTAGGAGGTTAAATAACCGTATAGGAGTTTATTTATTGTAATGGACGAATTACATTGTTACGCACGCCAAAATGTTTAATGTACAGTGAAGCTAATTTTAAAATCACATTGAAAATATAACGAGTGGTTTATTGGGAATCAAATTCTAAAAAAGAGGTGTCGTCAACTGTGGCATCTTTACTCATTTTTCCTCGATTTTTTTTAACTAGGAAAAAAAAACATTTTAATTAGTTTGACTTTGGATTGGTAAGTACTGTTTGATTTAACTTATATCTATTAATTAAACTTTCTAATTGTACAACTAACAAAACAAATCTGAATCGGGTCGTGGTTCCTCACACAAGTTCAAACCACACTCTACCCCAACTTGATTTCCATTTTCTAATAGTAAGTCATTTACAACTCGTTGAAAATAGCCACCAAAATTAAAATATTTGGGTAATTTATTATATAAATAAAAGACGAGTGATACTTTAATCCACAAATTTGGAATATCCAGTGACCGGTTTCATCGCTTTCGCGACATCTTCAAGACTGGTATTTTTATTAAAAAGTTCAATGTATTTATACAATACCGAAGTAAGGATAGAGAATTCAAAATTATATGAAAGTTAATTAAATAAGGTTATTTTTATCTTAAGGATCACTACCAAAAGATTTTCGGGTTAACTAGTGAGTTGATATAATGCTTTTTTAATGAGCTTTAGTATTTTATTTTTAGTGTCCTATCCTTCTAGAGTGTTATTTTTGTCAATTATAATTTCGGAAACAATTGTACAATGAATTTCCATCAAGGATTTTCAATTACAAACTTAAATATTTGAGTCAATTATAAGAACGCTAATATTTCTTCTTTTTCTTAAACTATTTTATACGTAAATAAAGAAATCACACATTGGACACTTTCAAATAATTTATCAGTAACCTGAAAACTCATTTATAAAATCAACTAAGTTTGTGTTTCTTTTAGCATTGGCTAATCGATATGTCTGCAATAATAAAGTTGATTTTACTGGCAACACTGGTTAGTACGTAAAAATGTCCAACATTCGACATTTATTGCCATTCAAATGAGTCGAGCTGCCTCCAGTTCAAGAGTGTAATTAGGCATAGTTATTCAAAAGTGAAACTGTAGATGAAAAAAATAAAACCTCTACGTTATTTTGTATAATATTAGTTTCACTGAAAAGGAAAACATATGAATCATGTATATTGCCAGTGAGTATATACGCATTAGAGGCCATGGCCCTCACATAAAGAAATGTAGAAAAACTTAAATGCCCACAGCAATCCATAAAAAATGCTTGCTTAGTATAAGCCCAAGAAACAGAGTAAAAAACGAGGAAATAAGAAAAAAAAAACAGAATAGCGGATGTCATGGATCGCGTAACAGGACTGCAGTAACAATGGGCAGGACATGTTACGAGACAAGACCCTACATAGACTCCTACATTTTGAAGTTGGAGAACTTGAGAGAATAAGAGAGGCGTCGGAAGACCTAAAAATAGATGGTCCGACGACATAGCCACTGTGGGGGGTAGGAATTGGCTGCAAGCAGCAACCGACTGAAAGAAATCGAAGGATTTGGAAGAGGCCTATATGCAGTAGTGGAGGACAGAAGGCTAAAGAAGAAGAAGAAGAAAAAGAAGAAGAAGAAGAAGAAGAAGAAAAATAAGTTTTAGTAAAAAATCTGATTAAAACCCCATTATAAGGTCAAGTTGCTAATCCCCATTAAATGGTAACTTTACCCAACATAACTAACATTACCCAGACGAATTTCTCCATAAATATTCAAAAACAGCACTTGAAAATCATTTTCATGGTTTTATAAGAAGATGTTACTTAAAAAAAACATTTCTTCTCAACTCTTTTTTCATTAAAAAAATCCCAACGAGTAGTACTTACCACTTACAAATTTCTGTAAATTTACGTTTTCGTGACACTCGGTAGAAGCAGGTTAAGATGTCACAGTTGACCGTACGTAAATAATAGACAGTTCGTCTTCTGGCCGGTGAAAAATACAGTTCTGTGTGTGAAGAAAGCTCTGAACGACAGTTTTTTCTATTAAACAAAAAAACTTAAAAGAAAATGAATGTTGCCTATTACAACGCATCAAATAATCTTAAATCACGCCTGCTTTGACCGCATGTTATTATGTACATCTCGTGAAAATTATGGTGATGCGGATATCACAAACATAGGGCAAAATGGTTAATACCATACAGTATGTAAAGTGATCTTTTGAACTAGCCAAAAACAGGTCAATAGTTGTGAAAATGCTAACATTTCCACATTTTCCCAATTTTTTTTTCATCTTTGATGAAGATTATTGGAAATGATTTATTTTGTCTCTATTGAGATGTGGTCAGAATAAAACTAGTAAATAAATGAGTTAATTCCCTTCTCAAAAATGTTAGTTCTATCTGTTAATACATCTATTGATTTATAAATGTATTGTCTAGCCCAGCGGAACAATCCAGTTAATTCCCTTAAGTTAATCTTTCGTAAACTGGAGTCTCTACCCTTTACTTCCTCAAGGGTGCAAATATTCATTTCGCAAAGTATGAAGTGGAAATTTAATCCGCAATTAAAGCCATTAGAACAATAAATTACTTCAGGGAAGAATGCCAGTATAAATATATTTTTTTAAAAATAAAATGTTAAGATACGATTAAATTATTTTAGGTAGAGACTAAAAAAACAATACAATACTTATGCGAGTTACTGTGTGTAGTATGGAATAAAATATTGACAACAGACAACAGAGATTAAGAATATTTTAGAGAAGGAAATATAAAAGTCTAGGCATCTACGGGGCTTATGACCTGTCATTGCCTGGTTTAAGTGGCCACTCTACACACTGAGTAACATGAATTGATAAACATTGATAAATCCACCTGGTCCATGAAGAAGTATAGAAATTTTCTTTTTTTTTTCATTATGTATTATTTAATTTAGTACTCAATCTTATTTGACATAGTATTAATTACTCCCATTTCTTACTAAAGCGTAGAGTGAGTTTATAGAAACCATATCCCAAATATTATTTCAATTATGTTTTTATATAAATATATATGTAATTTTTTCTAAATTAAAAACATATAATAGTATTATTATTTAAACCTGTCAGTCATCCATGTTACATAACTTTTTGGTGTTTCTGTGTCACATTGTCATTTAAAAAAAATTATTTTTGTATGAAAAAGCGAGATAGGCACCAAAATATTAACATCATACGTTTTTACTGACCGTTCTTCAACTGTGTGCCACTTTTAAACGTTTTTTTTTTATTTCAATGATAATAATATTTTTTCAATACTACTATATTTTACTACTATACTTTTCTTTTGTTGATTTTAATGATACTGTTTTTTTGTATATTTTGCTATGTGTAAATCTAAATTTATATCATTTTAATATTTATGTCTGATTAAATTGTATTTTTTGGAATAATATTATTTATTACTTATACCTTTTTTTTCTGGATTGTTATTATATTGCATCACATATCATTATATTTGAATCATACTAATTTTACTAAGTATTTTTTATTGTTAATTAATATATTATGGCTTGACACAGGTACAGCCTAAAAAGCCTTAATAAGTTCACTTATATTTAAACGAGTGTAATTTTTAATGAATAAATGAATTGAAAAAACACCTTTGACGGAAAGCTATCTCTTTATAAAGCTAGGCAGGTTAGATGTCTCACCAGCAAAAAAAAATGCATGTTTACTTTTACTACTTATTAAACCTATAATATATTTAACTAAATGTAAATTGTTGTAATAAATATGTAAATATATAGCTACAAATATATAAATGAAATATTTTTACATTTTATAAGAACAGAATTAATGTGCTTTTAGAGTGCCATTCAATTTGTTGCCCGCATTTACTCTCTTTATATAGGGTGACCCAATAAGAGTGCACGATTTAATTTGATTAAAAATCGCATGTTTTTTGAGCGAGTGATGATATTTTCACTGCATTGTAAAGAAGACATGTTCTGATTATGTATGGAATAAAATATTCAGCATATGGCCCCTGCGGCTCTGAACACAGGCCCTTGCTCTTTTCATAAAATGTTTGATGACATTTTAACAAAGATGTGGCTCTATTTCACTGATGACGCGTTGGATCTCGGCCTTGAGCTCATAAATTATTTGTGGTATATTTACCTAGACCTAAGATTTCATAAAACTCCAAAGAAAGAAATCGCACGGCGTTAGATCGCAAGATCTTGGCGGCCAATTGACAAAGGAATTTCGGAAGATGATTCGGCCTGGAAATCGTTGATTCAATAAATCAATTGTTTCGTGCGCGGTGTAGCAAGGGGCGTCGTCCTGCTGAAACCACGTGTTATTCAGATCCATACCATCCAGTTAAAGCCAAAAATCTCCGTTATCATGTTCCTGTTACAAGTGCCATTCACAGCCACATTCTAGTCTCATTTTCAAAGAAGTAAAGCCCACGCGCGGATTATCTAAGCCCCAAATTTGACAGTTTTGTTTGTTGACGAACCCAGTCAGATAAAAATACGCCTCATCGGTGAAGATGATTTGTTTCGAAAAATCAGCATTCAGTTAATTTTGCTTCATCACCCGTTGAAGGAATCGCCGGCGCTATGCATGGTCTGCTGGTTTGAGCTCCTAAGTGAGCTAAATCTTGTATAGGTAAAGGTAAAGATCTTTTGTCAAAAATCGCTGCGTGGTACTTTGTGAAATTTGAAGTTGTTGTGAACGATGCCGAATAGATGTTCCCGGGTTTTCGGTAATACAATCCGGTATCGGTATTAGAACAGCAATATTTTTTAAGAGACCGGCCGGTACGTCGACGCACAGTAAACTGACTGTCCATCATCTGCCCAGTTTTTTCAAAATTCATTGATCACTCTTTGAATTGTTGACACATTAAATGCACTTCCACGACCGAAAATTTTGCGAAGTTTGCGAGCGGTTTCAGCGTAACTTTCTCCATTTTTGTAATGGGTTTTTAGAATGATAACGCGTTGCTCAGTTGTGTAGCGCTTCATTTTAATAATCGAAACAATCCTTGATGCCAGCTGTCAAATTTTAGAACTGCAAATAAAAAAAATGGCATCAAATTTGAAGCGTGCACTCTTATTGGGTCATCCGCTACTTCCCAAATACACAAAGTCGTCCATTTGTTCAAAACATTTGTTTTATACATTAACGATGCAATCAGTAATCTCAGTCGTAATATATTTTAATTTAAAAGGAAATTTACAAACAAACAGTGTAATGTAGTCATATCGTCCCAGTAGAATAAAACAGCGTTTATTCTAGTGTGAACACAGCGCTTTGTAATAAATGTTAATTATTTTAATTAAAACAGTAAATAATTTATAATATCCAAACACATAGCGAGAAAGTCTTCTTTCTGCTTCTGGTTACAGCACATACCTAATCTCAACCCTTGGTGCACCGCAAGTCAAAATCACTTTACCCTCTCCCCCTTTCTCTCTTCTACCCCCCTCCACCCGCATTCCGAACCACCGGGGTGGAAGACTGGTTTATTAAATTACAATATTATTGTACAAAAAACTGAAAGAATAATAAAATCTCTTGATTGCAGGAAGATATTTAAGGACAAATTTAAAATATTTTATTTCGTATCGACAATAGATCATCATCATAAGCTCGGCAGCCCTGCGGCGCAATCACAAATGATTACCGACGTGCTTAAAAATATGCTAAGCATTCGAGCGAACACAATAAACAATAATGAACATGCTTAAGTTATCGCGGTCATAAATCGACGCGTGTGTAATCTCTACATCAATACTCGTGTCGGTTTGTTTTTTGTTTTCCTCGTAAATAAATACAGTTCATTGCCAAAACATTGGCTTTTTTGAAAACAATGATAAATATATTGCATTTGCAAAATAGTAAGGAGTATCAAATACAAAAAAGTGAAAATTAAATTACAAACAATTACTATGGCGACTGTTTTTCTTGGTATTTGGCTTGCCGATCGCCGCACTGGTGAAATGTAATATATAAATTGTGAACAAATAAACAAAATTTTATAAAACTGAATTATTTTTCTTTAGTTACAGTTTTGGAATATTTTTCATATTTACACAGGTGAAATTTAAATATGTGGTTGCGCAGCAGGATTATGCGTCGTGAAACGTAAATATTTTGACATTTAATATTAAGTGTTGCCAAGCATCAGGTTGTAGTGTGACATAATAATCCCGATTGATAACTTGCACATTGTGATCGCGAATACGATAAACAACCATGGTGAGAAATTGTTTTTTTATTTAAAAAAAATAATATTTTTATTTATTTATAAATCATATAACACAAAGAAGTATAATACGTTAAATAACATTCCCAGGGGCTACAACAACTCAATTCGGTACATAAATAATGTTAACATTAAAAAAATAACACATTTTGAGAACAACAAAGAAACAAAACAAGTTTAGCACTTTTATAACTAAATATAGCACAACAATATAAACGCCAAAGACTTTTTCTTACACAAGCAGAATAAATGTATAAAAAAAGCTTTTAAGAATGAAAAAAGTAGTGAATCTACTAAGGCAGATAAGGTCATTAACATCACATGCCACGCAAATGATCCAGCCATAGTGATGATGAGAACATATCCATCTTAGTTAGTAAACATCTGAATACTTAAGAAATGTACTAGCAATGAACACATGATTATTTGAAACATAATTCGGATATACGATATCACGTCGCTTATTTGCTAATAACGTAATCGACGTGCTCGTCGATAATCATTTGTGATTGAGCTACTGCGTGAGCCTGGCCTACATCTAAGAGTCTCCTTTACTCTTGGTCTACTGCTCTTCCTCTGCAGGTCCCCACGTCCAACGTTGTCGTATTGAATTCTCAAAGAAACCCTTTTCCACAGCTGATGGTAAATATCTACTTTATAGATTACCGACTCCAGCGAAGGAAATGCGAAGTATCTTGATCATCTGTTACTGGAAAGTAAGGTAGCATGTCTTACGCTTCTTGTATTGTTTAATTATGGAAAATGTCAATGTAAGTGTCTCAAATATGATTTTTTTTTAAATAAAAAAAATATATATAAGGACATTCGATTCATCTAATCTTCACATTCGTTTGAAAATGCTCTAACAAGGCGAAACATTTGTCACGAGGATTTTATTTTTGTAATAATAAAATAAAATTTTCAGTCGACCTCAATCAGTGTTTGATTTCTTATACAATAAGTTTAAATATAAAGTTCTATAAAATAAACACTAAATCAATCAATAAAAAGAATTACTTAGGTGTTATTATTTACTTAAATATTTAAATTTTCAGACCATTTCCTGAAAGTCATAAATAAATTGTTCTGCAAAAATGGAAATCAAGTTGTGGTAATGTGGGATTTGAACCTTTGGTCCGTGAGTACACAATACTATCACGGGACCACAACGCGGTTCAAACTATTATTATATTTATATTTTTTAATTTGTAAATAGTGCGTATCTTAAGATTAAATAAAAAAAAAATCACTTTCCAGTTAAATAAAAAAGTAAAATAGAAAGGTATCATATTTCTTTGTTTACATTTTACTGGGTTTTATATAAATTGTGTCTTTTTTTTCTTCTAAAATTGTTATTATTATTCTATATTATTATATTCTATATTACTTCTTCCATATTAAAAAATGAGCTGAAAGAAAAAAAAGTAATAGTTCATGTGTCATTCGAATAAAAAAATTCTGCTCTACAGTAAATTTATTGCTTTTACGTTACATTTATTATTTTATTTGATTACAAGCCTTCAAAATGGAATGTCAAGTAGACAAAAGTGGGCATTTTTGATACCTCTTTCTGTTCTTGTTCAACCGAGAGAAAAAACTGCCAAATCTGCTCGCAATATTTGCGCAGTGTACGGTGAAGAAAATATGATTATTTTATTTATATTTATTTATGCGTTGCACCAATACTCGGCGTGTAATTACATAAAATAATAAATGTAACGTTAAAGCAAATACGGAAGTGTCTTGTAGAGAAGAAGAAAATATTTTGAATTATGTTTACCGTTTCGTTTGACTTTTGATGCTCATTTTTAAGTTTGGAAAAAAAAAACAGTCACAACTTATGTTAACTTGTGGAAACCTGAAATAGGTTCTTAGATCGTGAAATATTTCATAAATCATACTATACATCCATTTATATAAAAGGTAATGTTTAAATGGTTATCCCCGATAGACTGAATAACTACTGTGCCGATTTACATGCGGTTTTCAGATAAATGTACATATTTGCCACGAAAAAGTTTAAAGCTCATAAAATTTTCAATTTATTGAGTACAAAAAAGTTGGGAGCGCTATTTTTTTTATCAATCATTAAGGCTCCATTCACCGAGAATGCGTATAAAAAAATGGATGGATCATGGAATTAAGAATAGTCCAGAAGGAGCGTAGAATCATATACCTCGGACTGTGTCCAAAAATCCTCCCACTTTGCCTCACTTTCGCCACACGCATGCGTGAAGACACCACGTAATGTTGCCAGATCGCGAAAAATATAAGCATAACACAAATGTAAGATAATTTTTTAAAAATATTTACAAAGAGCAATTTGTTAATTTTTCTAAAATTTTATTGTTCAGCGGAAACATTGATTGACTCAACAGAGTAGGTAAGTAAAGGGTCATTTAATAAGAGCAATTTTATTAATGAAATTTAAAGTTAAAAATATTTTATTTTACATAAAACGGATATTTTTATGTCATGTAAAATAATATTTGATGGTTTAAAAATAATGTCAGTCAAATATCCACCACGGCGATGTTTAGTCCGAGGGGTCAAATTTTCATTAGTTTTCTCATTGGACGAGCAAAGTAGCGTAAAAAATTCGACTACCCTGGCAACACTAACAACATGTCTATTTTATTTTCTTTGACAATCTGACAGATGGAAAAACAATTTAATTTTTAAGTAATGCATTTGCCACTAACACATGCATTTGCTACTTACACATGAAATGTGATCCCATCATGCTTCTTTTTTATCCCGGCAGCATTGCTTCACTTTAAAACGATACAACACGTCATAGTTAAATTCAAATCAGGAGTTGCGTACTGAGCGATGTCTACAAAGAAACTAATCGTTTAAAACGTAAAACTACTCATTTAAGAGTAGTTTAATCGCCTTCTGTTTGATGCGCGTATGTGGTTTCTAGAGTATTTTTAATTCTAATGTAACAAAAAACCTGCTTAAGTTCAATATTTGATTATCTATTATTTTTAGATTTGAAATTCAATAATAAACAAGTACCTTCCTAGGTTCTTACTTATTAACGAAAAGTCACATCGTTTTTTTTCCTTTAACCCAAACAGTTTTTACGCGCTTTCGTGCGCAATCAAGCATTTGAGTTTCGAATCAGGCTGGCGGTTAAAGAACGACTAAATACGCGTACAGCAGAACAAAGCGTTTGGGCATGAGTTAAGTGTCATAACTTTCCTAACTTTCCTTAGTGCAAATGTATTCTCATATTTTCTCTCTGAATGATGGCCCTATTGGAGTGATTTTTTACGCACTATAGACATTTACCGTGTCCCTATTGTTTTGTTTCTTGAAAAATAGTTTCTCATGGAAACTAGAACCATTTAAAATCCCGTAAAAAAGAACAGTTTTATCTGCTGTCTTCAGGTGCATGGTATACAAATGTAATTATTTTTAGAAAACGCAAAACGAGCCGATAAAAAAATTTCTGATAATCTGTCTAAAAAAATAACAAAATCGGTTCAGTTTTGAGGTGCGGAAAACGGGACAATGAAACGTCGATTTTGTCCATTCTAACAAAAGGTCTGACATGCAGTTATCTTTTTCGCAAAGTGTCAGGAGACATCTGCAAGACAGTGACAGGAAAACAATTTTCGAATACCTATTTATCCTAATTTTCTGTCCACACAATTTATATAAACCGAAACACCAAAAAAATAATAATTATGTACATATCACATTATTTGGAATTAATACAATAATTGATATCAAATTAATTATTTGAATAAAAGACGAGTGATAGTTAAATCCACAAATTTAGAATATCCAGTGACCGGTTTCATCGCTTTCGCGACATCTTCGAGACTAGTATCTTTATTAAGGAGTTCAATGTATTTATGCAAAACAGAGGTAGGGATAGATAATACAAAATTATATGAAAGTAAATTAAATGAAGTTATTTTTATCTTAAGCATCATTTTCAATTTTTTTTTGGGATTAACTAATGAGTTGATATAACAATATTTGAGTTTGTTCAAATGTTCGCAGACAAAAGACTGGATTTCACCCCCTCGGGAGTCATTAAGATTAACAAATTACAACAGGGATGGAAAATACCTTAAACCAGCCAATGACAGGTCACAAGCCCTGTAAATGCCTAGACTTCCATATTCCCTTATTTAAGATATTCTCCATCCCTGTTTTAATTTGTTAAGAGTTGATATAATGTTATTTAAATAAGTTTAAGTATTCTATTATTAGCGCCCCATCCTTCGTGAGTGCGATTTTTGTCAATTATGATTTCTGAAAAACAAAGGGAAAAAAGTTATCAGTAAAAATATAGTACAATGAACTTCCATCAAGAATTTTCACTTACAAACTTAAATATTGATATCAAACTTTTGATTGTGGTATGTATTCAAATCTAGCAAAAGCAAAGCATTGCCGGGTTTAGCTCGTACCTAATCGTATTTAGTTGTCGGCTTTTCAAATAGACTTGGAATAAAAATAAAAAGATTTGAATGATGACATGAATGGGATTTCTATATAAAGTGAGTGTAAATTCAATTATTAATCAGATTTCGTTCTATTTTCTTGATTTTCGCAGCGGGAAAACTTTTCGCATAACTTGCTTAAGTCAGTTGGGGAGAAAAACACTTTTATTATATCAAGGAAGTTCCAAAGCACATTAAGTGAAAAACTACTACTTGCTGGAAAATGCCCCATAATATATTCCGTCTACAGACTACAGACAGAGCAGCTACTCTTGACATTCCCTTAACTCAAGTCAGGTACTTAACCTAATCCTCTAGTGTTATAAGCGCGCTCTCACTATCCAACTGTATCTCTCGCCTTCAGAGGTCCAAATGGGTTTACTCAATTTTAAAAAGTATAAGATCTAGTTCTGTGATTATTCCTTCACAAAAATTACTCGTATTAACTTTTTGCCGAGATCGTAGAACAACGAGGCACGTGATTTTCTTTAGCTTTACGTGAGAGCGGTAAAATTTTTTTGGACATTTTATGTCACAACTTTATAAGTACAAAAGTATACCAGCTGATACTTGGGTAAGTTGTAGCTTTCGAGTTATGATTTCCTTAAATAGGTGCGAAGATTTTTACGGTCACTGTTATCAATATGTTTCTCTTTTGGGTGATACCGCGTGTGTTGGATTTGTTCCGACGTTTCGGCTACCATTGCAGGAGCCATCTTTAGGGTAAACTGAGTGTTTTGTAGGAAAAAGTGTGTGTTTAAGTACTAGCAATTTGTACCGTATCGCAGTCGGCAGTAGGCACATTTCTATTCATTTTGTAGTATGTAGTGTTGGGAACCATGTTGAGTTTAATTTAAGCCCGCCATTTTTGTTTACGTTATTTGGGTGTCTGTGTATTTCAATTGCATCTTTTATTATTCGTGCACTGTAATTACTGGGTTTATGCAAAATTTTCGGTTCAAATGCCAAAAAATGTCCGGTGTCTATAAAGTGTTCCGCTATTGCAGATTTGTCAGGATGCCCAAGTTTCCACGCTTTTTTGTGTTTGTTCATTTTCTTTGCTGTGCGCCCTGTTTGTCCTATGTTTACTTTATAAACAGCTTTCGTTTCCAGGGGATTCATATCTTTTGGGCTCAATATTTTTTTCTTTATTTGATAACAACATATGATTACGAAACATATGATTTTCTTAATAGGTTTTTGAAAATTTTCGACCGGATCGGTTATTAAACTTTCAAAACATTAGAAATTGAACGCAGTTTTGCAGAAAACAGCTAGCCATAGAAAAATTAAACTGAGATAATAGCTCCTTTGTTAAAAGAGTCAATAATCAAGTCTACACAACAGTTGGAGTGTTTTCAACTTTTACAAATGATAAACAATCAATTTTATTATGTATTTGACCAGTTTAAATGATTTTTTTAAAACCGTAATTTTTTTCTAGTGCTGTGGGTGCAAATTGAGAAATGCCGTTTTTGTGATCGACACTATTTTCATAAGGTGATTATTACAGTTTTTTGTATGATAGCGGTCTGTCTGTTTTTAGCAGAACGTAGAATTGACCTTACTGCTGCCGATAACATCAATATCTAATTTTTTTGAAATTGAGGACTGGCTGCTTTCTGCATAAATACGTTCAATGAATGTTTCACGTCCACCCTGCCAAGAATTAGACCTCAAGCATCGTAGGCGAATGCGCATTAGCGCTACCGTTTTAGGCGCACTTACCTCTACACGACTATTTTTTTTATCTGAGAGTAGCCAATAAGCGTAATAGTTTCATCCGAGGTTGTGATTCTATTAAATTTAAAAATTGAAACAATTTTGAAATTTTAATGCGCCAGTTTGATTTTGTTTTCTTTTAGTTTTTAATGAGATTGAAACAACTTATTATTAATTTTTTTAAGCTCGTATTTCTTACTATAATTTGTCACTCCCCACTGTAAAAAAAAATGGCAATCATATTACCTTTGTGTGTGACCAGGTGGACAGAGAATATAGTTTTGTGTGTAAAATACTACCGAAATACTGGACGAGTGCTTTCGACTCGATGAGTACTCTCAGGTAAAAAAATAAATAAAATGAAATCGAGTGGAGATAAGTCCGCTTCATGGCACATTCGACTACTATGCTTGAGGTCCCGGGTTCGATTTCCGGAAAGTTCAATATGAAATACTTATTTGAAACGTGGTTCAATATTCATGTTACTGGACCGGACCTGAAGCGTAAGGCTAACTATCTAACCTTTGTGTAACAGATTGCGATAAGTAAGTTGAATTTATTATAACAATGCAGATTCCTATACACCATCGGATGCGTGCAAGGGTATAATGATATGATGAAGTGGTGTGACTTTTTGTATTATTTTTTAATTTTCCAATATTATTCTTTATTTAGAATACATCCGTTTTGAAACATATCTATATAAATAAAACATAAAATGAAGTTTTCTATGAACCAAGGAAACATGTTTTTAAAAAAAATAGGAAAATAGGTTTTTTGTAAATTGTAAAAAGAAAAGTAAGTTATTTTGTAAAATGTACAACTTGTATTATATCCTCCAACTCATTTAGACATGCAAAAGAGAAAACGCAGAGATGTAATTAATGTGAGATGTTTTTCAATGAAATAAATCTATACGATTACGATTAATAAGTATTGTTTGCATTTACGTTGATTTTATGTATTTCAGGTCCAGTCTAGCTAGAAATTTCCTGTATTTAGGCAGAACCTTTTTTGCCACATATGTTTGTTTTCATTTCTTCCTGATGTGCGGAAAATAGGACAATAAACCCTTGATTTTATCAATTTTAGCTAGGAATAATCAGTCCGATGTGCAATTGTTTTTTAAAAACAAATCAGGAAGGCATTTGCGAGAGGGTGACAGAAAAATTGTGTTCAAACACCTATTCATAAAATTTCTCTGACACCGCATATCCTCTTAAGGGAACATTTAAATCGCTGCATTTATGGTCTTAAATTTACCACGCAATATGTATTTAAAAAATATATAAATTATTGGTATTATAATATTGTACATATCCGCAACATTATAATAACATTATAAGTACGGAATTTCTATGTGGCTGAAATAATGTTTGTAATCTTGTAAACAAATAATTAAACTTAGCATTTAGATTATCTTTAATCCATTATGTGTACACAAGACTTGAAAATTAATAACTCTACACTTCGATTAACTGTATAGCAAGATACTAAACCTACACAAACTGCGTTATCTTCTATTAGTTAACTGATACAATTATTGTTATTGCTTATATTAATAACCATATATGATATTGTGATGCTGCTAGTTCAGACCGGAACTCTTAATGAAAATGAGCAAAACTAAACTTATGGTCATTGACCGAGCTAATAAAGTAGCACCCTTATTAATTTATTAATTTAACACTTTTGTATGAATTAGGTTGTTGTATGTTAGAGTTCCTACCCCAGTTAGAGATTGACAGAGAAGATACAAAATTGCCTTTTAATGCGTATTTACATGGCGAATTAATAGTGAATTGTGTTGCGCGAGTGTTACGTCGATGATGAGTTGAAAAGACTGCACTTGAACCACATGTTGGAACTGAGTGACGTCGACGGGCTGAACTGACTGACTGAACTGAACTTGTTTTTTTTTTTTTTTTTTTTTTTTTTTTTTTTTCCTTGGTTGTGTTGCATTGTTTTTCCCTTGCTTATTATTTATCAAGGTGATATATTTGTGCTGTTTTTAGTGTTAGTGCTTTGTGTATGATTTTACGTGTAAGTGTTTGTGTACTGTCAATTAGTTTACAATCACATCAAAAGCACTAACACAAATACATGTGTCGGCGCCCCCGAATGCGACTATACTTGTTTGTGTTATGTATTTTGTTATTTGTGTTCGTTTTTATGTGAGTCATTTTGCGTGTTTGTGTTTTGTGTACCTATAACCTCTGTTTTCATGGGCTAGTTTCGCTTTCCGACATTCGTCCAAGTGTTAAGGGAACCATGAGAAACCTTAACAGGAAAGGGAGGTATCTGTGGAGAAATTTTGATTAGTTTACATTTTAATATTGTTATTATCACAGATTGTTATGACAAGTATAGAGTGCCAGCCTCTTTACTTGTTCATGGGTCTTATTCTATCTATAATTACTTTAGCAAAGTTCACGAACATCCCGGAGAGTAACCTGTTTTGAAGTACCTGCGTAAAATCTTCAAATGGAACATTTAATCTGTTGCACTCTTTTTCGAAAGAGAATCGATCTATGGCAAACATGGGGCAGTGAAACAACAGATGATCTACGTTTTGCTCCGTCTGTGCGTCGCAAGGACAAGCCGGATTATCTTTCAATTTAAATCTGTGAAGATAAGAGAGTGTGGCTCCATGGCCCGTTAGAATTTGGGTTGACTCGAATGTTGGCGTGTTTGATTTTCTGAAGTTTTTGCACTCTTCTAGTGTCTTTAAAAAGTATTTGGTTCCAGAACCAGTGGTGCTGCTTTGGTATCGTTCTTCCCATTCTGTTAAAGTCAGACTTCTTAATTCTCTTTTGGCGTAACTAAGTGGAAATTCAGTGTAAAGCTTTGCGGTTTTTACGTGTAGAGCTGCGCTTTTAGCTAGTTCATCAGCTCTTTCATTTCCCGCAAGGCCATTATGGCCTCGAATCCACATAAATTTGCAATCGATGCCTTTGGACTTTAAGATCCGAGATGAGTTTTGGATGTAGAAAACCATCGGATTGTCGGGAGCCCCGTCTTCAAGTGCTTGAACAGAGCTTCTAGAATCTGACAACAAGTTGACAGTCTTCCAGTTGCTCGTCTTGCTAGAGACCCAGTCTAAGGCTTTCATAATGGCGAAGAGTTCGGCTTGGAATACCGAGCAGTAGTCAGCCATGGGAAGCTTCTTTCTGTGTACTTCTCCGTCATTATTAAACACGGCGAAAGCTGCTCCCACTTTTCCTTCAGTTTTACTTCCATCCGTGTATATATCGATTTCTTCGACGGGGAATTTGACTCTTGCGTACGAGTCTGGGTAACTGGTGATTTCACCTATTTGCTCGCTTGGATGCGGCAGTTCCGTGTACGCTATCCTTCCCTGGTATCTTTGATCATCTGGTCTATTAGTGATGGTGAGATTCTTCTTCGTATTATAGATTTCTCCCAGCTCTTTAACTTTTAAGTCCAGTGGAATCAGTCCAGCTATTGCTTGTACAGATGTAAGGGAAGCCGTGCGGTATGCTTTGCATATTCTTATTCCCATAGATCTCTGTACTCTATTTAGTTTCGCCTGTATATTTTTCCTTTTTGCCGCTTCCGACCACACCGCCGCAGCATAGGTGATCATCGGTTCCACTACTCCAATGTAAATTGACCGCAATATTTCAGGATTAAGACCCCATGTTGGCTTGGCCATGAATATTAATTTGTTTGCGATTTTTGTCGCTTTTTTCGTTACTGAATCTACGTGTTTACTCCAATTAAGATTCTCATCTAGTACCACTCCAAGGATTTTGCAGTCTGTTACGAAGTTAATTCTTTTTCCCTTCATGAAAAGGCAAGGTGCCTGCGCCTTATTGCGCTTAGTTATGAAGAGGGCGTTAGTTTTTTCCTCTGAAAATATCAATTTGACTTTGTCTCCCCATTCAGTGACCGAGGAGAGCGTTTCATTAGTTATACTCTCCAGAACGTTAATGTCTTTGTGCTTTATGACCAGTAGTACATCATCTGCAAATGCTTGTAAATGAACATTGCAGTGATATTCTTTTTGTAAAAGTTCGTCTAGGACGATATTCCAAAGCACCGGGCCGCAAGCAGATCCCTGTATGCAACCCTTATTGGAGCCTTTCTTTGAGCTGGCTCCTGCGTATTTTATTTCTACCATCCTATCCGAAAGGTAGTCCTTGAACATGTTAAATATGTTCAAGGGGCAGTCAAGTCGCGCTAGTTGCCGGAGGATGTGAGGCCACCAGGCATTGTCGAACGCTCCCTTGATGTCAAGGGATATCACACACACGTGATAACCTTCCCTTGTTGCCGTCTTGATGCAAGTTACTGCGTCAAGCATGGCGTCCTCTGTACTCTTTTGTCGAGTAAAACCATATTGGCGAGGACTCAATTTATTATATTTGTTGAATTTCCATGATATTCTATTAATTAAAAGTTTTTCTAGGACTTTACCCAAGACTGGTAAGAGTCCAATGGGTCTATAAGAAGTGACATTGCCGTAGTCTTCTTTGCCCGGTTTGGGTATAACTTTTATTCTTGCTATTTTCCACAGTAGTGGAAAACAGCCAACTCTAAGGCAAGCGTTATATATGCTGACAAGAATTTCTGGATGGAGCTTGAACGCCATCTGGCAAATGTCTGCAGTGAAGTGATCACGACCCGGTGCTTTTCCGGAATCTAATTCTAAAAGTGTTTTTCTTATTTCTAGTTCGGTAAATAGTACATCATTATTTTTTAGAAGCGCTGCTTCTTTGTTTTGTCTAATCAAAAGTTGCTCGGCTGATTCTTGTGACAATGAGTCATCGGGAAAGAAATGTCTAAGAAGCTCGGTGGCCGACTCCTCCGCTGAGGTTGTTTGTTTATTTTGGAACTTTAGAGTTTCTGGGGGGCGATATTGCGTTGATTTGAGAATTCTTTGCACTGTTGACCACGTGGTTTCTTTCGATTGTGCCGAACAGAAATTTTTCCAGCTCTGGGTTTTGGTTGTCGCAATCAGATTTTTATATTTTTGTCTAATCTCCAGATAGGCTGGTAATGTGACATTTACTCTCCGGCTAGCGGCTGAGTTCACAAGTTTACGTTTAGCTATAGTCACGTCTTTTTTTTTTCTTTTTTTTTCTTTTTCTTTCTGGCAATTTAAATTTTGGGAGTTGGTACCATTTTTCTTTTTTTTTTTCTATTTAAAATCGTTTTTGTGAGTTGGTACCTCCATTTTACTCCGCGTGCATACATCCGCTTAAAATCAATTCAGTTGTGTTGTGACCAGTCTCCAGATCGGTGAGTGATTTACATATATTACTAATCCATTGCATTTCTCGTCTTTCATTTTTGTTTTCGGTATTTTGTCGTTTGCCATTTTGTAAAGCCATTTTAGTGCGCGTCCTTTAGTTCATTTTCTACTAAATTCAGTAAACTCACTAGCATCATCTCCTTTTCTCAACGGTAAATTCATTCATTTTAGATTCGTGTCGTGTGACGTTTTTTTTGACCGTGCCGGTCGGCCGGATTGCACATACCCGCTTAACTTAAATTTTGGGTTTGTAGAATGGTTCTTAGAACCCCTCCACGGAGAACCCGAAAAGATCCTCCTGACAGATCTTTGCCGGGAGGCCCACTCTCTCCTCCCTCTCCGATCCCTTCAACATCGAAAAAAGCATTTTCGGATGATGAAGAATGCCCCGAAGAGCAAAGTCATGAAATTGTCATGATACTTTCGCCCACAGATACCATTAAATCAAAAGCAGAGCAAGCGATTCGCGCATTGTCAAATAGTGGAAACATTAAAAGCTCCATTAAAGCAGAAATTCGTGACTGCCTCAAAGCTATAATTTTTGCAAATACTGCTATTGCCGCTGAAGCTTCGGCGACAAAAATTCGCTTTGAAGCAGAGTCTCTTAAAGCACAACTTTTGTATACTGAGCAGGCTCTTGTACAAGAAATAAAGCATAGTGAAGCCTTGACCTCGTTCAAAGCACAGATTACTATGCCCCAAAGCTCTTCATTATCGCCTGCTACCGCATCCTCAGCCATAAGCTATGCTCACATTGCAGCAACCAATGCTAAGCCAGAAAGCGGTCTTTCTATCGAGCCTATAGTTGTAAAACCCAAAACACGGCATACAGTAGTCATCCAAGGAAAACTGCCCACAGCCAGCGAGGCCCTGGAAAAAACCATTAAAAGTAGCATCAACGTGGTAACATTAGGCGTTGGAGTTCGGTCCCTAAAAAAGACGGCCAACAATAAAGTTATTATTCAATGCGACACTGAGGACCAATGTAAAAAACTTACAAGCGAAATCGCAAAAAATAATGAGCTCATTGTACAAAATGGCGCTAAAATTAGGCCTAAAGTTATTTTAAAAGGTGTGGACGCAGATCTCACAAAAGAACAAATCATTGAGGCCCTTTTTAATCAAAATGACTTTGACAGCTCTGCATACCAAACGGCAGAATGTAAAGCAGCAGTACTTTTCACTCTGCCATTTAAAAAAGATAACAGCCGTAAATGTGCTGTCCTTGCGGTTCAACCGCAAATTTGGACCCGTCTCGTAGAGATGGGCAGAGTCAATATCGGCTACGCTAAAGTTGGGGTAGCAGAGTATATTTCATTAATATCTTGTCAGAAATGCATGAGCTACGGACATTCCGTGGCTCACTGTAAAAATAAAGAAGTGTGTTGGAAGTGTGGTGGAGAACACCGCGCAGCCCAATGCACAGAAAAGGGCAGCACGACCAAGTGCAATAACTGCATCTTGGTCAACAAATTGTATAAAACAAATACTCCAACGAACCATAAAGCTCTGTCATTAGAGTGCCCGGCGCACCAGAGGCAAATAAATAGGTATAAGAACATGGTTGACTATGGCCAGTAAACCATTTAGTATCATTAAAGTTGCTCAGGCTAATCTACAAAGATGCGAATCTGCCACCGTATTGTTTCTCAAAGAGGCGGTTGAACAACATTTTGACATCGCTTTAGTACAGGAACCGTATGTTGGAAGCACCGGTAAAATTAACAAATCTACGTATGGAGGAAAGATTTTCCAAAAAAGAGGCTTAAATTTCCCGGTCAAGGCAGCCATAATAATATTTAACCAGGAATTTTCTAAAAACTGCATTTTACTTGATAAATATAGTAATAACGCCAATATTTTCATTGAAGCAACGGTGGAGTCGCAACCACTAATAATCGGCTCTCTTTACTTTTCACCGAGTGAAGACATTGACTCCAGCCTGAGTAAATTCAACGCAGTAACGGAAGACAAAGGCCAATGTAAAATCGTTATCGGTGCCGATGCAAATTCTAAAAGCATTTGGTGGGGGAGCGATAGAACCGACAAAAGAGGCGAGAAAGTCGTTGACTTCATATCGCAAAAACAACTACATATTGTTAATACAGGAAACCTGCCTACTTTTGAAACCATAAGAGGCAGCAAATTATTAAAAAGCGTCATAGACATCACGGTTTGCACCTCCAACATGATCGGCCTAGTCGACAAATGGATGGTTAATAGAGAAATAGCAGCACTGTCAGACCACAATGGAATAACATTCGATTTGTTATTAAAAACTCATTTATTCACTAAAGATAACGCTGATACAACATTTCTGTACAAAACATGCAAAGCAAACTGGGACAAATTCAGCACAACCCTAACAAAGATATTAAAGGAAAAGGGTCTATCCCAAACAGATATCGACTCCAATAACGAACAGAGTGTCCTAAACAGACAAGTCAGCCTTTACACTGACGCAATCTCTGAAACTTGTCGATCGTCAATACCCACTATGAAAACAGCGCCTCTCAAAAAATGTCCATGGTGGACAACGGAATTGACTAAAATGAAAAAAAAAAAAAAAAGAACTGAACTTGTTGGGCTGAGTGACTGGCATTGCCACGCTCTGTAGTCTTTTCATAGGCGATGTTCCATTAAAGTTCATTTCATCATGGTAGGGAGGATGTAAATGTACTGCAGAAAGATGCCCCCGATTTCATGTGCAATACTGTTAGAGTTGCCGTTTTGGGTTCTAAAGAAAATGATGACATTGCTTTCTTCGGCTATCACACTATTTTGAGTGAAACGTTTTAGCACGCGTGTGTCATCGATAATGGACGACAACGCTTTAAATACAAACACAAAATGCGGGCGTATTGTCTTAAAGCAATTTCTTCCTACCTACCCAAACCGTTCAGTCTGAGCAAATAACATATTATATGGACATATTCTAGGTAGGTAATTATACAAAATCTAATAATTTTATTTAAAAAAAAAAATAACTAAAGATTTACTCCATGCTATGAAGATAAGAGAAGGGATAGGAAGGTAAGAAAAAAAAGATAGAAATAACTCAAACATTTAGATAGTGACATTTCAATGTTGATTTGAATGTAAATAAAGAAGGGACGTCTCTAACATTAGTAGGTAGATTATTCCAGAATCAGCAACTCAGTAGTACCTTATTTTCACAGTTGAAAGAGGAGGCTATAAAATTAAAGCGGTGAAACAGAGTAAAGAGAATTCTCTCGTTACTACTTCAGAACGAAAAGATTGTCTATTTTGTGATAGAGGTTGGAAGAGCTTTCTCAGATAAACAGGCGAAGAACGATTATTCCAAATATTGTGAAGAAGTGATAAAATGTGAATGTTTCTTCCATGTCTGGGAAGTATAGTTGGGTGCGGTATACGGTTATGTGGTCAAATTTACGAAAATTTAAGATATTTTTATAATTTTTTTATATATTTTTATTTTTGCACCACAACAGGACAGGAGGCCCAATTACAGTTGTGAATTACATCGCAGAACACCCAGCCTTGAGAAAAATCACTTTTAATTTTTGTGTTCTCACCGGGAATCGAACCCAAAACCTTCCGTGTGTGACCAAGCGTCTTGACCACTGCACCACGGAGGCCGCCTATCTTTGCATAGTCTTTGTTGCATAACTTGGAAAGAATCAACAATTTCATTTATCCAAATTCTCTTATTGGCGTTGGTGGCGGGTGTGAGGTGTAATACGGCGACGTGTTGGTACTGTCCAAAGTGCTATGAGTCGGCTGGTGAAGATTCGGAAGAATCACAGTATGACTATTAACACCAAAAAGAGACCGATGTGGAGCGTTGGACACAGAGCATCTGAAAAGAAAACAATTTAAGCTTTTGAAATGCGGTATTTGCGGTGAATGCTGCGGATTTCGAGGACAGCCAGATGTACAAATATATCTACTACAGAAACTAGACATAATAAAAAGATTAGCATCCATGTGCGAGAAAAGAATCCTAAATTTTAGACATATTTTTAGAGGGAACTCTGATAGTTTAGAGAAAACTATCCTGCTGAGAAATGTTGAAGGGACAAGGTCGCGTAGAATTCGACTGATAAGTTGGAGCGGCATGGCCACTGAATTGTCAGAACTATCATTAAAAATGCCAATCTAGATGGAGGGAGACTGTCCACAGACTAGCCATGCCTGGAATCGGGCGTGCTTACTATCCTAAGACGTGAGGCGCGGAGTGAAGACGGAGATATTATGACTGAAAAATGCTTCACGCACTTGTATTGGTGATTCCAACTAAATTAACGGAAATAAAAAACAAGTGAAAAGATGAAATGAAATATTTGTGTATAATATGAGTTAGTAATATAGAAGATATAGGTAGTGAGAGATAATAAAACAAAATATTAACATAAACATGTAAAAGAGAGTAAGTTTAATAAATTAAGATTCAGAAATAAAATTGAACAATACAAAATTTCATATAAGTATGTATTGGCGATATTAAAAAAAAAAATTTTATTGCAACTGAGATGAAAAACATTTTAGAGAAGAAATTATGGAAGCCTAGACATTTATAGGGCTTATGACCCGTCGTTGGCTGGTTTAAGTAACGCCTTTAAAGTTTTAATACATTGTGGAACATTCACCCTTTTTCCTATGTTTCAATACCCATATTCCTTCGATGAGGAAATTTAGTGCTTCAGTGTTGCTATTCAAAAAAAAAATTCTTACACGCCGCGACGTAAAAATCAAAGTATTTAATTATACGGAAAAGTTTCTCTAAAATGTACGAAAAAAAATAATTAAAATGGACTACTTTAAATGACGTCACAAGCTCTTTAAAATGATAGAGCGTTGTAATAGATTTTCGGTTTCCGGAAAGCTATACCACCAATTAGAACAATTCACCAACGTGACGTCACGCGCGTAGTGACTAAAAAATTACAAAATCGTAGCGATGATAGTACTATACATAAAAATAAAGACCAACATATATACTTTATTAAAACCACTAATCTTCTTTATTCTTCCATCTGTTGATTTTTGTGAGGTCTAATACCTGAAACCTCAATTCATGTAGGTGAGATTCATCTGGCTCAATTATTGCATCTACTCGGTAACGCCTGAAAACATTTTACAATTGTTATACCTTTTCTTAGACCAGATGGTTTGATCAATATTTTTTTTAATTTTTCCAAACGTTTGTAGAAAAATACTTGATTCACCCACTAGATCGTGATTATTATAAAACCACTTACTGATTTCGAGACGTACCCGTTTCTTTGCGAAGAATCACTTTCAGAAAGCGTAATGGAAGACTATAATGTATTACGACAACTATTAGTTCCTTTGTGCAGACTATCGTACGATAATACGCAAAGTTCTCCCTAGACACATTTCTACCCTAATTGCTTTACAGTTATTTGATAGTGACGCAGTATTATGAACTGCGCCGGAGACACGTGTAAGCGTGTTATTAGAGTTGGTGTGTAGTATGCAGCGTACGGAGTGTAGAGTGCATTGCTTTACATTCCTAAGTGCATCCAATTTGCAGTCAGACAACCTGTTATAATTGGAAGCGAGGCATTCCTTAATTATTACGGTGACTGTTTTACTAAGAGGGACACAGCGTTCTTCACAGGGTCGTACAATATTTATGTGCAAGGATTATAAGGTCCTTTTTAACGCTTAAAAAACAAGTGTATCGTTTTTTTGGTTCTAGAACTTGGTAGTGGTGTGAGTCAAGAAATTGAAAAAAGAACTTCAATAAAATTGACTTTATTTTTCCGATAGAGTTAGTAGTATCATACAATAGTAATTTCTTCAGATGAGTGACGAACAGGGTGTAGATTAAGGTTTTTCCAAATTTAGAAATAAAAAGGGGCTAAAAAGTCAGCTTTCAGATAACTCAGGATACAAAAAATATTGTATACTACTTTTGGTCTTCAACCAGAGATTGAAGTTTTCGAAAAAGTCAATTTTTTGCGCTAAACCGGCTGTCATTTCGTATTTAAGTAAGAAAATCAGTCCAATAAAATTTTATAATTTGCACAAAACCTTATTTAATAAGCGTCTAAGGGCGTAACTTGCACTAAGTTTTATAATAAATGGGTAGCATTGTTTTAACGAGCCATTGTTTCCGTCAAACGTGTTTGAATTTGTAATGTGAAAAAGTTATATCTTTACTAACAAAAAATAATTTTATTAATATAGATAATCAACATAATTAATTAATTCACACAGTTATAAACTTCAAACTTCAGTGGAGGGCCAAAAGTAGAGTGGCAAATTAAAAAAAATATTTTTTACGTTTAATGTGATCCAAAATGCAACTTTTTGGACCCCATTCACTGTGCTGTTTAAAAAAATAAAATACTTGATACATCACCGGCCCACTCTAGTGTAGTTAAGAATGCAACCGAAGAGTGCATAGAAGATCACTTAGTTAACAAGGTTTTGAGTATATCCAAATGTTTGCGGATTGGCTTTATTTCCTCCCAGGGAGTTATTTAGACGTAAATTTGTTGAAACAGAAGGGGAAAACATTTTGAGAAGAGAATATGGAAGTCTAGACATTTACATGGCTTATGACCTGTCATTGGATGGTTTCAGTGGTCACTTTACATCCTGTGTAACATTCACCATTCTGCCGATGTTCAAACATCCAAATTTCTTTAACTTTCCCATTTGTTGACTTTTGTTAAGTAAAAGAGCTGAAAAATTTATCATGTGGGTGACATTCATCCGGCTGAACCAATTCACCTACTGGGCAACGCCTGAAAACAATTTTCCAATTTTTATACTTCTTCTCACCAGTTAATTTTATCAACAATGTTTTGAGTGTGTCCAAATGCTTGCAGACTGGCTGGATTTCCTCCCAAAGGAGTTATTTAGATCTAAATGGAAGAGTTTGGGAAATGTAAATGTTTAAATATAGGCAAATGTTATACAGGGTGTAAAGTGGCCACTTAAACCAGCCAATGACAAGTCGTAAGCCCTGTAAATGCCTAAACTTTCATATTCCCTTGTCAAAATATTTTCCCTCTCTGTTACAACAAATTTAGATCACTTAGTTCGTTACGAGACAAATGGCCGCTGCTAAGACGCGTCTGTCCAATTTTTTTGTTGAGAAAAACATGAAATAATTGTTTCCTTTATACGAAATATTACTGCGCAGTAAATATAAACTTGCCGCCTAAATACGAATTACACAATGCAAAAAAATGAAGTAATTGTCCTCTTTACAGTAAATATTATCGCGCGGCAAATCTAAATATTCAAGGCCTTTGTAATAATGCCGCCCAAATGCGAATCACGTTGTTCGAAGAAAATAAAGTAAAAATATTTTTCTTAACGCCCTGTTGTACTCTCATATTTGTTACACACATATTTATTCTAAGTGTTTACCCAACACTCTAAAATAATATTTAGACAAGAGTACATCTTAAGGTTTCATAATTAAAATACATGTACAAAAAATGTTTGTATTAAATAATACAAAAAATATATATGTGGCAAGCCATAATCACAATACCCTAGTAGGCCAAATAGTAAGTCGTGGTAATAGTCACTAATGTAAGTTAGGTAAAATATAATTTGTAAAATTGTTAACAAACAATAATATTTATTGTAACAACTTTCATACGTACAAATTTTGTGACTACATACGGTCTTGAAACTATGTCACTTACTGTTAGAAGTGTTCACAAAATTAAGTGCACTCAGTGGTTTATGGAAAGACAAATGGGCGTCTCCTTAAGGGACCGAATAAGGAACGAGGAGATAAGACGCCGTACGAAGGTGACCGATATCGCAGAAAGAGTAAGAAGACAAAAATGGCAGTGGGCGGGTCATGTGGCGAGACAATAAGTCGATAGGTGGACCCCCAGAATACCAAACTGGAGACCCTACGAAAGTAAAAGGAAAGTAGGATGACCTCAGATGAGATGGGCTGATGACGTCGTCGAACTCGTGGGCCATGGATGGAAACAGTGTCCAGGATGGAAAAACTAGGAAGAGGCCTATATTCAGCAGTGGAGAGAAACAGGTTGATAAAAAGAACAAAAAGCTTTTTATAACAATTAAAGAATTCAATTAAGCTAGCCAATTTGAAAAAAAACAATCATAAACTTTTTTTTATTTATTTGTGCATGCTGTGTTCATATAACTGATGAACAATATCTAAACATAACCAATTGTGATTATTATACTAATGTCGCATGTATTAATTATTGTTTGTAAACTATAATAAATAACACGAAAGTAAAACATGTCTAGAAATCTGCTCATAAAACGTTTATGGAGGAGCCATGTGGCCTCGCGGAGCGGTGCAGTGACAGGAATTAAGGAGACGGGTTTGGACTGGAGGCTGGAGATGGCTCTGGGACATTTCACTTTTCTCACGAAGGAAGATGGTGAGGGGTCTTGGAGGCGTCTGGTGATATCCGCATGCTCCAATTAGGAAAAGAAGAAAAATATTGTATTACAAACAGTGAAATAACTCCGCCCACATATCAGATAACCATTTTAAAGACCGTGGGTCTTCCTATCGATTTCGCTCATACACAAAAACAATCGTTTGGCAAAAATCCTGATTTTTTTTTCTTTCGATTTTGTAAACCGCGACTTCAATTGAATTTTCTTCTGTAGGGTTCATATTTTGGTACCGTTTATGAATTTCACCTAAAATATAGGCAACGACTGATTATTTTTCAAAAATATTTACAAAAATGTCGTAAAATTAAAGTCCTTCCGAATAGTAAGCATACAACTCGTTAGTAGGTTCTTATGTGTAGCTTCGATTTTTAATACTTAACCTACATTTAACTTAATTTTATTTGTAAAACATTACATATAATACCATATTCTATTACATTAATAAATAATGCAAGCATGAAGCAAGTTATCAAATTAAATTGAATACAATACAATATATTCTGCAAGACTACCAGTATTGCACTTAAAACATCCGTCTACATAAGAACAACGTCCTATAGTACATGAGCTTCGTTCTTACTATGGAAACATGAAGAACAAAGGAACGCGGCCTATAAAGAGACCACAGGGCGTGGTAACGTCAGTCAGCCCAACCAAGTCTGCTCAGCCCAACCAAGTCGGTTCCAGCATTTAGTCCAAGTGTAGTCAGTTCAACTCATCTTTGCCATTACTCTCGTCCGTAAACGTTCCGTATATTTATTATTTTTAAATACGCATTAAACATCTTGAATTTCGTGTCTTCCGTCAAACTCTAACTAGGGTAGGAGCTCCAACCCTCAACAACCACCTAAATCCTACACTTTTATAACTTTTATGGCCCCTTTTACAGTCAGATTGAGATATTGTTTACAAGGATATTTTCGGATATCGACATTTCTCCAACATGATCAATACGAACAGTTGCAAAATCTGTTTAATTCGCCACTACTACCATTTCACCATTTTCCGTAGGGTAGATACAGAGGATAAACTACCACACAGGTCTATCCCGAGATATACCTAGTTTTCTCCACATTCATACATTTTGTCATTCATGCTCTCCGGCTGTGTTTGCTTTTCACGTAACCGGAGTTGAGATTTTGATATTTTGGATTAGCTGACCATGATACGTTTTTCTTGGTCATCTTCATCCTACTTTACCATTCATTCTCGCCACATATATTTGTTTAACTATTTTTAGTTCATCGTTTGTCCATCCATTCGTTTTATATGACAAAACTTTCTCAGTGACCTTTTCCTAATCCTATCAGATAAATCGGTCTCAGATTTGCACTTGCGCCTGATATTATTTGTACCCATGTTATACATTGATTTCACATGAATTTGTGATCAAAGAGATCTCATTTTTTTTGCACCACAACAGGCCAGGAGGCCTAATTACAGTGGTGAATTACATCACAGAGCACCCAGGCTTGAGAAAAATCACATTTTAATTTTTGTGTTCTCACCGGGAATCGAACCCGGAACCTTCCGTGCGTGAATCAAGCGTCTTGACCACTACACCACGGAGGCCACCAGTTTTGGACAGTTCCATACTTAATTTTTACTCAACCATGTAGTTTCGTTTTTGGACACCATTTCATTCACTAATAATTCATTTTTACAGACCGCAAAATGCAAAAACTAAAGTTATTATTTTGTAATATATTTTATGCAAGTTTACAGTTAATTTAAAACAACACACAAATTTCTGGCTAAGTCATGAGTAAACTTAGTTATTAGTAAAACACCTGCCTAAAAAGTCATCGTACGCCCTTGTTCTTAGGGGCATAATCTGAACACAACATCCCTTTACAGAATTACTACAATAATTCATGTACCTATGTTTATAATATAACTTGGTGAGTTATTTAATAACGTGCTTTATCTTTAGACCTTTCCAAGTCCGAAGAAGCTAATGGATGGACGACTCTAGAACTTATCTGTGGTCTAAAAGCGAAGAAACTACTTCTTAAGAAAACTTTTTACTCCCCTAAGTCTTTACCCGTTCAATTTTTACCTTAAAACTTAAATGGGTATAAATCTCATTCAAACATGATAAAAAAAATTGGAAAACGTTAAGTTTACATTTGTAAAATTAGTACTAATTACTTAGACAAATTTTCGATTCGAGAATTACTCAAATAGATCTTAGTCGATTCCTGGACCAGTTATGTGTTGCCATCTTATTTAAGCAATGTTCATACGTATATACTTTTAATTAATTTTTTGACTAACTGAAAATGTTTCTTGTACCTGAAAAATATAATAAAAAAACATTAAAAATAATAAGAAAACAAATACATCATTAAAATGTTGCGAAAATGAATTCATAACCGCTAGAAATTAAATAGTTATACATACGTAAAATATTCTACAGTAAAGATAAATTAGTTATTTTTTACGTATTATGCTACCTTACAAGACATCATCATCAATATGTGCGTAGGTCACGGCATTGTTACCTCAATCGAAGAGTTTAAGCAACTCGTTTTATTTAAAACATATGAAGGCAATATGACCAATCTCACGCTTCCGGCGCTAATCCAGGGACTACAAAAATTGCAGTGATAGGTCACGTATGAAATATTTCACTTTGATCCTGCTGGTAATTTAATCCGGGAAAATGGCAGACAGACGCACTTACCCGTACACCGCGAGGCCGACTAATATCCACTAGATTTTCTAATTCACGATTTTTATCTGAGAGTAGCAATCGAGCGGAATACATTTTTAAAAGTGTTTCTTCTCTGTAAACGGTGTTTTTTACGGTACCGCTTACAATGATAATTTTTCGTAGCATCAAGTTTTTCTTTTTATTTGCCTTGGAGTATGTTTTTTAAAATCTTAATCATTTTACCAATATACAATACTGGTTTATTTATCAGCCTCGTGGTGTAGTAGTCAGCGCATTTGCCCACCATGCAAGAGGGCTCGAGCTCGATTTCCGACATAGTTGACATGAAATATTGATTTAAGAAGGTGTTTTCAGACTATAATATTTAATACTACTTGGACTGGCACCTGAAGCGTAGGACTGATCATCTTATCTTCGCGTAGCAAAAAAATGATCAAGATACGCTTTGATTGGTGAACCAATTCTTTACCCTTTACACCATTAGGATTAGGTCCGGAGGGGGATTGATGGTTTAAGGCTGTAGTCTGGATAAACGCACGCAAAATGAGGAAATCATACGATTTTGCCATTTTAAAACGAATGTTTTTTTTAAATCATAAAAAAACATAAATTAGATAAAAACAATATTTTTTTAAAGTATTTATGTTAAAAAATACACTTAAAAGTTTTATGTAACTAAAATATAATTACCTTTAGACCGGCAAATTACGCCTCTTCAAATTGAGACTCAACTTAGGTATCTGGGATCTCAATTAATATTGAAATCCTTAGATTCTTACCTTGCAGTCCATTATCTTACAGGGTTAAAAAATAAAATCATCGATCCAATCAAATACATTTTTAACTTTCATCACAAGATATAGGTCGAGGCTTTATGTGTGAAGAAAGTGTATTATTTGCACATGTGGGGATGGTTCGCGGTTAGGGGTAGGTCGGGGTAAAGTATCGACGTCTGCTCACATGAATCATTATTCATTCCACACAAATGGTTTACCCCTCATGACTGTTGGCTCACTGGGCCGACTCCTTTAGTTGCGAGACGGGTGTGAGGGAATGTACGAGATGTTTGACAGAAGAATAAACGTGAATAATATATCTCAAACGGAAAAGAAGCGATGGCTTTGTAGAATTTTATTACAAGAGCTTTCGTTTCACGGATCATGTAAAGCTTCGTTGCCTCTAGGAAAAAAGTAAGACAAACTAAAATCGAAACGAAATATCGGCCATATATTGTGTAAGTAAATTACAAAAGAGATGGAAAGTATTTTAAAGCAAGAAATATGGAAGTCTAGGCATTTACAGGACTTATAACTTTAAGTCATTGGCTGGTTTTTCAGTTTCAAAAGGCGAGCTCGGTTCTTAGAATTGTAGGAATTGAGTTGTTGAGGGTTGGTTGGAGCTCCTACCGCAGTTAGAAATTGACAGAGAAGACACGAGGTTGGCGTTTGATGTTTATTTATTACATGGCGAATAAGATACAGCGTTTGGTTGTGTAGCGCGAGCGCAGCAGCGATGATGGGCTGAAGAGACTGCATTTGAACTACATGCTGGAACTGAGTGACTGCCTTGAGCTAGACTGACTGAACTAAACTGCTCTTGTTTGGCTGACTGATGTTGACTGCGTCCTGTGGTCTCTTTATATACCACGTTCATTTGTAGTTCATTTTTTCATGGGAGAGACGATGTGAATGTACTGCAGAACGATGCTTCCAATTTTATGTGCAATGCTGTTAGAGTTGCATTATATGTTGTACTTGGTTCCAAAGAAAATGATGACTTTGCTTTCTTCAGTCATCGCATTATTTTAGGTGAAACGTTTTAGCTCGTGTGTGTCATTGATTATTGACCATAAACCTGACAGAATAACAGAAGCAAATATTCACACGCATCTAGCAGATGACAAGAAAAAAATAAAAATATTGTTAGAGACAAATGCAGGCCTTAAGGATTCTGCCAGCTATATTTACTATTGGTCGAGCTTAAGTCACCGTATTGGATGATTCTGTGAGTGTTGTGTGTATGTATATCCAGGATTGAAATTTTTTTGCAATGTTTTATTTTTGGGATTTTTCTAAATTAATTTGTATTTCACGCTATTTTTTTGTCCTTTCATATTTTTTTAATATATTTAAAGCATTTACTTTGTGATCAAATATTCAAATAAATATTATTAAATATTCGTGTATAACCACTTACTGACTTTTCTGTGTCTGGTTTTGAGACGTGCCCGTCTCATCGTCAGGTCACTAATTAAACGAACATGCAAATGAAACTGAAATGAACATGAAACAACTATGGTGAACACCTTCACCATAGTTGTTTCAAAAAAGTATAAAACCAACAATATAAAATATTTTTATAACCTAATAAGTTCATGAAAGGGTTGCTTTTTAAAATGCAGGCACGTTGGTTTTATATTCTAATGAAACAACTATTTCACGAGTATACTTTTTTTTTGGCATTGTATTTAGTTTTATGTAAAAAGCTTTAGTTTGCCTATAATTTTGGTTGATTTTTAAATATTGTATTTTTTTTTGTAACAATGGCTTTGGTTTTTTTTAACAAATAAACTAGATTGATATTTGAACATTTCTTGAGAGAAGTAACAGAAAATGAATCTGACTAATTAAAAAAATCAAAAATAGTGATTAAAAAAAAAGTTACTTTACTCGAGGTTCAATACTTAAAATCTTATTATAAATTCCTTTTGATTATTTACCTTCCTTTATAAATTAGTATTTAATTTTAATAAATTATGTTTTTTAGTTATACAAGTTTGAATATTTTTTTTTAATTGTCATTTGTACAATAAATTGAGTTTGTAAAAATGTTTGTAGACAAATGACCGGATTTCCCTCATAAGGGAGTAATTAAGTAACAAATTACAGGAGGGATGAAGAACAGTCATTAGGAATACAAACACCGGAAGTGTTTTTACATTTTTTAGATACGAAAATTCAATTAAATTTAATGTAATTTATTATTCATGTTTAAAGCATTAAGTTTGTGGTCAATCATTTTAATGAATGTTAGTAAATATAAGTATTTACTAATCTTAATGCAATTGAATTTCTCATTACAATAAGAAAAGTAATTTAAACAAAATGTTTCAATGTTCCTTATCCAACCCAAATATTTTTAACCATTCTCGAGGTCCTGGGTTCGATTCCTGACAGGGTAAAATTAGAATATTGATGTTAAAGGTTTTTTAAATCTAATATTTCATTGTTTCTAGACTAGTACTTAAGCGCAAACCTTATCACCTTTCTCTTATATAACAGATGATCAAACTATGCTGCATTTAGTTTACCAATGCAGTGCCCTAGCACCACGGGGTGTGGAAAGCGATATGATAATTTTGAGTACATATATAATAATCGTTGGTGTTTAGTTCTAATATCATGTGTTCCATCAGCGCGTTGGCTTTATATTTTTCTGCAACTGTTATGTTAAATATGTATAGTGGAATTCGCAATATAGTGTAGTTACTGTTCTGACAAAACCGGCAGACGTAGAAAAGTCGGTAAGTGGTGGTCGATATCATACGCGGTCCGTTCATAGAACGCATGGAACCATTAGTTCCTTTAAATTTAGACAAATAATGTTTATTTTTAGCGTGTTTAGTAAATAAGTTATCAGTCATAATAGCTTTCATTAAGATAACCATAAACAAATAATGATTTTATTAATAGTCACGAAAAATTGCAAGAGTTTTACTATCACCTTATAAGAAATGTTAAAAAGCAACGTAACCCCCAAACACATCCATCCGTCAGCGCTGTCATGCGCGTACTGATCGGCGCGTGCGGCGTACTTGCTACTTGGCTTCTGGACCGATCTAGAACCAAATTCAAAATTCCGTTCCAGCACATTACCAAACGCGGAATACACGCGCAGGCGTGGACTAAAATTCTTACTAGGCTTTGGAAGCAATTAAAACATACCGATACATTTTTTTCGTACATTTTTCACGTAGTTTCGACGCGATGTTGCCTTAACGTCGCGCCGCGCAGCACATTTGCGATTTTGGTATTTTGGCACTGAACATAATATTAAAATAATTGTTTTGTGATGGAGTAGGAATACTAAATAAAATACAGTCGTTAATTTCAACATGACATTATTAATGTTAATTAATAAATAAACAAGATTTTTTTTGAAATTCCGTTATTGGTTTTTCGGGTTCAAAAAATGAGCAATTCTTTTTCGTTGAAAAGTCATGTTTTATATCTATTTTAGTTTCACTGAAATTTAATCAAATAAAATATAAAGCCACAAAATACTTCGCAGGTATTTATTATATTATAGTATTTATAGTCTCTTCATCATTTTTTCTTACATTATTATATATTATTATACATGAATATATACTATTTACCTAAGTATTAGTTTTAAATAATAATACATAATATTTTTAATTTTTATCATTTTATGTTATTCAAAATTGTTTTCTTATTTTATTGAACTGGTTCAAAGTAATTCCATTACCAAATTTTAATTTTTTATCGGTAATTCTATAATTGGTAATATTTTATTTTTTCATATATGAGTAGTTTAGCTTTTTTAGACTTTCTTAATTTGTTCATTAACAATATTGTTTTAAATGCTCTGTATTACTTATGATTATTCTTACATGTATGTGTATTTTATTGTATTTGTAACAAATATATAAAAGGCACTAAGTGCCATTTATTTCAATAAAATACAAATAAAAATAGTGAAGTTGGTTGATTTGTTATACCAATTTATTTTTAGATATGTAAAATTATTTTTATTATTTCTAATCATATGTATATATGATGTAGATTGTCTTCAATTTCTTAAGGGCAGTGTATATTATTATGTACCAATTACTTATATATTAATTGCTTCCCTAATCAAACACCAAACCGCACGCCCCGAATCGATATACACGTATTTACTAACATTTGCTAAAAGCGTTCGATGCATTTTAAAACCATCGATATTTAAATTCCGAGAACAATTCGATGGAGTTTATAAATGGAATGATTACATTTCTCTGTCAAAGAAAAGCTTTTATTGCAGTCTGTCGTGCGAACATTGTGTGTAGAATGGAGTGTAGGTTGGTCGCTTGGTTGCTTGGTTGGTCGGTTGCTTCTTTGGTTGGAATGTTCTCGAAATCAACCATTGGATGTTGTTTGAAAGCAAATGTCCTTTGTGCAGCTATTCCCTGCGCAGAGCATGAGTTTACGTTAAACTGTACTTATCTACAAAGCTACGTAGATAATAAAGTAGAAACCACAGGGCTTCAAACATTATTTCAAAACACCACAATTTTCTTGTTATTTGAAATTTATTTATAAACCTTCACGGATTACAAACATTTAACAAAATGTTTTTTCTTTTAAAATTCATATTCTTCTGTCAATAAAAATATTACAAACATCTTTTATAGAGGTTGTCTAAGTCTTTTATTTGGTTTTGTCTGATAGTTAATTAATGTATGGGAATAAGGATTCTTGTTGAAAGAGTTCAGTTACATTAAATTGTTTAGTTTGTTAAAAAAGTTCTCTAGTTGTTGTAAGATAAGAGAGGTGTTAATAATAACCTTATTATTTTATTTAATACATTTAACAAATAGCTGGTTTTATAAATTTATTGTTAAAACAGTTATGGGTTTCATTTAAAACATGGAAGCTTTTATTTGTCATCGGCTAGGTTAAGTTATCACATTACACTTTACATATGGGAGTTTCATTATTATTTTCCCTGATTATAATGTAAAAGGTTTTTATTTAATTCGAAGGGATAGCTATTCATTATTGTTATATATTAAATGTTCCGACTTAACACAGATTTTTTAGCGAGTCGGGGGATGTTCAAGAGCATGGGTCGTACCAGGATGTGTAACTATAAGCTTTGGCTCTGTATTCTATAAATGTAAGTATAATATTATTTTAAAAAAATGTAAAATTATTCACGGACTTTATTTTTTACGTAGGGAATTAAGCATTTATATAGATGGTTATAAAATTGCGTTTCCTTTAATACGTATTTTATTAAAAATAATTCAGTAAAATTTATTTATTATAAATACGGTCTAAGTCAATTAGAAACAGTTACGTGAAGAAACATGAATATAAGAAACTGAACAAAAAGAACATAAAATTATGGAACAAATACAAACAAGGGTAATACAATATTGCGGTATATTCATAAAAACAAAAGACAAAAGACTTCGAGCTAAACCATGCCAATCGAAAATCTTCGTATTTTTTTTTCAAAATAAATATCATCGTTATCGATTGAATTGGCATTAAATTTGTGAAATGACATAATTAAAATATTTATAATTAATGAAAAAGTTTGTTTTTAGACCACTTGAATTTATTTTGAAGCACTAGTAGTTTCAAAAGACTCAGTACCTTCCATCATACATGAACATTTTTTCCATGTACATTTTTTTTCCTTAAAGAAATAACCCGCTAAGCCTCTTCTCTAGAAACTTGTCAGCAGGTGGGAAATAGGATATGGAAGGAAGTTATAAGAAAAATGTACTACAACACCCAGATGAATTGAGAAAAAATATTTCTAGGATTTTCTTCTTGCAACTTGCGGGAATCAATGCGTGAGCTTTTTAATGCTGTCACGTAGGAGCATTTCAGCTAACTATTTAAACATGCGCACTTTTGCAATTCTCAATTGCCTAGAGTAGGAGTTAACAATCGTCCAGCATTCGCAGTCACAGATGAGTGCAGGTCTGACAATTGTTTTATTGACTATTTATTTAAACTTAACTGGCATTTTTGGATCTCATAGGACACGCGTCATGGATCTTAATTTTATGCATCCCACAATAATAAATGAGTTACCATTTGGTAATGTTTATCCACTTAATTGCATATTTATAGGATACATTTATAACACTATCATGCAACGATGGAATTGGCTTGTTAGTGTACCTGACAAAGATACAGGAACGTCTCTAAACCGGTAAACAATGAAAAGTAGGTATGTGATTATGTGCAAATAAGTATTTACCTACTATTTTTTTTTAAATATTTGACCACAAAGTTAATCATTCAAATATTAATGACATTTCGAAAAGGTTTTAAGATCAATGATTGATTACTTTAAGTGATAAATTTACAAACTTGATTTTCTACGTTTTATCCAAATGTCATTGGAAGTTATTTTTGTTTCTAAACTCAATGAAAACTCAATGTAATTATAAAGAATAGGTTACAAATATTTGTAGTTTGTTAGTATACCGGGAGTTACAAGTCCGATCGGGCAAACCGGAGCCGTCACTACTCCAAGTAGCTAATGAACTTACATGCTTTATCACTGTCAGAATTGGGATAATTAAAAAATTGAGGGTGCCAGACAAATTAACTATATAAACTGAGGTGCATTGAAGGTCAAAAGGGCATTGAAGGTTGTAAATGTAAATCCTAAATGACGCGAAGCCTTTTTAAACAAAGTTGCTAAAACGGATCCGGGTAAGTGGTCGAAGCTTTCAATGTTAGTAACTTTCCCCTCAAGAGTACTCTTTAAATGCTTGCCTGATAAAATAAAAAAAAAAAAACACTACTTTTACGTATATTCTCATGAACTTTGAGTATTATTACTAAATTTTTAAGGCAGTTGTTAGAGAGTTGAAATTTTCATGAAGTATAGTATAAATTTCAAAGAAAATGTCAATAGGTAGTGAAAAAAATCCTTAAAAAGTTAAAAGTGACGGTCTATTTAATATTTTAAAATGCTGGTCGCACGAAAGTTGTCAGGTCTTTAAGGATGGGATTGATAGGTAATGACAATGAAACATTAGAATCTCAAGTCACCTGGCTGTCACTAAACCAGGGGATAAATGCTTTATATAAGTTCTATGTAGAGTAATAAGGTTTAAAAGTCTAACTTATAAATTTGATTTGCATTCAAAAATGTTTTGGGTTTTGAAAAAAGGAAAATATGCACTCTTATGATTCACTTAAATATTTAAATTTTGACGGCCATTCTCAAGGAGTTGTAAACAACACACTATTAGAAAATGCCAATCAATTTAAAGTAAAGTGAGGTTCGAACCTTAACTCGGGACCACAACCCGGTTCAAATGTATGTCCAAATGTTTGTAGATAAAGCTGGATTCCACTCCTTAGGCCAAGGGAGTAATCAAGATGGAAATTTATTGCAACAGAGAGGGAAAACATTTTTGAACATGGAATATGGATAAATAAACATTTAAAGAGTTAATGATTTAAAGAGTTAATGGTTTAAGTAATCAATTTTAGTCAGATGAGTCTCAACCATATCAATAAAGGTTTCAGATCTTTTATTAAATACAAAAGATGTAAAGGGTGGAGAAAATATGGATGCTTAAATATGTGGAAATAGTGAATGTGTCTTAGTCAGAGCCTATAGTTAGATTGTCTGTCATGGGAAAATTATTTGTTAATTTATGTGTTTTTATGTACAATTATTTTGAATTAACACATTTATAATTTATGTTATTTTAAACACTTTAAATACATTTGAGGGAAGTTATATTGACCATTTAGTTCACCTCGTGGTGAAAAGTCAATGCGTTTGCTTACCATACAAGAGGTCTCGGGCTCGATTCTTGACACAGTCGACATGAAACGTTGATTTAAAAAGGTGTTTTTTGTATAAAAATATTAAATTATCCTTGGACTGACACCCGAAGTGTAAGATTGAGCATTTCAACTTCATGTAAAAAGATGATGAAGGTAATATTACTATTATGTTTTGGGTTGTGGTCCTGTTGGTAGTGTCTCGGACTCACGGACCAAAGGTCCGTGGTTCGAATCCTACTCTACCCCAACTTGATTCCCATTATCTAATAGTGAGTTATTTAAAACTCGTTGAAAATGACCCTCAAAATTAAATATTTGCGTAAATCATAAGAACGCAAATGTTCCTTTTTTTTTAAAAATTCGTCATTTTTGTAATTTAATATCTCAAAGACGTTTTACAAAGTGATCATATAAAGAAATAAATTTAAAATTAACTTTTTTAATTTGTAATTTAAGCAAAACAATTTCAGCGCAATGCTGCAATTATTGTACCAATGCAGTGCCCTATGCACCATTCGGTGCCGAAAAAAAATTATAACGGTATTGTTTATTTTGGAAAAGTGCACCTATTAATATTTAACTGTCCCTTGGTGATTTAACTTAAAGCTTAAAAAGATAATCAGTATAATATTATTGAAATGTAAAAACCATCCTTCATTTTTTGTAAAAGTTCTCTTACAGTAGGTATGTATATAAGACTGAAGTGTGCCCCGTATATAGTAGAGTTTACTCACAGTGAAATCACAGCTGAACAAATGAGTGGCTTTTGTGGCGACTAACTCGAGGCTTTTGAGCTTCCATTTCCGTTTTTACACTACGAAGCTTTGCAATAAAGCTGATGCGGTTGCAATACGATCCACCACCGCACCAAGAACTTACTGCTTTTTATCTAAACATCCATTGGTTTAAAAATACTTACAACGTATATGCAATTGAGGAAGTACTCTGGCGAACTAGTGGTTATTTTTTTAAAGGCACAAGCTTTCCGTTTTTCTTTGAAAAATAAATAATTTCACATTAAATAAATAACTAGCGGACCCGACAGACGTTGTCCTGCCCGAACGTTAGCTTGCCTGCTATTTGCTTGGAAAAAGACTTTTCGTTCGATAAGAAGTTACATATTACCTATGTGTTTGTGATTAAATTCAAAAACTAAAAATTAAAAATATTCCAATATTGAATTTAAATAGGTACCTAGGTCCTTGTTTATGGTTGAATTCCAAAACATAAAATTAATATTTTTTCAAATATGGCATTCTTTTTGCAAACGTCAAACTCTGGTCTTCTCACCAACAGAGTGGTGTACTTATGTAGGATTACGATTTTTAAAAATGTATTGTATTTAATATTATTCTAGCATGACCAAACATTCGGTAAAAAGAAATAAATGGGAAGAAATGAAAGGGAATCTAAGAAAAGAATCTGATTGGAATCCATAAAAAGCAAATGTTGTTTATAAACATTCAAAAACAAACTTTTTTTATACACAAATAATCAACATTTTTCCCTTTTTTTGTAAATGCATTCTCCTTGAATGCAACCCTGGTAGATTGATGAATAAAACTTTTATGCTCCTAACTTCTTTTTCACACTTTAGATTGGAGATTTTAATATCTACGAACACGCAAAGCGCAAAGATCAATATTAATCTGAAAACCGCACGTAAATCGGTTAAGCCGTTTAGGAGGGGTTCGGTGACATCACACGTACAGAGGAATTATATATATAAAGATCGGTAAAACCAATAATATTTAGTTACTATGCAGTATTTTTGTTGTATGCTAATGACGCAGTTATTTTAGCAAGCAGCAAGGATAATTTGCAACAAATAGTCTCTAGAATGTATGTATTCCTGGAGAGCGAATTGATTATGAACGAAAGTAAGTCAAGGGTGATGGTACTTGAAAGAAGAAGGGGGGTTACTGACTGCACAATAAATGTAAACAATGAATGTTTTGAACAAGTAGAAGAATCTACGCATCTAAAAAGCATGTGTTCAAGAGATGAAAGAGTATAAAAATATGTTTAAAGGAGAATGAATGCGGGCAACAAAATGAACGGGGCTCTAAGCACAGTAATTGCTAATAAAATATGTCAATTGAAGGTAAACTGGCACTGCACAGCGGAGTTTAAGTCCCAACCCTTATGTATGGAAGTAAAACTGGCAGAGGAAGAATGAAAGCCGAGTGGATGCAGTTGAAATGCGATCTCGTAAAATTAAAGTCCTTCTGAATTGTAAGCATACAACTCGTTTTTACATTTTGCTACGATTGTTTCATAATTTAACTTACATTAATAAAAAAATATTTGAAAAACATTACATATTATACCATACTTTATTTTATTATTAAAACTACCATTAATCCAAAAAACTTTTGTTCATTAGCCAAAATTTCAGCAAACGTCTCCAATCTGTATTTAACTCACTCTTCTTAATATTGTTGAGTAACATGTTACATATTTTAGGTAAACTGTATTAAAATTTCCTTTTGCCATATTTATTACAACATCTAGAAACACCTAGCCTTTCTATACTCGTAAACCTGGTGTTGTAATCATGTACCAATTTGTGTTTATACTCGGAGTGCGACGCATGCTGACAAATTAAGTTGTTTCAAAGTAGTGCCCTAACTGATAATTGATTTACAGATTTATACATTAACGATTTATAATAATGTATCTCTGACGGTATGCATCTTTATGTAGTAGAGATTTGATCATTAAGTTTTGCAAAATTTGAATAAAATAATATTAGTTCCGCTTGATAACCCCCAGGAAGTTAATAATTTATTTGTATTTTATTTATTTATTTTATAACATCTTAAGAACTAAAACAAACTGTTTATAACAAACAAAATTTTTAATAAAATTTCTCAAGAATATGATTTATAAATTAATTTAGAATATTTCAAGGCTTTCTATTTCTTCAGATAACTCATTGTATAGCTTCAATCTCTTGTACAATGAGATTTAAAACTCTGTTTTACTCCTCATTGGTAATCTAATTTTTTTTATCCCCAGTTTCATATGTATGACATTGTTGGTTAAATTTGTTTGTAAATTATTTCTTTATTATTACATCCATAAAAATTGCTACATTATTTTTTGTAAGTTAGTTATGGCATATCGTTTAATAGATTCAGAGAGCATAATTAAATAAATAAAACAACATTGTTATTAACCACTAAATAAATTATTATTTTTTTCAAAGAGATCAATAAATAATTCGTTAAGTATAATCATCATTATCATCATTCCCTTACCACACCTAATGCATAGGGTACTGCATTGTTATAATGATCGCAGGGTATCTTACATTTTTTTGTGAGATGAAGGTAAGATGACCAGTCTTACGCTTTAGGTACCAGTCTAGGGACTATAAAATATTCTAGCGTAAAAAAACTTTTTAAAATAAATGTTTCATGACAACGATGTCGGGAATGGAACCCGAAACCTCTTTCGTGGTAAGCAAACACGCTGATTGGTACACTACGATGCCGAATGTATTAACTGGGTTTAAAACAAAGCTGTGTTGTTTTTTTATATTAATAATTACAAATATGTAAAATAAAAAAGCTCACAGGGTTGGGCATACTCAATATATCTATGTAATCTGCAAAACTACGTTATAGGCGTTTATTAAGTATTGAGAGTGTGAAAAAGCTATTTCAAACGTGAATTGCGCAAGCAACTGGAAGACGCTACGCCGACGTTATACTTGTGTTCGGGCGTCCCGACGCCAGTTAGCTGTCGGCGGCGGAAGTGCCGGCTGCCCGGAGAAGGCTCTGAAGGAGGCATTCGGGCACTTACTATTCAAGAGCCTAGAAAAGTCAGCTACATGCAAGTGTGGGAGTACTGAAAAGGAAATAATTCACGTTACTCTCTTCATTTTTGTGTTTTTAATTAAACATATTTTGTGGATATTGTGAAATTAAATTAATCATCAGTGTTTTTAGTATCTCCAAATGCTTGCAGACTGGCTGAATTTTTAGTCCCCTTTCATTTTGCTGTTTAAAAAGAAAAAAAACTTCATACTTCACCGGTCCACTCTAGTGTAGTTTAGAATAATGCAACTGGAAGAGTGTATAAAAGATCACTCAGTTAACAATGTTTTAAGTTTATTCAAATGTTTGCAGACTGGCTTTATTTCTTTCTTATCGAGTTATTCGTATTGAAATTTGTTGCAAAACAGACGGAAAACATTTTTGAGAAGAAATGTAGAAGTCTAGACATTTACAGGGCTAATGATCTGTCATTAGGGTGGTTTAAGTGGCCACTTTACACACTGTGTTATATTCACCACTCTGCCTATGTTTGAACATCCACACATTGACAACTCTTCCATCTGTTGACTTTTTGAAGTAAAAGAGCTGAAACTTGTATCATGCGGGTGAGATTCATACGGCTGAACCAATTCACCTACTAGGCAACGCCTGAAAACAAATTTCCACTTTTTATACATCTTATTTTACCAGATTGTTAATTCAACAGTGTTTTGAGTATGTCCAAATGCTTGCGAATTGGATGGATTTCCTTCTAAGGAAGTTATTCATATTTAAATTTTGTTGCAACAGGAAGGGAACACATTTTTGAGAAGGGGAACCAGTGGCAGAATGCTGAATGTTACACGGTGTGTAAAATGGCAACTTAAACCAGCCAATGACAAATCATAAGCCTTGCTAATGCCTTAACTTCCATATTCCCCTCTCAAAAATGTTTTCTCCCCCCTGTTGCAACAAATTTAAATTCAATCAATCATTTTGAAGCAATACGAAATGATAAACTGGATTTGTTTAATTGAATGAATTTTTTTTTTTTTAAGTCTGAGTACCTTTTTTATGCATTAATTCTTTAAAAAATACAATACGCAACCCAGAACGACAGCTACTTACTGACATGCCAGCTCATCGGAGAACGATACCTGTCACCGCATATTAGAGTGCCAGGATATAATCCAGCCAGACACGTTAAGTAAGTATAAAATACAACTAGAAATATTATGAAAATTATTCATTTTACAAACAAAACATTTTCACGAATTGTACATTGTAATTTTATATTGTTCTGGACTGGCGTGACCTGCAGCGTAAGACTAATCATCTTACCTCCTATGTTTTACAAATGATTCTGATATCCTGAAATTTGAACAACAATGCAATGCTCTAAGCATCGCCTTGCGTGGTTAATGAAATTAAGATTATTTTATTTGAAATATAAAAAAATATTGAAATAAAAATAAGATTATTTTTGATGTTTGAAGCACTTACTTTGTGGAACATTATTATTTAATATATTAAAATAAAAAAAACCACTTTGTTTTTATGTACCACTTATATTTTTATAATTTGACAACCAACTAGTTTCGGCAATACTATGCTTTCTTCAGGGTTAATTACAAACTAACATATAAATTTTTCACAGTGAAGGTAGAGTGGGCGTGGCTACGGGGGTAGAGAAGAGAGGGGGTTTGTTTGTGGATTTAGAGAGAGGGAACATATTTAAAATGGGACTATTACTAAGATTTATTTGATTATTAATAATATTTGAATTTTTACTTACAGCCTTTCTAATCTCCAATATTTCAAAATAATCAAGTGCATTTTCTTTTTTGTTTGTATTTAGAATTTCGATGCCATCTTCAAAGTTGAATGAGTGACTGTTTGTTAGGATATGGTCAGCAAACTCAGAAAAATTATTGTTTTTAAGACATCTCATATGTTTTTTAACTCTAGTTTTATAAGTACGAGATGTTTTTACTATATACAATGACTTGCAGTCATGGCACATCAACGTGTAAATGCCTGATCGATCTAATTTATCGGTTCTTTGTTTGGTGTTTTTTAGTATACTTCCTATATTATTGGTTCTGTAAAATGCTGGTTTTATGTCATCCGGTCAATCTTTTAAAATTTTATTTGAATAATTGTTAATGTATGAAAATCTTCTCCATCGTCTATTTATATTTAAATCCCCGTAGCCACGCCCACTCTACCTTTACTGTGAAAAAATAAAATATGTTTTGTTAGTTTGTAATTAACCCTGAAAAAGGCATAGTATTGCTGAAACTAGTTGGTTGAAAAATTATAAAAAATATAAGTGGTACATAAAAATAAATTGATTTTATTTTATTTTAATATATCAAGGAAATAAGATTAATTTTTGAGTAGTTGTTGGTATTTTTAATGTTCATATACTATTTCTGTTCTCTGTGTTCTGGACGAGCTACTCTCAGGCAAAAATCCTGATTTAGAACATCGAGTGGAGATAAGTCCGCCTCGTGGTGGAGTGGTTGGTGTATTTGCGTACCAAACTTGAGAGTTTGGTTCCTGGAAAGGTGGACAGATTTAAGTTGATGGAAATATTGATTTAAAATGTGGTTTTACACATATCAATATCCGCTGCTTACTCGTACCAATGCAGTGGCATTTTCACCACAGGGTGCGGATAGGGACAAAATGATGATGATGACCATTTCTATGGTAAATTTTGGTTAAAATGGTTAAAACTATTCTGTTTTTAGACAGTAAAAAATCTTTTATTTAGAATGTTATATTATTACCAGGTTTTTAAAACAAAATTATTTAATTATTAAACGAAATAGAATGATGTAACTTCCTGCATAAAAGGCCAATTATGATGTATTTATTTATTGTATATTTTATTTTTATTTAACTATTAAAAATAATCACTAAATTAAATTATAAAATTTGGTAAATGGATAAATTGAAATTTGGGAGACACGATCTTAACTTTGCTACAAGTTGTGTTATTGAATAACTTATCTGTATTGTATTTCTTGACAAGCATATTTTTGAATGTATTTTGCATACTGATGTATCATAATATTTACAAATGTATTGATTTTAATTTAGAAGAATCCCGACTTAGAACGGAATTTCCAAACAAGTCAGGACACAAAATAAATTAAAATACCACAGTAAAATTGAGAATTAAATAAATTAATACACGGCTTAAGCCAATTACAAAAGTTATATGGAAAAACTGAGTTAAAGGATCATAAAATGTAGCAAATAAAAACAAAGGCAAAAAAAATAACGGTGTAAAATTTATTCATAAACACGATCAACATATGAGACTTCTAGCTAACCCATGCCAATCCATCTTCATCCCACACTGTGTTAAAGGCGAAGAGATCTGCGAAAAACCAGAAGATTTGTCCCAAAGAGCTTTAATGAAAAGAATTGACTAATCTACACATTCTGGACATTAGGGAATAAAAACAAATGTTTCTATTAGAAGATTTGATAAACAGCAGATTTTGACTTCTGGTGACACGGTTGGGAAAATAAAATAAAATTGATTGCAACAGAGATGAGATACCAATTATAGAATTTAGTATTTTGAAAATGCATATAAAATCCATCTCCGTTCTACGTTTCTCCAATGAAGACAGATTGAGAGATTTGCTCCTCTATTTTAAAAAAGAAATAGTTACCTACTCCTTTACAAACCGACAAACCATGCCACTCTTCTTAGAAAACAGTGTTGGACGGAATTAATATGGTCAATATGAGTTTGTAAAATGAACACCGAATTGGTGAAACCTATTCTAGATGGGATTGAACTAGTGAGCAGTATTTTTTTGTAATGGTATTAATCTTTTTAAAATCCTTTGTTATTCTATTGATTAAACCAAGAAATTTGAGAGCGTTATTTACAGTATTATTATGTGTACATAAGCAAAATTAAAAAAAAAAAAACGTAAAAAAAGGCAAACCAGATTTATCACAAAAGTAATAAATTTAACGCGCTAACTGTGAAATTAAATCAACCCAATTAATCACGTACCCGAAGAGATATAACTCCATATTTTACCCGAACAATCATTACAAGACGGACATATAGAAAAAATATAGGTACCTAGGGATGGAAAAATGATGTACAAAGCATTTTCAACCCTGCTAATGACAAACAATCATGCAAATTATTTTTTATGCGTAAAAACAGATTGGCCGAAAATTTGCATACTTACCCGAAAACATTGGAAAAAAACGCCGAAAATTTGCATAAAAATGTTTTTAACACCTCATGAACTTTTATGAACGGAACGTCCGCACCCGTGTAAGCCCTTGTAATTTATTACCTTAGGTAACAGGTGTTACGAAATATAACCTTTTCACTATTTTTTTAATGGAAAACATGTTTTAAATCGTGTTTAAAGATTAATGCTATTTTACGGCTTTGAAATAATTGCTTTTCAAAATACAAATTTGTTTTTGAAATATTAAGGTAACGGATGTTGGTAATATATTTTGCGCATACGTTAAAAGGCAAACTTTAAATAAAAAATAATCGCTTTTTCCTTCTAGTATTTTGTCTTATTTTTCTCGAGAACAGTCATATCAAATGCAGTAAATTAGTAATTATTTTCCATCTGTTACTGGGAAAAAACCTAGATCTGGACAGAAAAAAAATAACAAAATTTTGCTTTATCTATTCCACACATTTTAAATTATGCTCTTTCCCTTAAGGTGCCTTGCACCGTGGCGTAGTCGGTTAGACGGCCAACTGTAAAACTGGCGTCTCGAGTTTGATTTCCACCAATTACAAGTTTTTTTTTTAAATTGGTATATGTGTATTTTTCATAAAATAATTTTCATATCCTTTCTCACCGGCTAACAAGCTTCTAGAATAAATGCATAGCATGTTACTCAGTTAAAAAAAAAATTAACGGTGTGATTGATATGAGTTTAAAAAATGTATTTATGTCACAAGTAAAGATAAACATTTTTTAATATAATATTCTTTAAAATATATACAGGGTGTTCATTAAACCCTGTCACATCTGAAACCACGATGATCAGTATGAGCAAGAAGACATTTTGGCCCATTTAAATAATTTTTTAGAACGAAAAATTAAGAAAAAAAAAAAAAACAAAAAAAGCAAATGGTTGCTTACTCCTGCAAGGGAGAAACGAGGAGGAGGAGGATGAAATTCGACACTGCACCGCGCTCCCCTCACTACTTCCCTGCAGAAGTAACCAACCATTTGTTTTTTTTTTTATATTTTACTTTAAAACAATTTCTTTGTTCTAAATATTTTTTTTTATATGCTAATATGTCTTCTTGCCCATACTGATCATTGTGGTTTTGGGTGTGACGGTTTAAATAACATCATGTATATCAGGTGACCTAAAGCGGTAGTAAATATCAGAAGTAGTCTAATCTGTCTTTCCAGTTTTAAAAAAAAAAAATCTTGTTGAAATTTCGTTCTTATTTATGATAGAAATAAATGACGAATGATACTAACATCCACAAATTTAGAATTACGTCGACAACCAAAGACCAGTTTAATCACTTAATAATACAATTGTAATGGAATTGAATGTAGTTAATGAATATGTATGTTTGGGCATTACTATTGATATATATATATTTTAATGGGATAAACATATTACTATATTATGTAAAATATTAAGGACAGTTATGGTATACCCAGTTGGGGCCTTTCTTCTAAAACCAACAAAAAAATAAGTTTTTACCAAATTCAACCCTAAAATTAATTGACAGATGAGCTAGAATTGAAAAGATAGAGATACCCAAACTTTTTTAACAGAAGGGATGTTTCTAGATATCGGTTTGATAGTACCTACCAGATTAGGTATATACTTAAATAATACAAGGCTAGCACACCGTGAAGGCTTGTCAGTACCGAGGTTTTTAATGTTATCCCACTCTCGCATGCTGTAAGAATGTTTTATGAAAACTTACTTTGAAATTAATGTATTTCTTGAGAACCTCCCCCAGAGAAAGCGTAGCTTTATTAATCAAACATCATCTAGATTCTACGAGTTTACTGACACAGAATTTAACAGCTCTGTAACAGAATTTATTAATACCGATGAAAATTTTTTGTCAAGAACAATAAAAATTAAAAATATTTTGTTAAAACCTGTTACCATAATTTATTGTAAATTTTTTAAAAATATTAATAGAATTTGATTAAGCTACCCTGTCAATTGAAAATAATATAAATTTAATAAAATAATAATAATTTAATAATAATATTTAATTTAATTTATTTTTTTAAACCTTATAAATTGTATACATGAACAATGTCCGTTAATAAATAAATAAATAAATAAATATATTTTTTATTAATTTTTGAATTTGTTTTTTATTTATTTTTTTTTTTCCAAAAGAAGCTTTATATTTTATTGTCAATGAGAGTCAACTTTCGTTTATAACGGAGAACCGAGTCGTCTAATATGTCGTCAAGATCGTACATTTTCTTGAATTTTGAAAAATTACTAATTGCTGTTCTTAGTATGTTAAATGGTCTATTAATATTTGCGTAAAACTTTAGTCGGTTTAATTTTTTTTACTAGTTTATTTATATAACTTTTGTTGTTTTTCATTGTAAAAAATATGTTACGTGATCAGTCTCACGTTTTATGAAAATTCATGTAATTATTCACGAGGTGGACTAATGTCCTCTCGATTTCCCTTTATATGACATTTTACTAAGAACAGGCATCGAGTCGAAAACACCTATCTAGGATTGTGATTCTATTTTCATTAAATTCAATCAACCGTATTCTTCATTCTCTTGTACACAAAAATACAACCATAAGATCCAAATTCCACGCAATTACAAGATTATGGCATATGATAATGAAGTGAGCAATCTGTTCGTGTGAACATGTCTTTTTATTTATATTAAACGCGCACAGGTACAAAGCCCTATCGTATTAATCCGTAACCGCTAATATTCAATTAATGTAGCTACACTCGGTAGAGCACATAAAGTGCACATTGTAAAGTCGGGGGTAGCGGGGCGGCGGAGAAGGGAGAGAAACCAGAAGCCAGCACCCCTTCTGAGTTATGGAACAAGCGATAGTGCACGTTCGAGGGAAGTTTGACGCCAGAAGAAGGCTTCTATCTGCGATCTGTTCCAGTCTACAGACCGCCATAGCGGAACTCGAACACAGGTACAGCGCAATATGCCTACAGAGTTGTTGGCATACGTAGATACTCAGTTTTCGTATAAAAATAATTTTCACGGAGACGAAAGCGAGCGCTCACACGAATATCAAGTTTACAGTTTGTCTTGCTTTCGTTTCGATAAGATAAAAGCATTAGTAGCATAGTTTCCCATATAAACACTATTCACGAAACGACACTATCGCCAAATTATCATTATTGGTGCATAACGCACTATATTGGCACACTGGATAATAAGGCAATAAGCCTTAAGCTTCAGGTACCAGTCAGACAGTGATGTATTGCAATGTGAAACAAATATTCCACGTCGACTCTGCAGCCAGGAATCGAACCTCGAACTTTAAGAGTGGAAGGCGAATGCGCCTATCACTACGTTACGAGATCTACTTATCCTCGGTCAATTACTGCATTAAGGATTTTTACTTGAGAGTAACCATCGTGTCGAAAACTCTCGTCCAAGATTCTGGATCGATTTTAAACATACAACTGTGTTCTTTATTTGTCTGGATACGGACCACTAGCGCCACTAACGCTAGTATTTCGGTTTCGTTTGTTTTGACGAATTTAAATATAACCTATTTATCTATACCACATACCCATTGGTGATAAAAAGACCGCATATTTTCCTGATTGCAAAGTATCTTTATCACAATGTATCAGTGGCGAGCGGTGAGTCTTGAGATGAGTGAGCTGTGAAATTCCAATGTCCATAGCGCCACCAAATGGCGCTAGCGGATGAAAGTTTCAATTAAAAGATTTTCTAACTTAACATAATTATTTAATTAGCAAAAAAAATGCATTAAAAAAACGCAATTGCAAAAAAATGGAAATCTTGAGAACTCGAATCCCAACCCTAATCACTAAAAAACAAACGATTCATCCACACGACTATTTTATGTACTGACTTAGCCGTCGAAATACTGATTTACAAAACTGGATTATTTATTTTTATAATTATTTATTTTTATTTTATAATAATTCTTTTAATTAAACATTCTTGTTAAGACATGATATACTCGTTACCTCTTTCTTTCATATAACCGGTGCTTAAAATGCTACCTCCTCTGCACGTTCGTGTATTAAATATTTAATATTAAAGAATAATAGTGCCTATGAAAAAGTTTGGAAGACTAAATTGAATTTAGGAATGCGGAAAGATTTAACACAATTTTTTGTAAGATAAATCTAAAATTTGGGGTTAAAAGGCGTAATCAAATAAATGTTTTACCTTTAGTTGCACAAGCTCATGAAATTAAGTAGTTTTAATTTCGGCCGATAGAGCTGCACTGGCTGTATGGAATAAAATTTGAAACTAAAAATGACGAAAGTTTACTAACCTAAGAAATGCAAACGATGGCTGGTGATGTATTTTTTCCTAACAAGAATGTAACAAAGAACATTATTTTCGCTGCAAATAATCGCTTAATAATTGGCCCCTGTTATATACATGATGGCAAGATGAGTAGTCTTATCTTTAAAATTCAGTTCGGAGACTGCAAAATACTGCAGCTTGCCCACCACATACCGCACACCGCATCTGAGGAAATAAGTCTCCTTGGCGGTGCCCACATACACGAAACATTTGCTCGTTGTCAAACGAGAAAAGCTGCCCGAAAGAGCTCTCTGAAATCTGGTAGCCTTAGCATCTTTGTGCTAAAAGAAAGTAATCCAGAAGTACATAATATGAACTTCATTGGATTGAAAAGAGAGGGAAGTGAATTCTTCACTGACTGGGATTAAATTGATTGGACATGATCAATTCGCCGAAATGATTACAAAAGTCTTCAAATTCTTTTTGGAAGCCACCAGATCTGTATATCCAACAGGACCTATAACAGGGCAATGGATAATAGCGAGAAGCTCCATTTGGTAATCATCGAGAAAGGGAAAGAGACAAGACCACAGGATGTGTTCAGAAGATTGGTTAGGATATCCGCAGCAACACGGAGGGGAGTCAACAATATTAAAAACAAATATTTTTTTATTAAATTTACCATGACCTGATAAAAACTGCGTCGTCTAGTGATCGAGGATAATCCAAGAAGACTCTAAGCGCTAACGGATTGAAGGAAAAAAAAGGTAACCCTCCCTAAAGGGGAAGATCACGATAGCCAAGCATTAAGAATAGCATTTAAAGTAATTTTTTTATATTCAATTGAGACATTCCTTCAGTTGAGAGTAGACGGACGCCACCAACAATAGATGAACGCCTTCTTTTTCAAAGAAAACAAGCCCGTTAGAACCGGGAGTGCATCCGTCGAGCATGTCCTATATGCTCTAGAAAGAGCCAGAAGAGGTTGACTTTGTCCGCTTAAAATAATTCGTCTCAAATATACTGCAACTCACATCGGTGTGCCCAACAGCCAGCTGCATAGCATACGATGCCTAGGAAAATGGAACACATGCCATGTCGAGTTTCGAGATTGAACCCATAACCTCAGGCTTGGTAGACAAAATCTGCAACCAACTACAAGGCCGTCAAAAATACGATCGTTCGTATAAGCGATCGCAAACATTGCGAAATTGGTTCAGTTGCATTCTGTATAGTAAGAGCCCCTCCGTTGACTGATCTTTTTGTCACCGCTAATGTTTGTCGCCGTCCCTTGTGCTACTGCGCCAACACCGGGTGACAAAAATGTTCATTTTAGCTAAAGATGTTGAAGAGGTGTTTGTAATGATTTGTATTCTTAAAATACGCAGAAAAAAATAAAACCAATGAAAAACATATCATAACCCCCATAATACATCACATACAAATAATATAATCATTAGATCCTCAACACATAGACAACTTAAACAAATACAAACTAAAACCACTTTCGGACAAAGGTATTTTTAGTATTATTCAATCAAAATCTATAACCTACTTCCACTATCTATTAAAACAAAAACGAGAAAATGTTTAAAAAGGCTATAAAAATATGGATAGTGGAGCTAGGTAAAAGTAAAATGGATTGTCTCATTCGCCCATACCAATATTTAATTAACTGCTCCACAAGTGTATAGCTTATGTTAGGTTTTTGTTATTTTCATTGTGTGTTTTGTAATATAAATAATATAGATGCACATAAATACCTTGTTTTTAAAACTGTCTGAATATTTGTTAATTATCTTCGTTTTTTTTTAAGTTAGTCTTCTTTGTTTATTCTCAAATGTAATTTAATAAAAGTGTATTGTTAAGTGTCCTCGGCAAGGTAAACCCCAGTGAGGTTACATTATTTTTATTTTTAATTATAGTCTGTAAGCAAAAAATATGAATAAATAAATAAATTAATAAATATACATGTAATGAAAGATCATCGATTTTTTTTACCATTTATTCTAAGTTACGTCAGTATTAAAAGTTCTTGAATTATTTTTATATATCCGTAAATACTTACAAATTACAACAGGGATGGAAAATACCTTCACGAAGGGAATATGGAAGTCTAGGCATTTACAGGGCTTATGACCTGTCATATCTTAATGATTCCCGAAGGGGTGAAATCCAGTCTTTTGTCTACAAACATTTGGAAAAACTCAATTATTGTATCCGTAAATAGTTTTAATCACTTTTGAACTCTACTAGTTTGCAGCAAAGAAACAAACGATTAAAGGATTTCCTCACCAAGAATCAAAACATCAAGGTGTAAAGTTGTGTTTATCCAGTCCAAATATATTTGTGTTGTTTAATTTTTACAGTAGTTTTTTTTGTTATTTGTTTTAGTGTCTATTTGATATTTTGTAATAATTTACCGTTAAAAAGAAGAATGACCAAAAATCCAGTAGAAATAAATAAATGGGTAAAAATTATAAGGAATTTAAGGAAAGAATCTGATTGAGATCCAAAAAAACAAATGCTGTTTGTAAACATACAAAAACAAATTCTTTTAATACACAAAAAAAAACATCTTTCCATTTTTTTGTGAATGCATTCTCCTCGAATGCAACCCTGGTAGATTGATGAATAAAACATGTATACTCCTTACTTATTTATTACATATTAGATTGAAGATTTTAATATCCACGAACACGCACAGCGCAAAGATCTATATTTCTCTGAAAACAGCACGTAAATCGGTTTAGCCGTTTAGGAGGAGTTCAGTGACATCACACGTACGGAGAAATAATATATATATATATAAAGATTATGAAAATAAAGGTCAAATTTTACGACCTTAATGCTAACGCAGTCAATTATAAGAATATAAAGCAAAAAAGACACTCGCCAGTTTAAAATATTAAAAAAAAAAATAGACTGAGGCTGGATCAGTGCAGAACTGCTCGAATGTATGCTAAAACTGCACACATTTTCTCTTAGTTAAACCTGGAGCTTGATGGTTGCTGGTTTTAGTTTAGTTTATTGTTAACATAGGATTTATTGAATCACTTATAAACGTCAATAAATTACATCTATATAATACGATTCAACAATTAGTAAATTAAACTAACAAACGAATAAATTCAATCACACAGTAAAAATCAAAAAACTTAAATCAATAAACACAAATCTAATGCCATGCTATCTTGCCCTGCAACTATTCTTTGACTCTATAGTTGCTCCTTCCAAACAGTTGTATTTGACAAAATCTTAATAAAAATTGTTGGCAAAGCCTGAAACTCAAGAGGTAGCTTGTTGTAGAATCGTATGTTTGAGGCAAAAGAATTATTATTTTTTTGCAATCTAGAAGTGGGTACCACTAGCATACTCGTATTTTTATAGCTCGTGTTGAACCTATGAAAATATCTTCCTCACTAGTAAGCTAGGTTGCCAGCCGACTTTACCTTTAACTAGTTGTAGATTTGAAAAGTTTTTTTTAATGCTATTTTTGTAAAGCTACTGTGATCTATGTTTGGTGATATAATTGATTGCCATGTTTTGTATGCACCTGAATAAATAGTTTCACTAAAAATATGTCATGATATGATTTATTTCCGACGTGCACTATTTTTTAATACGAATTATGGTTGGTATCAAATAGTCTCAAAGTTTCGAAACTCAAATTTTTGTCGACACTGGAAACCGCAACACTCATAAACATATCTTCGTAGCAATTAACTCTGTGACAAAATGTCGCGGTGACAAAAATTCACTGTCAGCGGAGGCTTTAAAGGTTGGATCTTCACACGTTGCAAGTTACTTCTCGGTAGGTTATTAGCGCGAACTAGAGAGTAATCGCCTCAGGTAACAGTTAACTGCTTATGCTTGATCACCTATTATGTACCGGAAGTTTGAGACCTTTCTAAGAGACAGTACCAATGTAGACAGTTTTATTTTGGTTTACTTAAGAATCTTGCCTTTGAGTGCTGTCGGTAGAAGCCTATTGATTTTTTGAAATTTAATTGCAAGACACATCTTACAGATCATAACAGAGAACAATCATAAATACTGCATTTCACAATTATTACAAATCAATCTCTACCTACAAAAATTGCTCAATAATATATGAGAGTTGGAAAATTATCGTGACTTAATATTATTTTATTAATTTATTAATTGCGTAGGTCATGATTAATAAATGGTGCGCGACGAAGATCACTTACGTGAGATTTGTTTTTTAGGTACTGAGTTTATAATGAAAATGTACACGTATTCGTTGTAGACTGTCAGCGCGGCGTGGAAAAGAAAGCAATCTGTATTAGGTTCATTGTTTTATAGAATTTGACGGTGCCCTCTGTTGGCTGGTTTTACATTTCGTGTGATATTCAAGCAAAATAATAAAACGGGTTGTAAGGTAATTATTTGAATGTACGCAAACATAACTGTACGTTGTAATGGGTACATTTTGATACTCGTCACAGAAAATAGTTGTCACCTATCTTTCTGATTTCGTCTATGGCGAACGCATCTACCAAATATCGTTTTATCCGAGCCTTCTTCCGTGACAAAACTCCAACCAAATTACCGGTCACGGATAGCGCTGTTCAGTAAAAGGGACTACCACATTGTATAAGTGTTTTAAATTAATTTGATTTATGCCAATCTGATGTGTCTAGGTAGCCTTTTAATTTTCGATCGAAATCTATAGAGTTCCTTTTATTTTTTAAACTATTATATGTTTACCTATTGGGTAAACATTTTGTCTCAAATAGCCAATGCAATGTAATATGTTAAAATTGATTGAATATTAATGGATTAAGGGTTAAGATGATAATGTAATCCATTAATTAATCATTCCACACTACTTTATATTAAAAAATAACGAATCAAGAAAATATTATAGTCATCGGCATGTGATGCTGGGTTATTTCGAAGATCTTTCGAGGCTATGGAGTTATAGTTTTTATGTTATCATCAATCAACTGGACCTGATGACAAATCAAACCAGATAACCCATGCCTTTGAATGGAACACTCCAGATTATTAAAGCGCCCGGCCATGACAATATTTTCCAAAACTCCGACTGCAACGCGTCGCCATTTTTTATTTATGCAAGATTTCATTTCACGTTGATAATTAAATTATGATCTTCAACTAGGAATAACTTAGGTAGTATTTTAAATGGATTCTTAAACCAAATAGTAAATTTAACTTTAAAAATAAATATAAAGTGTTTAGTGTAATTAAATTCATATGCCGTAAGGACCGGTGTTTTTATTTAAAAAAAAATTCATTACAATTAATTTCTGGGATTAACATAGTAAACTTCAAGCCCATTTGAACCTGTCATGTTTTAGCGTTGATCCCTAGTCAGTGGCGTTTTGATTTGTGAATGAAGGATCGTGGGTTTAGAAAGACAAACTCGGTTCAAAAACTATTTCAAATTTCAATGTTTTTTTTTATTTATCGATCATCCACTAACATTGTAATGTATACGCACTGACGTGTATTTAATAGACACGTTATTATTTAATTAATTGCGTGTCATGTTAGGTATTTACCAAATATTGCGAGACATCAACAAATTGTAAAAGCGGCTACATAATCAGAAACAACTCGAAACCGTTTGATTGTTATTCTAACCGAGAAATAAATTAATTCCCATCACTGTCAAAACTTTTAACCCCTATTAAAGGCTCTTCTACCTTTGTGAATCAAAGATTTATTAAGCTTTCTCACATTATTGAAAGGCGGCCGAGGTGGAGAAACACAGCTTTAGTTTAGTTCAAAGGTTTGTTAAGTACGGATAACATTGCCATAAAAACTATTTGATTTTTATTTATTTTCCGAGTTTAAGAAGAAAGTGATTTATTTTTACATTATGATATAAAAGGCCGGGTCTACCCAAAATGATATAGTTTTTTTTTTAATATGGTATTTTTATTTTTTATTTTTTCTCATAAAAACAAAACACATTATAGAATTTATACAGTGGTTAAAATATGTCGGTAGAAATATATCCATTAAATGTTTCTCAATTTCATTATGAGTATATTTTTTATTATAACATAATAATATTTACTCTAATTACTAGTTTTAGTCACAAAAAATTTAGTGTACCCGTTTTTTTATTGTACATGTTAGTTAGGGTGAGTGTATATATTTATGATGTGTGAGGGTGTGTGTATATGTGTATGGGTGTGTGAGTATTGTGTGTATGCGAGAGTGTGTAGTGAATATAAGTGGACTTATTGATCAATGATTATAAAATATATCTGTTTTTTTTTTTAAAACCTTAATGAGGTAACCTATCAACCACCTTATCAATCGATGTAAAATTGTTAAGAACGCTCTGGCTTAAAATCCAAATTTAAAAATATGTAAAAAAAACAAAAAAAGGTAATAAAACCGTGCAGTGCACTGCCAAGTAAAAATTTGTGTAAATAAATTAGTAATTTTATTAATACTCGTAGTAAAAATATGTTATAAGTAGGTAGAAAGAAACAGGGATTCGTTGCAATATTATACACGTAAACATCATAATATTTAATACTAGAGTCAAAAGATCTAGCGAAATCGACTCTAGCGGACGATTTTCTCATCTTATCTACGCATGCGCAATCGTCTCGGTGCATATTCTGTTTTGCACAATCTTTTACCCTGATTTTGTAAAAAATATGTCATATCTCCTAAAATTGTCATTTGAGCGAGACAGACAATGCTTTATACCGATGAATTGTGCGTTAGAGGGAGAAGATAATATACATATTCCCGGCATTGCCAACGCATGCGCAGATTTGAAGTTTGTTTGTAATGTCACTTTGAACATGCGTAATGACATGATATAAGTACGAATTTAGCTAACTATAACGTGCGTATTATGTTGGGCGCATTTAGCGTTTCTGGTTCCAAAGCGTGGGCTGTCATACTATTGCTCGTTTATCACGTAAGACCTATCATATTCTTATAATATTATTGAACTTAATGATATATAAGTTGACAAAATGTATAGAAATGCATTACTAATGTTTTCGGTCAGGAGCTGCCACTGATATATATATATATATATATATATATATATATATATATGTAAGTACTCATTATTCACGGGGATCTGTCACAATATATATTTACAGGTCGCAGTGACGTCGGGAGCTTGAAAAGCACCGACCCCCACCTCAAAGAATAAGAATAAGAATATTTGGTTGGAGATATTTATTTTATTTATGAAACATACAATACGATTTTACCAGACAGACCATACAAAATTAAACTGTATGTAAAATCCTCATGGGCGTAAAAAAATATTGAAATCAAATGAATAAATAAAAATAAATAAACTAAATATTTTTACTACTGTTAGTAAATATTAGTATAGAACAACTTAACGACTTTTTATGTCTTCCAGTTTCAAGATGTTCCCGTCTCTTTTTTAAGACCATGGTGGGCAAACGCGCTGACCACTACACCACGAGGCCGACTACATTTAAATACCTACCAAGTATGAAAACTAGGTAAATGGTTATATATGAATATTCACAAACACATTTCTAAAAGCGCTTTAAACATAAATATTTTAAATCTAGCCAAATCTCAGACATTTTAAGTTAAAGTCAACTGTGAAAGCATCCCACAGTTAGCAGCCAGCAAGCGGTCTTTAATGTTAATGTTTGTAAAAGATGATAGAGATAAAATAAAATATTGAGTATTTTTAGCCATAAATAAATGGTTTCGAAAATGGGAAATAAGTTGTGGCAGCGCTAGGTTTGAGACTTGGACTTGATCCGGAGTCCACAACACTATCAACGCAACAACAACCCGTTTAAGAATTGAAGACACGAGTGGATGAATACGTTGTGTCACAAATTAAAAAGAATGTACTTATTTATATTTATGAAGATTTGATTTATTTGTTTATTTGATTATTGTAGTTTGCATTACTTTACGGGCTGTTTAACCCATTACGTAATACAGACTGTAAAAATAAGTTAGAAGTTAATGAAAAAAAAGCAGATAGATGTTAAACTGCCGATACGCACAGAAAAATAAATCCATGTTATTATTATTATTATGGATTTAAATAATTTATATAATGGATTTATAATTATGGATTATAAAGCGCCATTTTCGTAATATGATACCACAAGGGTGCATAACAAAGTAATTATACCTATAAAGATATAAATTTAATTTTAAGTTTTTTAATTTAAGAAAAACAATGTACTCTGTTACCAGGTGTTGATTTATTCAAATGATTATCCGCAGAAGCCGTTTTCAGCCAGTGAATTGTCCTATTAATGGGTGAATTCTGACTTGTATTTGTACAGCTTCTGGGTGTGTAAAACAGTGCATGAAATCTCGCTCTAGTTTAATTATTGGGAACATGCAATGCATCTTAACTACAGCCCTTTCCCATAAAGTCCATTACACCATCAAAAAGTAGCAGAAAAACGATTTTGAAAGCGAATGAAGGTGTTATTTTACCAACAATTCTACTGGTGTTCGAAACTTTAACCCCAGAGTCGCCAGATATCTTTGCTTTTTGTTTTTGTCGCATGACACCTTTATCCACTCATGCCTTCAATTATTTTAATGTGCCCTATGAACCGTAAGGGTGGAGAAGGGTATGATATTGATTTACTGACGCAAAAAATGATAAATCGCATTAATTAGTTAGGAATATAACGTTCTCATGGCGACTTTAGTTTTACAGTTCGGGAGACCATTGATCATACTCGTACCTCCTCTTCTAATCCCTGCTCGTATTTCGTCCTTGTGGATTTTAGGGGCGATATTGTTAAGTAAGCAAAAAGGAAATTGATTGGCCGACAGTCGTAACTACTCGTTATTAATGATGTTTGTGCAATACCAAACACTTCCGGAATATTTGGAAGTATTATTTCATAAAACGTATATTTAAAACACTAATTTTATTTATAATAATAAAAATACTTATAAAATTTTAAATAATAAAAATACGTTTATACTCTAAATTTATGGTTCTTCTTCTTCTTCTTCTTCTTCTTCAGCCTTATTCTCTCTGCTGGATAAAGGCCTCTTCCAAACGTCTCCATTCCTTCCTATCACCCGCTTTCATCATCTACGTTTTACCGGCAAAAGAGGCAATGTTGTCGACCCATCTTTTCTGTGGCCTTTTAATACTTCTTTTGTTTGCCCATGGTTTCCAATTTATTATTCTGGGTGTCCACCTGCCATCATTTTGTCTCGCCAAGTGTCCTGCCCACTGCCATTTCAATTTCGCTGCACGATCCATAATATCCATGACTCCGGTTCGGCTCCTTATTTCTTCATTTCTTACTCTGTCTCTTAGACATACACCGAGCATCTGTCTTTCCATGGATCGTTGCGTGCATTTTAATTTCTGACTACTTTTTTGTGTTACAGACATGGTTTCTAGTCCGTACGTTGTCACCGGCAATATGCACGATTCATATACTTGTCTTTTTAAGCATATGGGGACTTCTTTATTTTCAAAAATTATTTATGTTTGCCGAAAACAGCCCCACGAAGCCCTATTCTTTTTGGTAATTTATGGTTATTGCTACATAATGTTTAAATATATAATTTCTTTGTACGTGTGTTGTCACTGAACTCCTTCTAAACGGCTAAACCGATTTACGTGCGGTTTTTAGAAAAATATAGATCTTTGCGCTGTGCGTATTCGTAGATATTAAAATCTTCAATCTAATATGTAATAAATAAGTAAGGAGCATAAATGTTTCATTCATCAATCTACCAGAGTTGCATTCGGGGAGAATGCATTTACAAAAAAATGGAAAGATGTTTTTTTCTGTGTATTAAAAGAATTAGTTTTTGAATGTTTGCAAACATCATTGGTTTTTTGCGGATCTAAATCAGATCCTTTTCTTAAATTCCTTATATTTTCTCCCTATTTATTTCTTTTTACGAGATTTTCGGTAATACTAAAATAATATTAAAATCAACGCATTTTTATAAAATTGTTTTCCTACATAAGTACACCCCTCTGTTGATGAAAAGATCGGAGTTTGACGTTTGCAAAATAAATGCCATATTAAAAAAAAAGGAATATTTTATATTTCGGAATTCAACCATAAACAAGTACTTAGGTACCTACTTAAATTCAATATTTGAATATTAACTATTTTTAGTTTTTTAATTTAATCACTAACAAGTACCTAGGTTCCTACTTATCAATTAAAAGTCTTTTTCCAAGCTAATAGCAGGTAAGCCAACGTTCGGGCCGGACAACAACGTTTGTCGGGTCCGCTAGTATTATATATGTATAATTCATTAAACATCCATTAATAATCCGTTTTCGACTATTTATTTCTTATTCAACTGAAAACCGGTTTCGGAATTATATGTGCTCCTTTATCGAGGTATAATTGCGAATGAAATATTAATCCTGTTTTATTATTTTAACAAGGCCTTAAGTGTAATGCTTATGAAGGTAATAAAATCGAGTCTTTATATCAGGTATTATTTTGTATTTATGGAGGTATGGAGTGAGGGGTTAGGGGGATTCAATCGTGCACACTTGTTCTAAAATAAGACAGGAGTGGACCATCGGAAATATCGTTTTTTTTAATATTATTTAAATATTTTTTGTTATTATTTATCAGTTTTTTTATTTCCATGATTTTTAAGTTCTCTAATTATAATGTCTTATTTTCAGCATGAAGAACCTTGAACTCTTTTCTCCCTTACGCTAAAATTTGTCCTTTTGCAAAATAACTTATATATCTTTTATATGAGAATTAATTTTATGTAACTAATCACTGTCAGTACATATTTGAACGTTTTGGGGAAGTTTTGACCATTTTAAGTAATTAATTGCAAAAAATAACTTCTGAGGATCAGTTTTGCGTAGAGCTGTCACCCGTTTGGGTGTGTAAAATAACTTTTTCTTTATGAACTTTGATATTATTAACATCAAATTCTTTTTTCTTTTTTTAAAATTTTATTGTTTGATTATAAAGAAGGTTTTTTATTTTTTTTTTAAAATAAAATAACAACTTTTTTCTATGGCAATTCTCGGACGGTACAAATTTTTTTTTTTTTTTTTGAAGAGTTTAAAAAAAAGAAAAGTAAATAATTGTTTTTAAGCTATAAATAACGTAATTTTTAAATAAAATGTTCCAAAAGTCTACTAAATCTATGCCCAGAGATCAAAGGGGACCCAGTGTATTTAAAAAAATTCTAATTAAAATCAGATGATTTGCGAATTCGTAGATTTTTTTGTTGTTAAAGCATAACATATGTATTTCTTCCATTTTTTTGTTGATTTTTGTTAAATCTTCATTGATACGGGTAAGATTCATCTAACTGAATTATTTTAACCTACATACTCGACAATTATTATTTGTCATCCAGTTATTCCCCGAAATCAAATTTATTTCGACTGACACGCTGTTAGGTGAATAAAAATGCATTGTTTTGAGAGTAAAATTCGTTATTAGAATAAAATTTATATATTTTTTTGTAAGTACTAACCCTGAAAAGATACGTGTATAAATTTGACATCTGTCGGACAATTAGTTTGTAAGATATAGCATTGTGAGTGAGATATAGTACTTTTTTATTATGAAAAAAAATGATAATAAAGAATATCATAATTTCAGCATTGTTTTTTGGCAAAAAAAAATTTTCGAAGCCAACACTTGGCTTGATAAACATTATTTAGACTCTGCACCAGGAAAATCAACCATTGAGAATTGGTTTGCAAAATTTAACCAGGCGAAATGAGCATTGAATACGATGAACGCTGTGGACGCCCGAAAGAGGCTGTTTCTGACGAAAACATAAAAAAAGTTCATATTATATTTTGAATGATCGTAAACTGAAGTTGACCCAAATAGCTGAGACTTAAAAAATATCAGAAAAACGTGTTGAAAATATTGTGCATGAATATTTGGACATGCGAGAGCTGTGTGTAAATTGGGTGCCACGCGTGCTCACAATCGATCAAAAGTTATAACCCGTTGATGATTCGGAGCAATGTTTAGCGACATTCAACCGTAATAAAGAGAAATTTTCCATCAATATATTACAATGAATGAAACATGGCTCCAATACTGCACTTCAGAGTCCAATCGACTCTCAGCTGAGTAGACTGCACGCATTGAACCGAATCTAAAGAGTGGAAAGACGCAACAGTTGGCTGGCAAGATTATGGCACCAGTATTCTGGGATGTGCATGGTATAATATTAATCGATTACCTCAAAAAAGACCGGACCATCGACAACAATTATGACATAGCGTTGTTAGAGCCTTTGAAAGATGAAATCATGAAATGTCAGCTCCATTTGAAGAAGAAAAAGTGCTGTTTCATCAAGACGATGCACCGTGTAACAAATCAATGAAAACAATGGCAAAATTGCATGAATTAGGCTACAAATTGCTTTTTTATCCACCGTATTCTCCAGATCTGGCCCCCAGTGACTTTTTTCTGTTTGCAGACCTAAAAAACGGCTCGCTGGGATGAAATTTAGCACTTATGAAGAGGTAATTGCCGAAACTGAGGCTTATTTTAAGGCTAAAGAGAAATCGTACTAAAAAATGATATTGAAAAATTTTACGACCGCTATGATTGTTGCATCGCCCTCGAAAGCAACTTGTATATAAAATGATAAAATCGAATTTCACCCAAAAAAATGTGTCTTACTATGTTAGCTTACGAGCTTTTAAATTTCGGAGTAAAATAGGCAATTACAAGAAAAGGTTTCTTATAGACTGATTCATATGTTATATTCGGATTTGGCAGGCAACATTACATAAGAATCAGCGAGAATAGCTCTTGTAACAAAATTAATGTTATTGGATGACACGTTTTGTATTATAATAAAACTCGTTTAGGATAACTACATGAGATTTATTTTTACTGAATTAACAAATGTAGATGTAGATTAAACGTCACATGTTGCTTCAGAGACTGTCGGCGGGGAAAATAGAGCAATCTCTCTTGCGTTCTTCTTTATCAAGTTTTCACATCACCTTCTGTCTCTCGGTCTTGCGTATGTGCGATGTTCAGGTATTTTTTTAATTTTTTTATTTTCTTTTATTCAGGAAACATACAATACAGTAACAAAGTTTAATATTTTACACAATTAGACTTAATTCTAATGGACCAGTATGTCACAATTGTTTTTGTAAACGCTTAAAAGGAAGCCCTCGAATTATAAATAAGCTAAAACCGCAGGTAAAGGTTGGCAAATTACGACTTGAATATATTTATAATACCGGTTACATTTTAAGCTTCAAAATCCTAAAATTACGTTTTTTGTAGATTCGTGATTTTGGAATTGACCCGACGATGCGGGAAAACAGCTTTTTTAATACCTTTTTACTATGCGCAGGTTCTGGTAATTTTGTTTCGCAAAAATAAACATGGCGCTTAATTAGGTCCGTAACGTTTAAATGTAAAACGGTAGAGGTAATTGAAGTAATTGTGAGGACTGCTTTCTATACAAGGGAAGGGGGTTGTTCCGTTGCCAATTTGGCCAAAATCCAAACTGGATCCCTCACCCTCCAGCCCCCATATTCCCATCCCTATCGCCACACTCATAACTGCAAACTTTGCACAAGAATAATAATTAACCTCCATGCAATTTATTTACTGACTTAATTTTAGTCAAAAGGGAATAAACATATTTGTTTAAAACCATCATTATCATTTAATTATCCACGCACAGTGGTATATAGGGTACTGTATTATTAATCTATTTTCAAGTGATTTTTTTAATGAACCTGAGTTTTATCATGTATGTGTTTCTGTGAAGGTATTTTAAACGAAATTACTCTTAAATATATACTTAATTTAAATACCAGTCTTTAAAAGGTATCCACTTGAAAAAATTTCCAAAAGGGTTTTACTTAAACCCGCTTACTTTTTTCTTAAGTATTTTTTAAAGTGAGGCATTAGAATATAAATTTAAATACGAGTTATAACAAATCAAAGATTATTATCATTCAAAAACTTTCGTTGGTACGCAAAGTTATGCCACCTGTCAAATTAACTTAGAAAAGTGCTGAGTATCGATTCTGATTATATTTAAGTGGTGTAAACTCGCTTTGAAAACGGTCAGCAAATATTATTGTAACTCATAGCAGGAGATTTTCGCCTAATAATTGAAAAGCTATTGGAATGCCCCAAATCTCTTGAAAGGATTCACAAGTCTTAGTCCGGGAGATATCTTGAAAAGCGTGACTAACTTCAGCTTAAATCCGCTAGGGGCTCATTTACAGGGGTATTCAACGTATTTAATCATTAAACCATTCAAGATACCTGCAAATTGGACAATTAAGTGAAATATCATTATTGTATTATATTAAGTTTTAAAAAAATCTAAAAAAGTATTTAATTGCATATGGCTGCCTAAAAACATAACTTTAAATTGTTGATATCAAAGATAAATTTTTCTCGATTGTTTCATTTTATTTACGCGAAAAAAGTTTTATGTTTTTTTGTATTTTCAAAATTTTTATCCTTGCAGTTTGAAATGAAATATTAAAAGGTCAAAGTAGTCGTGGTCAACGCGTATTTACTCGTTCTTTAACCGTCAACCGGTTTTGGTGTGAACTTGATATTTCATTTGAAACCCAAATGCACAATTGTGCGTGAAAGGGTGTAAAAGCTGTTTGGATATAAGGAAAAAGATGGTGTAACTTTTTGTTGTTAAATAGGAACCTAGGTACTTGTTTGTAATTGAATTTCAAATCTTAAAATATTGAATTTAAGTACTTGTTTATGTTTGAATTCTAAAATTTATAATAATTTATTTTCAAATATAGAATTATTTTTGCACATGTCAAACTCTGATTTTCTACCAATCGGGGTGCGATTTAGAAATATGTATAAAATTTCAATTAATATTATTTTATCATTACTGAAAGATCAGCCTAGCAGCTGCATTCAGAATCGCCTGCAATCTTTCCATTTTATATTTAGGGAGGCCAGCATATATTCCATTGCAGTAATCGACTCGTGATATCACAAATGCGTTCACTAAGAGACGGGCCGCCTCATTAGGTAGATGTTTTCGAATACACTTAATTTGTCTTAGCTGGTAAAAACATGCGCTGACTGTCTTGCTGATTTGTCTTTCAAACGAAAGTTCAGCGTCAATATGAACGCCTAAAAGCTTGAAATTAGGAATAATAGAAGGTCCAGTGTTTAAAGAGGAATCTGTTAACATATGTCGCCTTTTTGGTGTTGCAACCCAAAGGTTTTCTGTCTTTGATGGATTAAGGATAAGTCGATTTTCAGCCATCTAGTCACCTATTTTACCTACACACTGAGTGATGCCTAATTGTAAATTGTCTTTATCCATCGGCTTGCAGAAAAATATATTGGGGTATCATCAGCATAACAATGAGCCCATAACCCGCACGATTTTATTATTTTTTCAACGTCTTTTGTATAAAGTAGATTCAACAATGGCCCGAAAACTGACCCTTGTGGTACTCCTGTTGTTACAGAGTTAACTGGAGATGTTGTATTTTGAAATGCAACCTCATACTCTCGCTCGTGAAGATAGATATGACTGGAACCATAAGTGTGCATCTTCACAAATACCGTATGACCTCTCAAGTCTTTCAAGAAGAATTTTGTGATCGACTGTATCAAATGCAGCTCTCATATCCAGGAGAGCAATCAGTGCTAGATTTCCAGAATCAACTGCCATTATCAAATGTGATAGAACTCTAACAACGCCCGTCTCTGTTAAATGAAATCACTGGTAGGCGGATTGCATTTCCGGGAACAATTGATTACCATCAATATATTCAACGAGTCTCCGTGCCACAAGTTTTTCTAATACTTTTGTAATTATCGGAAGATTCGAGATGGGCCGATAGTTTGAAAGATCGTTTGAATCTAGTTGAATATTTTTCAGCAACGGCGTAACTCGGCCTTTTTTAATGTTGTTTGGTACAATAGAACTACACTGGCTACGTTTTCCACAGAGGGTCGAATACAAACTCTGTTGGCTTATGTATAAGTCACTGCACAACTCTGTTCCGGAATATCTAAGGGAACTATGAATTCCAGATGAACTAGCTGACAGGCGTTTCACGCTTAGATCAGCTACGTCTACGGCGAGAGGAAAAGTTATATACCTCTACGCAAACAGCGCACTAAATTTAGTGAACGCGCATTTGCGGTCGCAGGCCCTATGGCATGGAATGCTCTCCCAGCAGAGGTGCGAGGCTGTGAAAGTGAAGTGATGTTTCGCAAAAAACTTAAAACCCACTTGTTCTCTAAATCATTTGAATAAATCCGTAGCACGTGACAACAAAATAAATTGTTTTAATTAAATTACAAATTTGAAAGCTTCAATTAAATTAATTTAACAATAGAATCACTATGTAAAGCGCCCTTGATGTATTTTATTACGAAAATGGCGCTATATAAGTTATCTATAATAAAAATAATATAAGATTTTATTATTTATTTATTTATTTATTAACGGACATTGTCCATGTATACAATTTATAAGGTTTAAATATTACAATAAAAGAGTAGTTTAAAACATTTAAAGAAAAAAGAAAGAAGCATTGACAAACATAAGGGACATCGAGACAAGATCTGGACTATTTATTTAGTGCTCGTTTAAATCGTTGTAGACTTAAACCAAAAAAGTCCAGATCCTGTCTTGAGTTTACAATACGACAAAGGCGGGTCATTGGAGAATTTAGGCCATAGTTTGTTCTATGCTGATCGATGAACAGTACTTCATTGTTTCTCAATCTACGAGTCGGAATATTGAATTTTACTTGTCCCAGTAATGATGGAACATCGATTATACCATTTAGTATGCCGAACATATATATGGAGTCAATATTAGTTCTACGTTTTTGTAGACTAGAAATATTTAACATTGACTCTATTTCAGCATAAGAATAATTATCTCATTAATTATTATTTTAGAGATTTATTTAAAAGTTCAGTTATAAATGGAGCTAGTTCAGACTTATATGTCTTCAAGAGCCATGTCGGAATAGGATTTAAGGCACATTGCTTATTTGGTAATAAAGAAATTATTCGTGTTACTTCTTCGGCTGATGTTAATTGAATTTTTCTCAATCGACTATCAAAATTTTCCAATATTATTGGTGGCGAAGCTGAACTTGTTTTCATATTAATATTTTCGACCTTTTTTTTTTTAATATTCGTCAAATTCTGCAGCACTGGCATTTGCGAGAATTTCATTTTTTAGATCCCTTCTGACGAGTTAAAAATTTTTCCAAAGAAGTTGAGGATTTTTGCGTTCATCAGCTATTTTTGTACGCCAATAAACTGATTGCTTATCTTTAATTCATTTTCTATACGTGGCCTGTTTGCTAATCCACGTATGCCTGTCTAAGGGCAAACGCGTTTTACGGTACTCGTATTTCCGCTCAGTTTTCTGTAATAAGATTTTATTTTCTCGACATTCCTGGTCAAACCAAGGATCAGATTTTCGATTTCTGATGATTTTTGTAGTTAATGGCACGTGGTTATCAATTATTCTGCTTAATGTATTGTTTTAGGTGTTGACGAGTTCATCTGCATTTTGTTCATTCCACTTGTGATTTACCTACACATATACCTACCTTACCTACAGAGATAGATGCAAAAAGCACTTTGTAATCTACTATTGGGGATTACATATAGGTATTTTTTAATATACGCATTGTATTGAAATTATTTTTGATATGTAAATGTGATTTTTGCCAATTAATGTTAAGCAAACATTAGTCCAGAGCTTACTTCTTCTACTCCTTGATTATGCAGATGTATGTTATCCAGATGCTAACTCCGAATTACTGGATAAGTTGGAACGATTACAAAATATTTGTAAACATTGTATCTTTAATCTTCGCAAATTCGACCGTGTGACCGAATATCGCTCGTAACTACACTGGCTCAGTATCAGGCAAAGAAGAAACATTCACATTCTGTCACTTCTTTACAATGTTTTAAATAATCCCACTTCACCTGTTTATTTGAGAGAGCTCTTCCAACCTTTATCACAACATGACTATCTCGTCGTTCTTGTAACGAAAGAACCCTTTTGAGACCCTATCATCGCTCTAATATCCTTTCCCTCTCTTTTACAGTAGTAGCTGCGCGGTTGTGGAATAATCTTCTCACTAAGGATATAGACGCTACTTCTTCTTCAATCAAGATTAAAATGTCAGTACCTAAATGTTTGAGTTGTTTCTTTCTCCTTCTTCTTTCCTTTCCATTGCCTCTCCTCTCCTCTCTTCAGAATTAGTGTTAATTAAAAAAAAAAGATAAAGTAAACTTTCTTAGAATATGTCCATGTATTTGTAATTTTCTCAAACTTAACAGTTCGGGTAGAAAGGAAGATATTGCCTCAAGGCAATATGCCCGTCCTTATATGTGTATTTTTTGTATATATATATGTAAAGTGTAAAAACAAATAAACATATGATTTTTTTCTTAAAATGCCCAGTAAAGATACTTATTATTATTTTAAGATTGAAATAAAAAATCCGCTGAAATAAGCTGTCGGGTAACGTAGGTAGTGATATAATCAATGAGGCGTGAAAGTTTAAAGAAACCGCACGTAAGGTTGTGTTTAAGTTTGTGATTGTTGGCCACTCCAGACTAGAGAAGCTACAAAGTTATCGGTCGTTTACAAATGTTTAACAGCTCTCCGAGTGGTGCTTAATGATCATGCAAGGAACAACCACCCAACCCCCAGCCACTAGCCGCCCAATACGTGAGCCTCCCTTAACTTCCTCTAACTTTTCCAATAATCTGCTCACGTCGTTCACAGCCTCTTTTCATACAGGATTGCTTTCTTTCTGCTTCAGTTTTTTCGCTTTTAGTTGAGCTTTTTCATTCACTTGTCCAGTGCATTTCAAATGCTTTATCTGAATCAAATCCCTTTCCATAGATAGTATCTGAGAAAATTATAAGTATTTGAAGTAACAATTAATTAAAGAATTCGAATTTACATTAGTGACATGTGTCATTCGTACGCAATTGCGACGTTTTGATCGTCAGGTTTGATCTGCGCTGTAATGTGACCAGAAGCGACTTTCATATGTTTAACGTGAGTTTTTTTTAACGAGTTCTAAGGCTATTTTGTAAACAATTGCTGTTTAAAATGACCCGGTTTTTCATGTTTTGTGACTTATTCTGAACTAACAGAAGCATTTGCAAGTAAATTCAACCCATTTCAAAAATATTCTAAAATAGTTGAGCGTTCTTCTAGGTAACTATTGTTGAAAGAACATAATGTAAAATTTCATACTTATTATTTGTATAAAAATATGTGTTTATCATTATAAAAATAAATCATACACAAACACGATTCTAGAATCAAGAGATGAGAAGTAAATTAATTATAAATTATAAAAAAAAGAAAAATAGAAAAAAATAAAATAAACTTTGAGTTTAATTTTTTCAAATGCAAAAAAATATATAACTTCGCATGAACAATTAAGAATGGGTAATTATTATCAGGTCTGCGATTATAAATTTTACAACTTTTATCGGAACGTATTGAAACGGTTAAAAGTAAAATCGATATTTATGAACGAAAATGTTTAAATTTGGACGAAAATTTCACTTATTTTCGTCAATAACAACATTAATGATAAACGTTTTTGATACAGAAATGGTTATTTTAATTTAAAAATAAAATTAAAAATAAGTGTTTACTGCATTGTAATACGGACCCAGGTTGATTGTACAAAATTTTATACTTCAATCTTTAAAATATATTCAATTTTAAATTGAAATACTAATAAATTAAATAAATATTAAACAATCAATCTTTATTTAAATTTATTTTTTAGTTTTTATACCAATATACGAGTAGCAAGAATAATTTTCTAAGAACATTAAAAAAAAATATTATGCTAAATAATTTAGAGAGAAACTTTTCAGCTCAATCGCAAATAACTATCGACGTGCTTAAAAACATGCTAAGCGTTTGAGCGATCACAATAAACAATAATGAACGCGCTTAAGTTATTGCAGTCATAAGTCAAGGCGTGTGTAATTTCCAAATCAACGCTCGTGTTAGTTTTTTTTTGTTTTCCTCGTAAATAAATACGGTTCACTGGCAAAAAATTGGCGTTTACTTAAAAAAAGTAACACAATATATTGCATTTGTAAAAAAGCAAGGAGTATCTAATAGAACAAAGTGAAAATTAAATTACAATTACTATGGCGACTGCTTTTCTTGACATTTGGCTTGCCAACCAATAAAAGCAATAAAAAACATGATAAATAATAAATAAATAAATAAATACAAACAGCAGTTTTGAAATATTTTCCTTATTTACACCGGTGAAATCCAAATATGTGATTGCGCAGCAGGATTATATGTCGCGAAACGTAAATATTTTGGTATTTAATATTAGGTGTTCACGGATGTTCCATTGTGATCACGAATACGATAAACAACCGCGGTGAGAAATTGTTATCACGTTGCTTATTGGCACGTCGATATTTATTTGTGATTGAGCTACTGCATTGATTGTGTCTCAGAGTAATAATGCGCTACCACTATAGCGCCACACATATGGACAAAAATTAGTACAGGATTATTAATTACGAAGTTAGTTATAGTTCACAGCAAACATAATTATATAACGTGACTGGGTATTTATTGTACAGCGCCCTTGAGGTGAATTTTACATAAATGGTGCTTTATAAATTATCCACAGTAATAATAATGATGATTAAGTACAGAATTCCAGATCTAAAAGAAATACGTTACGCTGCAAAAAAATTATCTCTCTATTGCCATAATCCGGGGAGAAAATACGGGAGTAAAGTTGCATTAAGAAAAGTCATACCGCGCATCCTCTTAAGTCTTCTAAAACAACATTTCGGTTTAAACGATTAAAGTCGCATGAAAATTACATAAGTTTGTTGGATTTCGTGATCGATCCAGTAGTTTTTAATAAAAAATATAATAATGTCTAATAAAACGCAAACACTTAGAAACCCACGTAATGGCGTTATAGATACGTGACTTGTGTTGAAATTGGAGTCATCCAGTACCAATAGTCCTGTAACGATTATGTAAACAGTATTCTTAACTGCTTATTGGAATAATCGATTCATTTTCTGTTACAGTTCTATTAATTATAGAAATTGAAACTTAACTGAAATTAAACCTACACATTTGTAATAACTAGTTACCTGTTTCATCGCTTTCTCGACATCTTCGAGACTGGTATCTTTATTATAAAATGCAATATATTTATACAAAACCAGAAAGGATAGAAAATACAAAATGAAGAAGTTGAGTGTTTTTTTTAGTATCGCTACAAAAGGGAACTATCACGTTTTTTTTAAATGACATTTTTAATGTCATAAAGCTTTTTGAAATACTGACCAGTAAAAACATTTTTTTTTTGCAAATTATTAGTGACATAATTTTTTAAATTTTATTTGTAATTTTGAATTTTTGCAAAAGTGGTCATTCCGTTGGCCACGCCCCTAATACGTCACGATTCGTGTTTGTTTGTTCCTGGACATTGATATTTGTTTGAAACATTATCACAAATCTTGCCGTCACAACAACACGTCACGTTTTTCTAGCAATGTATTTTTATTAAATTTCTTTTTTGAGTTTATGAATGAAAACATTTCTCCACAATATCCATATTGATTTTAAAAATACAATTAATTATTCTTACTTCAATTAATAATTTTTTTTTGGTATTTGTAGTATGTGATATTTCCCTATTTTTTAAATTCAATTTTTTTTATTACTCCGCGCGTAACGCAACTAGTTCTCTTCGGTGAGTTATCTTGATTGGTGAATTGACTTCCTGGAAACCGGAAATAAATCACAACACTCTGCCATTGGTTGATTAAGATAAACTTGTGATGTCGTTTAAAGTAGTAAATTTTTATCATTTTTTACCAAGAGCATATAATTTAGGGATGTGAGGTATAAATGATATCGGTCTGTAATTACGTACATCTGATTTATTTACCGAATTGAATATTGGTCTTATATACGACATCTTCCAAATATTAGGAAAAATACCTGATGAATGGAATAAAATGGGATTCTTTTGTCAAGGATATTTACTGACAGAAAAAAATACTTCATTTCAATGTAATAGCACTGCATACCATCACGAACACTTTTTTGAAAATCACGAACTTTTCTGCTCACATAAATTTAAAATACATATTATTTAATCACGATATTCACAACCACAATACACAAAAAAATCTTCATGGATCTAAATTTTGCTCAATAAAGTTCGGCGAAAATCTTTTCAAAGACTAAATTGTACTTTTATTTTTTTTAATATACAAGAGTGTTTTTAAATTAAAGTATATGTATACATTTATAAATACGTTTATTTGTCTTATTTATTTTACATGAAAGTTGTATAATATAAAAACTACATTTAATTCATAATTCAATATAACACCAAAACACAATTTCAACTATTTCTTTTAAAATATACCTTTGCAAATAAAATTAATATTAACATCAAATTATTACAATTATTATATTCATTTTAAAGCTTTTCCCTTACAAATATTTTCAAATGCTTGAAGGTTTTCCCAATGTACCCATAATATATCGAACAAAATGTTTATTAATTGATTTTGAATTATTTGACTTATCTTGGTTTATATAAAAATCCTATATTCTTGCTTAATACCCCCATAAACTTTAAGTACAGTTATGCAACTATATCATTAAACAGCAATTATTGTTAGTTTATAAGGATACTTTATAAATATTTAAGTTAGTATGATAATGTCCAAGACAAAACGCGTCACATTATACTGCCGTCATAAGAAAGTTTTTTTGTTTTATGTAGAAAGTACGTTTCTACATAAAACAAAAAAAATGAGAAAATAAATATTTTGTAACTCGGAGATTGAAAAATTCGCTGTGTTAAAAATACTACAGAAGTTAAGTATATTATTATGCGACAGTGTGTATTATGGTTTGCCCTAACGGAATATATAAATTTATTTTAATAAATTCCACGTTATATTTTTAAAAATTAACATTTTCATATTCTTATTAGTAAAAAAAAAACAAGAAAATATGTTATACTTTAATGAAAAGACGTTTCTAGCTAGGAAACGTAAACGTAATTAAGTAAACGTCTTTATTTTTTAGTGTTAATATGCCAATTTATTTTACTCAACTTAATAAAATAGACGTTACTGGCCATTTAGTGTTTTTCAAACTTGTAACGCCGACTTAATAACCAATTAACTTCGAAATTACCAGCAGATCTTAAATTTAATTGAAAACGAATAAGTCTATTCATCTCAAATATTTTTAAAAACAGAATAGAAGAAAAAATTAGTATTTTAATCAGTCTTTAATAGTTATATACGTCAGAACAGCCTGTTATATTTAGTGATTTTCAAGACTATTTGCAGTTTAGTCTCATTTATAAGTGAAAATAATAGGGTTGTGGTTATTTTAGGAAGATGGATATATTTTTAGTAAACGCGTATTTTTTTTCTGATTCTAAATATGTATTTAACTAATTTTTGAAAAAAATGTTAGATGCGTCCTTCTTTCTTTTGACGGCAGTATACTATATTGTATTTTTTAAAAAAGTAGAATTTAAAATAACAAATGTATTTTACTTTGATTCATTACCAAATAATAATAATAATGTTTGGATAATTTATATAGCGCCATTTTTGTGAAAATCACCTCAAGGGCGCTGAACAATAAATAAATATCCTAACACGTCTTGCAGCTACAGAGCGCATAGACGGTTGGGATTCTAGTTCTTCGTCTCCAATTATGATATATTACAATTATGATATATTTGAGCTAGATAACATAACGTCTTGCAGCTACAGAGCGCATGGACAATAAGAAATCTAGCCCCTATTTACATTTTTATTTTATTTTTTTTTATTTGACAATGAAGTTTAGAGTTTAAGTAATATTTTAAAAACGAAATAAAAAGCAAATTTATAAAATTAGAAGCTAGATAACAACAAGTCTTGCAGCTACTGAGCGCATGGACGGTTGAAATTATAGACCCCATTTACTAAATTTAGATATTTGATAGTTGATAACATTTACATAATATGATAAAAATAATATGAAAGCTATCATTAAAATAAGTCTTGCAGCTTCAAAACGCATCGACAAATGGAATTTCAACAACATAAGAATGATTTTAAAAAGTTAATAATAAAAGATAATTTTAAAAAACGCAATAATAATACATTGAGCAAAGAACTAGCAAGTATGGTTATTAAGTGAACATGAAACAGCACAAAAAGTAAAATATAAAAAAGTAAACAAAGATAGCATTCCTTTACTTATTATTAAGGTTGACAAGACAATAGACGATACTCAAACTCAAACTCGTCACTGTTTTATTTTGGTATGCAAATAGGTATAAATTCTACCAATTAACTGCATACTCAATAAATAGATTACCAATGGATCGAATTGATTCAATTACAATCGATTATTCTCATCACTAGTCTTAGTCCTGTGTCCGGATCAGGGGGAAAAGTTTTCCCGTCTCCCTCATTAGTCCTGGGTCCCCGTCCCACTGGCGACTAGTAGGCGGGGTGTTCCGGATAACTTATCACTCGGAACTTGATGCGGATACGTTCTTTACGTCTCCTGATCACCATAAATCTACAGAAATATGAGACGAGATGAATTTAAATCAGTGAACACCGCACTTCACGTTTAGACTGTAATGAGGTATTAAGGGCCTACTCGACTATCGCCATCGACTCAATATCTCGGATACATGAATTGCAAATTATTTTCATCGCTGACTCCGGTTTCTCTCTGAAAAATAAAATGTAAAACCAACTGAGGACTATTCGTAGATTAAGGAAGTTCAGTGCAAAAAAAAATTAATAAAGGCATTTAATTGTATGGAGAAGTTTCTCGAAAACGTATTAAAAAAAACAAATAAACTATGGAATGATTAAAATATAACTGAATCTACTAATGAATAAAATGACACAGCCTACAGTCTGTGTTGAATGCCACAGCGAGACTTATTTTTGGAATCTCTAAGTTCAGTCATATCACCCCACTACTTTGGGAATTACACTGGCTTCGTTTTCTACAGAGTGTGGAATACAAACTCTGTTGGCTTATGTATAAGTCGCTGCACAACTCTGCTCCAGAATATCTAAGAGAACTCTGCATTACAAATAAACTAGCTGACAGACGTCTTACGCTTAGATCAGCGACATCTACGTCGAAAGGAAAAGTTATTATACCTCTACGCAAACAGCGCACTAAATTCGGCGAACGCGCATTTGCGGTCGCAGGCCCTACGGCATGGAATGCTCTCCCAGCAGCAGAGGTGCAAAACTGTGAGAGTGAAGTGATGTTTTCGAAATAACTTAAAACCCACTTGTTCTCTTAATCATTTGAATTAATCCTTAGCATGAGGTGACAAAGCACATTGTTTTTCTTACATCAAAAAATAAATTTATATCTTTAAATAATCATTTTGTAAAGCACCCTTGAGGTATTAAATTTTGAAAATAGAGCCATACAGGTTATCTATAATAATAATAATAATTCATGTGAAATCATTGTAAACGGAGATATTCTGAATAAGGTAGAAGAATTTGTGTATCTGGGAAGTATGTTTACTAGGGATGGAAAGACTGTGAAAGATATTGAAAAGGCGGTGAGTGCCAGTAACAGAGTGAACAGTGCACTGAAATCTACTTTGGCAAACACATGTTTATCGCAGGAGGCTAAACTAGCAGTTCACAACGGAGTTCTTGTGCCAACTTTAATGTATGGAAGCGAAGTATGGAATTGGAAAAATAATGATGAAAGTAAGTAAAACGCTGTTGAAATGAGATCCTGTAAGCGAATGTGTGGTAAAACGATGTATGATAGGTGCACAAATGTCATGATCCGAGAACTATGTAAGGCAGTGACATGCATTATCGACTGAATCAGGAAAGAGGTGCTGCGATGGTTTGGACATGTAGAGGGAATGGACAGCGAAAGAACGGCTAAAAATCTATAATGCGAGTGTTGATAGATGCAGAAAACGAGGAAGGCCGAGAAAAACATGGTGCGATCACATCTATCAAATACTTAAAGATGGATATGTCAAGAGTAGGAATAATCGGCGTGCGTGCATAAGAAGATGAATGAATGTAGAGCAAGCGAGGTCTTTATGCAAAGACAAGGTGATATGGCGTTCTAACCTTTCTGCTACTCCAACGAGGAAACGGCATGATGGTTTGTTTATTTGTATAAAAATAAACTACTTTGAATGACGTCGCGAGGTCTTGTGAATCGACCAATTATTGAATGTTGTTATTGATTTCCGGTTTATGGGAAGACAATCCACCAATCAACAGAAATCACTGTAAAGAACTTGTGACGACACAGGTGGTGTTATTTAAAAATTACGAAAATTCGTAGTCGTAACATTTGCTACACGATCCATCAAAATTTAAAATATGTTCTGGCTTAGTTGGATAGTCACCATTGCATTGGCATGCCTCTATCATTTTGCTATTTTGATAAATTGTTTTTTTGGGAACTAGGACCATTCAAAAACATAGTTTTAGTTTTGAGGTTTGAAAAACGGGACAACGAACCGTTGATTTTACTTAAGCATAATGAATCCGACGCGACGTACAGTCATTTACAGACAGTATCAGGGAGGCATTTGAAAATGACAGAAAATCGATGTTCAAATACCTTCAAATTCATTAAAATTGTCTGGCACCGCGTATCCCCTTAAAAAACCAACTAATAGAATAAGTACATATTTGCCTCGTTTGTAAATCTTAGACTGTGGCGATCCTCGGATCTAATATTTTTGATATAACATAAAACAAAAGTATTAAAATAAGTGGGTGATTTATTGCAACAAATAGAAAACGGTGACTGATTAAATTAATTACGAAAGATGAGTGATACTAATGTTTAAGCCATTAACGTAAGTCTGACGAGCTTCTGAATTGAAAACCTCCCGTCTTTGACTTCCGGTATTCTAGCAGATAGAATGAAAGCTCTCGACAAATCTTCTACAACTCGCGAATCTGCCTGAAACTTCTATTGAAAGTTTTATTCAAAGCCCTTTCATATTTGACTGCGAACGCATTACAGAACTAATTATCTACATTTGTACAAACTTTTCGTGGATAGGAGTTTCGGGATCCCCCGAAAACGTGACGATCGTACTAAGACATACATTTTGTCAGTCATATAATGTAATTAATGTGATTAATTTCTCCCACCAAGTTATTTGACCCCATAAATTAGGAAATTGTTACAATGCACGGTATCATAATAATATTTTAATGAGTAACCTTAAAAGGAGAGCTATCAAATCGAATCATAAATTTTCATAGTAAACGTAATTTTATCTGCACGATTAGAAATTTGGTGTTAACAAGGCCGAATCAAAGAGAGGGAGTCGAATCCCTCTTTGATCTTATTTAACTCCATAACTCGAGTATTATTTGAGCTATTTAGTACGTATTTTTTGTTATCTTGAAAATAAAATAAAAAAATATTTTTCTTGATTTTGTATTTAAATTTTCAAATCTTTAATATTAAAAAATATTTTTTAAATATTACAACGGTCGATTTCACGCTATGCAGCGTTCATCGAGCTAGAAAAATGTATAAAATACACCAATGAGTAAAAAATGTTTACGCGATGACATGAATAAATTATTGCCCGATCATAATACACATCCAACTCTTTACTCTCGTGACGCCATATAAGTATATGTACAAGCAGGCGCGGGTTGTTTAGTCCTTCCGTTCTGCGATCCATTGACGAATAAAGCAGGCGGCCTCTGTAGTGGTTGAGACGGGTGTAGTGGTTGAGACGTATGAGCACTTGCAACACCAGGTGTCAGGCCTGCCAACGCAGCAACGCAACACGATATTAAACTAACGAGAAACAAGAGATCTTATCATGTTCATCATTTTGATTAAATAGAAACATTTTCGTAATATTAATTTTAAAAAAAAAACAATTTGTTTTCAACCATTTATTATTTATTTGATTATTTACCAACCGGTTACTTTCTACCTCCACAAACACAACATGTTACTTGTCATTAATATTTGATTTATCACTTCCAAAAATATTAGTCTTATATACCTTTGTTTATTATGTAGACTCTGTAAAAATTATAAAATAGGATAAATATTCAATTCCCAAACTTACTTTGATCAAAACGTGTGAGTAGATCTGAAACCGATTGGTAATTTAATTAGTAATCAGGGGTTAAAAACAAGGTGTTTTTAATTGAATTAGATAATGCAAAATCACAGCTTGAAATAAAAATTCCAGAAACAATTTTTCTACAAATTTAATTTAAAAAAGTTTCCTTTTTAACTGGCATCAATCAATGTTTTACTTTCTTCGGTACAATAAATTTTCAATAGGTAACTTAGAAAATAATTTCATGAAAATTGATTTGTTTTAATCGTAGTCTAAATCTTGCTGAAAGCTTCCGGCGGAAGTTCCTAAATTGAGTTGTTATGTATTATTTTAACTCTAGCATAATTGTATGTAGGTACCAATATTAGGTTTAATCTATGTAATTTTTGAAATAATGTATGTTTGAAATTGATTGATCTCAATTCTGTGAAAAACTTCACAGATAATTTATCTTAGGAATTTTGGTTCTAGAGAAAGTTGATCAGTTTTTAAAACTCGGAAAAATAATCTAGTAAAAATTATATTTTTTTAAATATAATCTTCGCTCATTCTGAAGACCAGTTTCTTTGTAAATAATTGTTGAGATAATGTCAAGTTGATTATAACAAGCCAATAGGTCTGCATTTTGTAAAACCGAAATCTTTTATTCAAATTTTTTATTAAATTCAGCCGATCTCTGGGATGAACTAATTAACTTATGATTTTCTGAAGCTAAGATATTGAGTTAACTACCTGAACAAGCTGATGGAGTGACAGGAAATGCATTGGTATCCATTGGGAGAACCCGATCCGCTGCTCTCTTGATAAATTATTAAGTATCATCAGGCATCGCCTACCATTTCTTTGTATCTTCAGTGTCTAAGAAATAATTAAAAACACGGAAACTATTTAAGAGATATTACGTTTCTTCTCAACGTCTTGTATTTCAAAGGATATTTTTTAAACCCTTAATTAAATGAATTAAAAGGAAACATTATTTCTGACTATACATTCCCAGAAATGTTCCGCGACCATTCAACCCTCGTCAAGTCTACAAGTATAATGAAGGTACGCTGCAAGTATTAAAAAGAAGCGCCAAACATCCATAAATTACCCCACAAAAAATGCAAAATAAATTATTTGGTAATTGTACTAATTCAGTACGAGTCACTTGGTCCCATTCCAAAGGAAATGAAATTTTCTTTGAGACATGTGTCGCAAATATCTTGAAAGATATATATTTTTTCTTGAATGTGATACTGCTGTTTTTCTCAAAATAAAAAGTTTTGCTTTTGGTTTTCCTGTAAATGAAACAAGATTTATATTTTCTTTCCCGAGTCGAAAATTCTTTCGCAAATAAGCAGCTTGTCATATTTTTAATTAAACATTCAGAATAAACTTAAAACCTGTGTGCAACCAAATTTATGTGGTATTCGAGATTTATAATTTTAAATTATCCGTGATTTTAAAGCCCCAACGATAAGTATACATTGTAAATATTAAAGGAAAGGAAAAATAAATGGGAAATTTTCCTGTTTTTTGTTCTGAAGTTGTTTGTAATGATGTTTTGTAAACAATTTTTTAAAATTTAATAATAATTTGACAACATTGAAAAAACTGAAACGTAAATAAAAAGATAGAATCAAATTTGTTTCGGCAGATTTTTGCTCGTAAGATAGTGAGACGAAACGGAAAAAAAAAAAATAAGTGAAAAATATGTGTTTTAACTTTGAAATATAAGTAATGGTGATGCAAGCATTCATCATTTCCCTATGCGTACCCAGTGCTACACAGGGCGCTGAATAAGTACCATTTTGTTGCATTGCAGGTAAGGTGATAGTGAAACGATTCATGCGTCAATGCAAAAATAATGAAATATTGTAGTGTGGAATCTTTGAAAGCAATATTTCACACGTCTCAGCCAGGAATCAAACCTGAAATCATTAGCATGGTAGGCGAATGCGCCAACTATCCTAAGAGGTGGTCTTATTTTCAATCAATGCAAGCATTAACCCCCTTTAATAATTGTTAAATTTGTATATCTACCTTAATACATAAAACAATTATATTTACACTTAAAAAAAAAATATCCCATCATTTTTTAAAGAAGTGAATAGTTAAAAAGAAGAAATTTAAATAAAACACAGACATTTACATAAACCAAACAACAGGGTCAATATATATTTTTAAAATTCGGATTTATTGTAATTTTTCTATTTTTTATTTTACAATTTTATCTTCTCGAAAAAATGTTGGTGTAATTTTGGAACAAGTCTCACAATGACAAAAATCTCGGTGAGGTGTAAACTATTTGTTGATAATAAAAGCATAGAGTGAGTGATGGAATGAAAGTATCTCGAAGTTAATATTAGTAGTTAAGGGGATTTGTACAATGAAACTCTGAAGCAAATTAACAAGGCCGCAGCAATATTTTCAAAACTATTTTCAAGAGAGGAGTTAAGGACTGGATTTTCTTTAGTGGGAAGGATTTGAGTGGGAAACTTCTTGGTGATCTTTTGAATGTTTAAGTTTACTGTTCACCATGTTGATGTGCAATATATATGTTTTTAAAAAAATATTTTTTGTGTTTCTGATCCTATATTTGTGGTGATATACTCATGTGTCAGTGTCAACTAATTGCTCGTCTTATTTCATCACAGGACTTTTAGTCTCATGGAGTTGGGACTTATGTCTCAAATAATGTGCAATAAACTAATGTATGTAAATAAATAAATAGATATTAGGGTACTTCAGAAATAACGGGTGGAGGAATAAACACACGAGACAAGACAGTAAAATGAGAATATACAAAATATATATTAGACCGATAGCCACCTACGGAATAGAGGCAAGGGCAGACTCATTTGAGACAAAATCTCGGCTGAGAAGTTCTGAGATGCGAATTCTCTGATTCATAACCGGAAATACGCTTCACGACCGCATGAGAAACACTGATATTCGGAGCACGTGTGGTACGGAAGATAGTATAAGATGGGTAAGGCAACAAAGGCGGCACTGCAATGAAAATGTCAACATAATGGCGGAGGACGGACTTCCACGTATCAAACTTCAAAGGAACTCCGAAGGAAGAAGACACTGAAGAGGTGGCGCGATAGCTGTCAGTCCCAAGAGGTAACAGTGGCACAAACAGGTCCATGGTGGCCTCCGTGGTGTAGTGTTCAAGACGCTTGACTCACGCACGGAAGGTTCCGGGTTCGATTCTCGGTGAGAACACAAAAATTAAAAATGTGATTTTTCTCAAGCCTGGGTGCTCTGTGATGTAATTCACCACTGTAATTAGGCCTCCTGGCCTGTTGTAGTGCAAAAAAAATGTAATGTAATGCAATAAGATCTTTAAAAAGAATCAAGCAGAAGGAAAATTAATTTTGGAGAAAAAAAAAATTAAATACTTTTACCTGGGCCTCAATTGAACGTAGTTATGCAGAAAGCAGCCAGCCATAGAAAAGTGAAACTGAGATAATAGCACTTTTGGGAAACGGATAAATAATCGAATCTACACAACAGTTGGAATATGTGCGAAGGTTTTCACGGTCACAAGAATTGATTATTCTTATTGAATCAGCTTTTTGCTCATTTGAAGAAAAAATATTTTGGTGTTTTTTTTATTGATTGTAATTTTAAATTTGTTTTTTGTTTTGTTGGATTTGCAAACACACGGTATCACCCAAAAAAGATACATATTGATAACAGTTGGAATGTTTTTAACTTTTGACAAATAATAAACAATGTAATAATTATTTTTTTAATATTACAAACAAGAATCTTATTACCTATTTCACCAGTTTTAATGATTTTTTATGTACCGTAAGGTTTTTCTAGTGCCGTGGGTGTTTTCTGCAAATTGAGAAATGCCGTTTTTGTGATCGACACTATTTTCAAAAGGTGATAACTACAGTTTTTTTGTTTGAACGCGGCCTGGCTGTTTTTAACGGAACATAGAATTGACCTTACTGCATCTGATAACAGCAAAATATCATTTTTTCAAAATTTTGGACTGGCTGCTTTCTGCGTAACTATGTTCAATTATGAACGCTATCTTCATCTGTACACATTGAAACGGTATACTGAACTTCTGTACTATCTGTATCTTCCTCGGTATGTTCTACCTATTTGTCATATCGACATCATATGATAAAAACAAACCAATGAATGACCGCAAAAAAATAGCCCGCGTTCCTTACGTCATTAACATTAAAAATAATTCTCATTTATATTTTAAATAGGCTTCTGTGATAGAAAGTGCCCACCTCAAAACGATTATAAACTCCAATAAATCCCAATTCAAGCAAAAAATGCTCGCTTGAACATGATTTTTAAAAGACTTTTGACAATTGCCAAGACGATATGCTTAACGATCGTCTGGATTTATCTACCGAGCGACTGCCAAACCGGTTCTATCTACACGTCGATACGTATTTTCATGAAGACAAGAATAAATGAAATGGTTTTGGTAGGGGGATGTGAATTATGCCATCTCAGAGGTCACGTAGTCTTACGCATGCGCTGCAATTACACGGAGTTTTCAAACTTCACCGCTTGTGGCGCTGTACTAACTGTCAAAATTTTATTCCACCTCAATGACATTTTAAATATGACTTATTTGTTTTGTATTTTAAATAAGCCTTTAAGAAAAATAGTGCCAACATAGAAACGATTAAAATCAAAAATAAATTGTAATCAAAGGAAAAATTGCTAGGTGGAATCTTTTTTTGTCACTTTCAATGCGTAGATATCGAGGAGATCTGAACCCGTCGGTATAAACCGATGTGTTTACATCAAAACTTCAACTATGACATCGTGCTAAAGCTGTCATTTTAGTGCGTAGATATGTGTACCGTGACGTATGCTTCCCCTTGTTTTATATCGATGTACCTACCCAAAACTTGAAGGTGGGGGGTCGGTAGTGTGTCTTCGTAATTGCTAGAAAGAAATTATCTTCAACTACACCGTCAAAGTGAAGGTATAACGTCTTTATTTTCCCATCATTATCGACGCCCTGATATAAAATTAAAATTACAAACAATAAAAAAACACAAAAATAACTAATCTGATTCAATCAGGATAATTAATTCATTTATACCTACCTGAGCAAATTATCTACTAAGACACGACACAGTGTAAATAGTGATTCTTATTTAGTATGTATTTTAAGCACGCGCTATTTTAAGATTAGCAAAATATATATTTTTTTAAAAAAGAAAAATTAAAGCTTCGCTTCATCAACGAACACGCCTTTACATTTTAAATCCCCTTCAATAATTTATAAAGAAAAAAGATAAACAAATTTTAGCGACACGGTTTAAGTTATTAAAAATCTCTTTGTGGTTGTATGAGAAAATAAATAATTCATTGTAAAAACGATGGGAAAAGTTTAGGAAAATTCTTTACTAGGCCGCAACGACGCCGCCGACGCCAAAGGCAGCGTCGCTTTTGGAAAAGTTTCGCTGTGTAAAAATGTCGGGAAATTAATACCGTGTTATTTAAATTCAATATGTCTTGACCCCCTCGTAAATTCAACCGGCATTTTAAGCCGCCCTAAAAGTATTTCCATGTTCCCACTGCGAGGAGAAATATACCAACATTGATAGGTTTTATTCAAAGTCAAGGGATATCTCGAGTATGTACAATGCATGAGATTGTATACGTTATGTTAAGTCTATTGTGGTTGCACTAACTTTGTTGTGAGCGGTGAGTAACTTAATACATTTTCACAGTTTTCGTGTTACTCCTTATTTAATTCTTCTGTGTTCTTGTGAGGTAATGACATTAAAAAAAGTAAAAACTGAGATAGGGAATATTTTCAGTTTCAGTTTATTAGAAAAAGCACAAATAATTTACTGGCAATATAATTGTTTATTTTAAATAAGTGTTAAGACCTTCTTCACATATGTTGGGAGAATATAATTATTTTTTAGTTTTTTTTTGTTTTACATAATTTATGCTTCTAATACTGTTGTGGAAAGTTCAAAATTGGAACGTGTGTAAAGTTATTAAACCACCCAATTTAACTCAAACTAATTAATGGCATTTATAATTATGTTTTCCACCTAGACTTTTACATTCCGTTTTAATTTATTTATCCCCGTTGAGATTTATGGTACGTATCTACCCAATAATTTCTTTGTCTTTGCAGAGGTATGTATTGTCCATGTATTTATCCGATCTGTTGAGAAGTCGATTATGTATTCGGTTTGTCTGTCAAGAAATTAAAGCCGAATGCTTTTGAAGTGAACATCGTTTCATTCTGACAAAAATGTCGGCTTTTAGTCAAATTAGTTGTAATGTTGCGCTATATTACTATCCCCCTTGGTATTTTCCTCCTGAAGTGATGGCTCTTTGTTCTGGAAGCGTGTGAACGTCCACCTCCAGGTATTCACGAATGATTGTAGGTTGAGTCATGTCCTTGGATGGCCTAGGAACAGTCGAGGCTAAACATAATGACATGTATTCCTAAAAACTAAACTAGGTACAAAAATACCTAACAATGTTTGAGTACTCAAACACTGTTGAATTAACTACCTGGTGAAAGAAGAAGTATAAAAATTGGAAAATTGTTTTCAAGCGTTGCCTAGTAGGTGATTTGGTTCAGCCGGATGAATCTCACTCACGTGATAAAGGTTTCAGCTCTTTTACTTGAAAAAAGTCAACAGATGGAAGAGTTGAGGAAATGTGGATGTTCAAACATAAGCAGAATGGTGAATGTTACACAGTGTGTAAAGTGGCCACTTAAACCTGCCAATGACAAGTCATAAGCCCTGTAAATGCCTAGACTTTCATATTCCCTTCTCAAAAATGTTTTCCCTCTCTGTTGAAATAAATTTAAACAAAAATACCTGTTCACAATCTATTTATCCATATCATAAATACGAAAGAGTGTTAATTTGTTTGTATGTTTTTCCTTCACGTCACAACAGAGCTACCGATCAACTTCATTTTTTTACATAAGAATACCCGGAGAGCAGAGATGTGAAATAGATTACTTCCATCCTGAAAAAAAATTATCAGTCCGTCGGGAAAATTCTTTGTGAAAAAACTGGATTATTTAATTATGTCGTAACGGAGTTCCCGATCGACATAATTTTTGCATAGATACAGCCAAAGATTTGACAAGTGACACAAACATTCATCCCAAAAAATGGCTCATCGAGAAATTTTTTAGTTGAAAATTAATTCATGTTAAGACGAAATAACGATGTTACGTCGCTTTAGACTATTAGACCGTCGTTTTTTTGGAATAGCTATAGTTAGAGGACCGACAATCGATACAGGCTACTTATTGTCTAAAAAAATTGAATTAATATCTCAGGAAAATTCCATCACAATAGATCTTCACAGCAGTGATGTCAGGAGCTCGCATAGCACTGAGCCCCACCAGTAAGAATAGGAACCGGGAAAATTCTTACGGTTAAATGACAAAACTGAATTAGTAAATAATTTTTCCCTAATATCACATGAACGATACCACGGGTAAAAGATTGTATACAATAAGAATAAAAAAAATGTTAAAATAATGAAAAATAGGTATTTAAACAATCTACACAGCCAACAATCTAAACTCAGAAACCTATTTGGAGAGTTCCATATTGAAAAAATAAAAAATAAATAGTAAAAATATACATATTTACGCCACGTCCACGTAAAATTAGGTAAGATAAAAATTCGCATCAAATAAATAAAAATTGTACAAACGTTATTTTATAAACAAATTTTATTAAAGATTAGTTTAGATTCATCTGTCGTGTATGCTACTGCGCACTGCTTGAATAATTTCAAGCGATATTCAATTCGTGATCTGGAAGATTCCATGTACATTTAAAGAGATAGGAATGAAACTCAAGTGCCCAAAACAAACGATCGCTGAAAAGATATACAACTAACTAAACTTCTACAAAGGAAAATCTACAATAAAAACTCCCTCTTTCAAGTAAAAGACCTCACAAATAACAAAATTAACCGTATTGTCTAAATTCTTCATTTAAAATGAACTTAAATACCCAAATATATGATATGAAGTTTTTTTTGTGTTTTAAGGTTTACGAAGATTACAAAAAAATGTGGTATTGTTCATAGTAGTTGCAGATATATAAATTAACTCTTGTGGGGCTGTGATGTCACACTAGTCGACATTGAATCCAAAATTTGATGAATCTCTTTTATTTTTGAAATTGATGAAAGTTATCTTCAAATGGACACCGGATTTAGAAAGTAAAAAAATATTCAAAACAAAAGTTGATACCAATTTTTTTTATTCTTGTTACGCGAAGAATGAATGTCCGCTAATTTAGCAACATATCTGTATAAAAAAGAGCACGAAGATAGAACTCATAACAAGGAAGACAGAGACGCTGTTCTGTGGTGGGTGTTGTGTAAAACAGATTCAGTCGGTTGATGACAGTGATGGGGGACACACGCGCGTAATATGAGCGGCGTATTTATTTATTTTAATTTATTTTGTTATAACAGGGCTAAATTTTATGTGAGTTTGCATAAATTATGGACAAGGAATTATTAAACGTAATGCTTAAATGTTTTTTATCAAATATCTGAACTTTAGAATATTCCGTTTTTTAAAAAAAAAAAAATTTTTTCAGCTAATCAACAGGCTTAGTTAGCCTTAAAATATTGAAATTAATGTGTAAAATTTAATCTTAACATCCTTAAAATCAACTTAAATTTACAAAATGTATAATTAACAAAATATGGCATAATCTAGGCGGAAATGGCAAGTGTGACATCGCGAGTCAGGAGAGACAACACTGCTTGCTTCTTAAATGCCTGAGCTTGCTGTTGGAACACATCGACAGTACCGTTTAGTGAGATTTCGTTCACTCTTCTTAGGATCCTTGGCAGAGGGGAAAAGAATCCGATGTTAGTTTTATAATTTCCCACAGCAAAGACTGAATTAGTTAGTACGAAAGTTACGGCGAGGTACATTAAGGTTTATCTGAGCAAGGGTATCATAGGCATATATACAGTTAGATATTAATTTGTGCAAGAATATCAAACCAGCCAAAATCCTTCTGAATTCTCAACTAAAGATATAAGACTCTTGACGATCATAATAGTTTATAATGAAAGTATTTGATCCGATTCTAAATTTTAACGATTTTAAAAATTTACGTTGCACCGATTCAATCTGCGTTAAATGAATATTATAATAAGGAGACCATATTGTAGAATTAAATTCAAGCAAACTACGAAAAAATAATTTTTGCAATGTAATTGCAATTTTCGGGCTTTTGAATGGCTTAGACAAAATAAATCCATAGATTTTTGACGCTTTCTTTGAAATGTGGTCAATGTGATAGTTGAATTTAAATTTGTTATCAAAAAGTATAAAAGATCTCGAATTGTCTCGACGTTCATTAAAATTGTGTTGTCGATTGATTAATTGAAAACGATTTTTTTTATTTTTCTTGTGAATTTAATAGACAAACATTTATTTATCAAATAAGTCGTCTTCGTGACACCAAGATAACAAAGAATGAAGGTCATTTTGTAGTTTATGACAGTCATCAATTGATTGTATAATTTTGAATATTTTAAGGTCATCTGCAAATAAAAGATATTTGGAAAATTATTTTTTTTCAGTTGTGGGCAATCTTAGTTGTTATTGCATATTTTGTGAAGGAAAACGGTATTTTGTAAGAAGATGTGTCAGTTAGATCTTTACCAGGGTTTTTGTGAGAGGCGTCGCGTTGGAAGAAAGTCATTTGTCAGGAACCACGTATGTCGATATCTCGAATACGTTTACTTTTATATGCTTTGTTGACAGGAGATATTCCCTAACTCCAGTTCGTTTCCCGCTGAAACGTGATCTATTTATGACAGAGATGGGTTCACCTGCACAGGTATGTAATAGATCATAATTTGCAGGTACAAGAGATAAGCTGGGAAATCCTTACCGAGAAAAATATTATTGTGAGTCTAAACTCGCTGAAATACTCTCTTCTCTCTCTAGTTCTCGTACCTGTATTTTGAAAGTACCTGATTACATTAAGTTTTTAAACAAAACCGTTCGAACTTTGATCGAACACAGAAATAAGTATTGATTTTGTATCCTAAATTGGGAGGATAGAACGCCAAAAATGTCTATTTCGGCATACAATTGAACGTAGTTATGCCGAAAACAGCCAATTCACAATTTCGAAAAAATTAGATATTGCTATTATCGGGTGCAGTAAGGTCAATTTTATCTTCTGCTAAAAATAGTCAGATTGCTATCATACAAAAAACTGTAATAATCAGTTTTTAAAAAATAGTGTCGATCACAAAAACGGAATTTCTTAATTTGGTAAAAAAATCCACAACGCTAGAAAAATCTAACGGTACTTTAAATATCATTTAATTAGATTTTTACACAGTATTATTTTGGTATGTATATATATTTACATATTTATACACACACAATTCTGGGTTTTTTTATCCCACGGGGGAGTAGGTATATTATTATTTATATCACTACAGAGATGGGTAGAATTTTTGTTTCAAGATTATGGATATTAGAGCGTTTACAGGGCTTATGACCTGTCATAGGTTGGGTTCAAGTGGCCACTTTTATGTAAAATTCTACAACATTCCCCATTCCGCTTATTAGCGAATATCCATATCGGTGACATTTTTGGTTTTAGTATATATGTCATGAAACAGAGAAAGCTTTCGCTAGCGCGTTTGGAGCGCCATCTATGTATTTGATATTGAGGTTAAGTATTAAAGCAAATTACTTTATTTATGTAGCTAAGACTCTATCCGAGTTAAATTAATTACTAGTAATCGCCTGCAGATGGCTCTGCGAAAGCTTTCTCTGTTTCATGACATATATACTAAAACCAAAAATGTCACCGATTTGGATATTCGCTAATAAGCGGAATGGGGAATGTTGTAGAATTCTACATAAAAGTGGCCACTTGAACCCAACCTATGACAGGTCATAAGCCCTGTAAACGCTCGAATATCCATAATCTTGAAACAAAAACTCTACCCATCTCTGTAGTGATATAAATAATAATTAGATTTTTGTTTATAGTATAACAAAAAAAAATGTATTTATTGTTTATCATTTGTCAAAAGTCAAAAACATTCCAACTGTTGTGTAGATTTGATTATTCACTCTTTGTACAAAGATGTTATCTCAGTTTCACTTTTCTATGGCTGGCTGATTTTTGCATAACTACGTTCAATTCTAGTATATAAATACGTTTTTGAGACAAAAATTAAACGTATGTGTGTAGAAAGCAAAGTGTGAATCTATAGAACGTGTGTCCAGCCCATAATGACATACGGAATTGAATCAAGAGTCGACAGAACCAAAACAAAGTACCGTTTAGAACTGCAGAAATGGAGACGTTGTGCACTATTTTGGGAAAGGCGCTGAGGACAAGGAACAGCTGATGAGAAATGCTGTCATAGGCGAAGCCTGCGACGCAGAAAATATCGTGAGAAAATATACCGACAGACTTCCACATGGGTAGCAAACAACTTGCCACAGGGTAGTCACCAACCTGGAAGACCTGCAAAGAGGTGGCGAAACAGTTGGAGCTCGGTGTCCTAGTAGACCTCTTTGTAATAAAAATATCCCTACATTGTTAAAATAGTGCAGATAATTAGTAAAATAAACCAAAGTAGGGAACAAAATGTCGAACACTTTTCTAGTGGAACGGAAGGCCTGTTGACTGCTGTCAATAGGCCGGCTTCTCCTGATGAGTTTTGAGTGGTTTCCTCTCCACATGAGCAAATGCTGAAAAGTTTCTAATTGGCCCACTTCAGCATATGCTTCCTGTTCCCAACAATTTTAGATAAAATTAAAGTAATGTACGAGTAATTGCAGAAAAATCCATGTTCAAAAATCAACCATGATAACGTAACTCCCATATAAATAATTTTAAAAAAACTGATCCTCGGATTTACTACAAGATGAAGAGAAATACATTTTGTAGTACTTGACCTTCATGTGACTATTATTAAGACTTTCTTCATCATCATTAACCTACGAGCACCTAGTGGTGCATAGAGCACTGCATTGGCACTCCAATCACAGCGTTTCTAGATCATTTATGTTACGTAGAAAGTGAAGTGATCAGTCTTACGCTTCGGTGGCCAGTCCAGAAACAATGAAATATTGTATAGTCGAATCACCTTTAAAACCAATATTACACGTTTATCCTGACAAGAATCGAATCCGGGACCCTAAAAATGGGAGACGAAAGACTAGATTTCCTTCTAGTCTTTCGTCTCCTATCCTTTGTTACTGTTTACAGCATACAAGTTACAAAAGTCAGAAGAAATTATAAAAAATAAGCAAAAAAATGTATAATTTACAAATATATTGAGGAAAAAAACTTTGAAATATGAAAAAGTGGAAGCAATAGGCAGGTTAATACGAAAAATTATCTAGGGTGACAATATTTGTGAGAGCCTCTTTTAAAAAGGTCTCTTAACATATTAGTGTCTCTCGCAGTGTCTTTGCGTAACTTGTTTCTACTATTCTTACATACAAGATATAGGATTATAACATCCTTTAGTGGAGGAAAAATGATCAATTCTAATTATATTTGAAAAACGTAGTTGTGTGTTAGCGTGTATAATAATATGAATAATAAAAATGTGTCGAGATGGAAATGAATAATTTTGAATAAACGAGTATGGTCTTTTGCGATTTTTTTTTAAAGACTGTTTAGTTTGAAAAAACTTCAACAATATTCATAGCTGTGTAGATTACGATACTTCTACTTTCTCAATGAAAAATTATTATTATTATTATTTTAATTTTTAAAAATTATTTTGTATACTTGCCAAAAAGTCAGATTTTTTTTGGCAATTTCAACCGTAAGTATGTTTTTTTTATTTAGGTATTATTTTTATGCTAATTAAAGTAAAGTGATAATAAACTGATAATATGGAAAACATTTTGCTAAAGCATACATTCTAAGATGCTTTAAATTAAATCTAGAAGGTTTTTTTTAAAAATTATACCTTTGATATAATACCGAGCATTCATTTTGCTTTGTTTGTTATTGAATTTCAATTTGTTCTCTCTTTTGACCCTCGACAATACGTTGAACATGCCAAAATCTTTCATTAAGATGAAATCCTTTGAGCGTTTATCCAGTGATCATCTCAAAAAGTTGTACACACTTAAACGATTGTTTATTCACCTATTGGATAAACGTTGTTGCTGTATCTGTTATAATTACTTCAAAATAAGTTCCAAACACGCTTATCCGGCAACAATTGTCAAATGATAATGCAAAATAGATACAAAAATATTTTCAAAAAGTCCCCGACAAATTGAATAAATAACCAAGTCTACCAACGTGCCAATTGTGAAACGGAATTTAATGATTTCCATAAAATTCAATCATGTCGGGTGATTGTATATGACACGTGTCAACATTCAAACATTTCAATATATATTATTGGAATCAGTTTTCCGTGAATGCATTTTCCATTTTGCTTCGCCTTTCAATTCAGTGCATCGAGACATCTGGATGATTGAATCTAGTGCGCATGACCGAACGACTCCTAACTCCATGAAACCGACCCGGTAATGGAAATAAATGGACGCTGTAGTAAAAAAAATCAACTGAAAACAACAAGCAAAATATTTAAAGCGTACGATCATGCGACATTTTTAAGCGTCATTAATTTCACACGTAGAGTTTTTATTTATTTGCGGCGTAAAGACCTAACTGGGGAAATATTTCACAATACGTAGGCGGGAAAACAGCTCCTAGCAAAAATGCTTTCCTTTTCTTTCGCAGTTGTATCGCAGTAATTTCAGTAGTGTATCCTTTTTAAGGGCGTGTTTTAGTTGCATCTGCGTGTTAATTGTGCGCTGTAGACCGTTATGGGGCGCCCTCGAATGTATTCGGATTGAAGGCAGTTGGTCGCGATTTTGCGAAGTAAATTGACGTGGGGGAAGATTAAAATTTATTACAAAAACAGTTTAGGTTTTGAATCGCGAGCGGTTTGATCTAAAAAATCTCGTTGTTTAGCTTATCAATTCAGTTTTAAGTGAAGTGGTTTTAGAGTATAAAGTGATACAGTTACTGTGAGTGTAATTGGAAATCGTGAAAAAAATGTTGTTTAAATGATTTGTAACTTTGAGTTTGAAAATCAGTGAAAATACTGACTAAGTTTCGACTACCTGGAAATATTTTGTAAAAAAGGTAATACCCACAAATAATTAATAAATTATAAATATATATCAAAAAAATATATTCTATTTAGGTACCATATAAATATTGAAAAAAAAGGTCTTTAATAATATTCCGTGTAATAAATAGAAGGCATGACTTTTAAAAATGATCATACAGGAAGCTTTGCTGTATCAAAATGATGATATGTAAGTAATATTATTAAGTAAACGTGCAACATATTAATAATTAGGGAGATGTTTTACTTCATTCGTTTTCTTTATTTTATTTTATAAGTTTATCGAACAAATATATGCGATTTTTTAAAACCTACAATTTGTAGATATTCGTCGATAAAATTGCAAAGAACATATATCTTCAATTACAGAATATAATATGTATTTTTTTATAATAGATTTTCTTTTAATTTAAAAAATTAATGTATTGATAAAGTTAATAGCGGAAATGATTACTTTGTGATTTTATTTGTAAAGTTGAATAATTAAACAAACAAATAAATTTATTTTCATGATAATACTGCATAACATTATTACTTATTAAACATTTTATACGCGTACAATCGACTTAACATTCCGTTGCAATACATCAAAGAATATTTTTTATTTTTTTTTGATATATAAATTTGGGATTTTATTTTCAAAAATAACGCTTTTTTATTTTATTTTTTACGTTGACTAATTTTATAATTATGCTGTGTAAGGATTAAAACCTCCAGTAGTCATTATTTAACAAAAAAGATCACACATGAAATATATTTGAAAAATGAGTTAAGATATCATTAAATCTGATATTTGTTCTCTAAAGAAGATATTACCAGAGCCTCCACTCATAAATTTACTTTCCTTGATGGTTTTCAGGTTATTCTCGTTTCATGATTGGATAAAAACATGAATTGAAAAATGAAGGATTGAGAACTTGGATGTAATCAAAATGTTTTTGCATAGCGTACTAAATAAGGTGGTTATCGTTTTCTTTTCCTAAATACTTGGAAAAATGCAGTGGTAGTATAAATAAGATTAACATATTACAACAGAGATGAAGAACATTTAAGCGAAGGTAATATAGAAGTCTAGGCATCTACAGGGCTTATGACCTGTCATTGGCTGGTTTAAGTGGCCACTTTACACACTGTGTAACATTCACCATTCTGCCCATATTTAAACATCTATATTCCTTCAATTTTTTCATCTGTTGATGTTTGTGAAGTTAAAGAGCTGAAACCTTTATTTATGCGGGTGAGATTCATATAATTGAATTATTTCACCTACATACTAGGCAACGCCTGAAAATGTTATTTTTTCAATTTCTATACTTCTTCATGGACCAGGTAGATTTATCATAAATATTTTGAGTTTGTCCAAATTTTTGTAGACAAGGACTGGATTCAACTCCCTGTGGAGCTGTTAACATTGACATATTACAACAGAGATGAAGAACATTTAAGAGAAGGTAAAATTGTAATATGTTAATGTTAACAGCTCCCCAGGGAGTTGAATTCAGTCCTTGTCTACAAAAATGTGGACAAACTCAAAATATTGTGTGTAAATACGAGTCACGATTGAGACATTATGTTTCAACTAAATTGGAGAATCTTAAAATAGGAAAATGTGGGACATGTAACCAATTGTTTGTAGACAAATACTGGATTTCTCCTCATAGGAAAATTTATAGTTAGAAAGTTTGCAAAGTAGTTCAGGACAGTCAATTGAACCAGAGGCAATTTTAAGTAAATAAATTATATCCGCTATATATAAAAAATAATAATAATAATACGCTAGTATTTTAAGTATGTTAGCATGTTTATAGACAGGCTGCTTTTTCTCCTTAGAAAATTATTAAGATCTAAATTAGTTGCAACAGAGAGAAAAAACATGTTTAAGAAGGATGTGGAAGTCCAGGCATTTATTGGGCTTATGACCTGTATTTGTTGGGTTTATGTGGCCACTTAACAGCTTGTGTAATATTTATTATTCTGCCTATGTTCAAACATCCACAGTTTCTCAACTCTTCAATATGTTGACTTTAGTGAAGTAAGAGAGCCGAAACCTTTATCATGTCGGTGAGATTCATCCGGCTGAAACATTTCTCCTTCTAGGCAACTCTGGAAAACATTTTTTTTACCTTTTTTTTATATTAGTTAGTTTAATCAACAATGTTTGAGTAAGTTCAAATTTATTTATTTATTAATTTACACGCCCAACGGGCTTTTACATATATTAGAAATTACATTCAAGTGCAGCAGTGAAACATAAGTATGTAAATTTAGTTAAAATTTTAAGATTACATAAGAAAAACTAAAAGATACCGTAATAAGTAAAAATAAGGAAATGTACCTAGGTATATGGGTACATAGAAAAATATTTAATAAATTTACATATGAAAACATACACACATACATAAACATGCATATGCATACATACACACACATATACATACATGCATGTACATATATATACATACACATACATGCACATACATGCACATACATATACATACATATAAGTTTATACATTATTATAGAGATACATGAAATAAAAAATAGTAAATTAAGAACAATATTAAGAAATTTTATAGAAATTAATTTATAACCTTTTGAAAACTTAACCTATATTTTTATAAAGACAGACGAAATATATCGATATATAAACATAATATATCATAATATATCAATATGTCAATGTTTGTAAACAGGCTGGTTTTCCTCCCTAGGGAGTTATTGAGATCTATTTTTTTTGCAAGAGAGAGGAAAAAAAACATTTTTTAAAAGTATGGAGAATCCATATGTTTGAGCATCCATTAAAGTAAGGGAATGCAGAGGTCTAGACCCTTCTCAAAAATGTTTTCCCTCCCTGTTGCAAAAAAAATAGTTATTATTATTTTTTATAGGTTTCAACTCTTTGATTTTACAAAAATCAAAGAATAGAAGAATAGAAGACAAATAGATCTGCAAACGTACGTGAAATGGTGTATGTTACATGGTCTGTAACGTAGATATTTAAACCAGCCAATGACAAGTCATAAGCTATATAAATGTTAAGACTTCCATATTTTTTTGTCAAAAATATTTTCCGTTTTTGTTGTAAGCAAGTCAAGTTATTTACAAGGCTTTTGATATGAAATTGGCTGGGTTATGTGATCACTTTTAACGCTGTATGACATTCGGGTTTGGAGACAAATACTGTATTTGACTTAGGATTGAGCTCGTTCTGTTATATTAAACAAATGCAAAACTTTTTATTAAAGAAATTAAAAACCAATGGTACTTTAATACATAAATTTGGAAAAATCAGCGACTGGTGTCATCACTTTCGCAAAATCTTCGAGGCTGGTTTTTCCGAATTTGTGGATTAAAGTATCACTCGTCTATTCTTTTTATAATAAATTTCAATGAACTACCATAAAGAATTTTCACTCATAATATTGAACATTTTTTATCTTTAAATTGAACGCAGTTATGCAGAAAACAGCCAGTCCACAATTTGAAAATAAATGGATATTGATGTTATCGGGTGCAGTAAGGTTCAAGTTCAGGTCCAGTGCCAAAATACGGCGTTTATTGGCTACAAATAAAAGTAAATACATTTAATACAAAATAAAAAAAATAAGCATTTGACATAGAATTGAATTGTAAAAAAATAATCATAGCAGCTTCACTTGATTCAAAAATACCTGTTCTGAAGCTAAATTTATAATATATATGTACACTTTACTACATAATAATAAACATTATAATACTACATTGTAATAAACATAAAGAAATAATAAAAATAAAACACAAAAAAATTGTAAATAACATAAAAAATTTAAAAAAATGTTGAGAAAATGAAAAAGAAAATATAAGATATAAAAGAATATATAATATATATATTTTTTTTTTTTTCAATGGTAACTAAAATTGGAATTCCAAAAACTAATAACCTAAGGAAAGAAAATAACAGATATAAAAATAAATATACTAATAAAAATAAATAAAAGAAAAAATAAAAGACCTTGATTAGTACATTATAAAAATATATATAATGTACTAATCAAGGTCAATTCTATATTCTGTCAAAAACAGCTAGACCGCTTTCATATAAAAAGTGGTATTAATCACCTTCTGAAAATGTTGTCTTCTGAAAACGGCATTTCTCAATTTGCAGAAAACACTCACAGCACTAAAAAAATTTCAGGGTACTTTTAAACCCATTAAAACTAGTCAAATTTATAATTAAATTCTTGTTTGTATTATAAAAAAACTTATATATTCATTGTTTATCATTTGCTTTCTGCGTAAATACGTTAAATTGCCGTTGGTCCAAAAACACCAAAGCTTCCATGTTCTCTACTTCTGCCAATCCTAAAAATCTCCCTTTGTCATTTCTTACTTGTCTATAAAAACTTACATTCCCAAAATATTGTGGCAAAGGAACTGACTAGAAAAACAGTATTTTGTATTATTCTTAGAATAAGTAGGAAAATACAGCGGTGGTTAAAACAATACAGTCAGTTGTTCAGAGTTTCGATGTACGTGTGTGTAGCTACGCAGCGAGAGTTAATCCGCCCCAGAATCGTGCGGGAGCGGGCAGCGGAACTCGCGCGGAACTTTTATGGGCTATTTAACTGCTGCTCTTGTATTTCCTAATGCCTCCTCTCGATACCGCCTACCGCCGCCGCCCCCGCCAGCCGCCCTACCGCCCCACAGCCAATACAACGGACTATCACGACCAAATTATCAGATTAATTATCTTTAAAGCGTCTTTTTATCAAGTCACCTTATTACGATGTTCATATTTTAAAGTTAGAAAGAGTACAACGTAATTCCTTAGATTCATCAATTACAAACTTACCATACCCACTGAAAATATTGATAACGATTTTTTAATTTTTTTTTATTAATAAATCATATAACACTAAGTATTTTACAAGTATAATACGTTGAATTACATTCCCAGGAGTTACAATAACTCAATTCGGGACATAATATTAACATTTAGAAAATAACACATAATGAGAACAACAAAGAAACAAAGCAAGTTTAGCACCTTTATAACTAAATATAGCACTACAATATAAACGCCAAAAACCTTTTCTGACACAAGCAGAATATAAATTATTGTGTACACTAAATATGTCAACTCTTGGTATAAAAAGAATTATAAACGATTAACAAAATTTATATATAAAAGCAAATGGAGTAACGGACGACCCGGAATTAATTAGTATTATCAGCATAAAAGTACCTGTTCGAAATACTCGGCAGTTAGCGTTATTTTTTTATTCTCCTGGCAGTCATAATTATTATAATATGCAATTCACCAATTCCTAGACAACACTGGCAAAATGACGAGAATGGTGAATTTGGTATATTTCATTTGTCTTTTTACAATTATAGGTTAGGTATTTAAAAGGCCATAAATTAATATGTATAAAATTTCTTAATATTGTTCTTTATTCACTAAATTCCGTTTAGTTGCAACAATTCGTGAACCGTATACTCGTATAATGCTATTCTGAATCGACTCCATGTTCTTGGCTATAACTATTTCGACGTTGCTGATATTTTTCAAATAAAGTACAGCTTATACAAATCAACTCTATTGAATCATTTCAAAGATGACGAACGGTAATTTACATTTTTTAGATTATAGTGCTTTCTATGTTTACTTTTGTATAAGTACTATTGTGTACCATATTTACGTGTATACTTATTATTTAAATTAATTTTATTTTCATTATTATTACTATTAAAAAAAAAAAAAATTGAGACGAAAGAATTTTATTGTTTTTAATATACTTATATTTTGTACCTTTTAAAGAAAAATATATATATAAATTCTTTTCCTTTTAAAATGTTATCTGCACACATTGTTGAACAATTTTTTTATATCTAAATATGTTCTTTATACAAATCTGCCGTGTTATAAATATTTAGTATTTATGTAAAATAATACTTTTTGATTTAATTTTTAAAGTTTTTCACGTTATATTGAAATGACCATATTATTTTTAATTTTTATCTTTTTAAGGTAAAGCACTGTGTGTAAATATTTATATATATATTTATATATGTATATAAATATATATATGTATGTATGTGTGTATACACGTATGTATATGTGTTTGTGTATGTACGCATATGCATGTGTATGTATGTGAGTATATTTATATATGTAAATATATTAAAAATCTTTCTGTTTACCCCTATACCTATATGGATTCATTTTCTTAACATAAAACTTTCTTATAGTTTTCCTTATGTTATTCTTACTTTTAACTTATTGTACATACCTATGTTACACTGCTGCATTTGAATGTATTACTAATAAATGTGAAAGTCCGTAGGGCGTATTAATGAATAATTATCGTTACTCCCTTTTCCTACCCGATATTGCATAGGAAAATAAAATGCAGCATTTTGTGAAAATAATATTTGTATCTTAAAGGATAAACCACGGAAGTCACAAATGAAGTGTCCATGAAACAAGATTTTGTGATTGTGCGATTCCCAAAACCTCATGACTTTTTAGTCAAATGAGATATTTTCTCTAATGAACTTTTAGTGGAAAATAATGATTATTCTGATAATTAAAGTATATATTTAAAAAAAAGCGTATCTGAGACTCCTGACGTTTTATGTATTAAAATAAAGTGAACAACATTTTATTATTTCTGCTTAAAAAGTAGTTTTCATGACAAAAGTGGACTTTGGTGTGTACGTTTAAAAATGCAGGTATAAAATAGCTTATTGGGATAGTTTCTACATTTTTTAGCTTTAAAAGAGCTAAAAGTGGACTCCTATGTTTTATCCTGTTTGGTACAGATACTCTTATTATTTGGCATGAAGGTAAGGTAATCAGTCTCTCTCTTCAAAAAAATTACCAAACTTATTTTAACACCTAATGAAATATATTTAATTTGTTTACCAATAAACCCTTTAACAGTCCTTGGCAATACCTTTTTACCACTTGCTAAAGAAAATATCAAAACAGTTGAATTTAATGATAAACGCATATAAGTATTTAAAAAATCATAAGGTATTTTTTTAAACGTATTTATTAAAATAATTCTTAACAAGTATAAAATTACAAAATGGTTGGTACATACATAATGAGTTATATCGTTCCTACCTTTCTAATATAGTGAAAACTCGTGTTAAGAGAAAGAGAATGCTTTAAATTTTATTTTTATACATCAATAATATAGTATCTAAACACATATGTATGTGTTATATTTGGTTAACATTTTATTTTAACTATCCACAACAGATATATTAAAATAAGATATTCTAAAAGATACACAATTTTCCACAGTATGGAATTCAGGTTTAGGTCTCATGTGTTTTTTTCAAATTTAGATTTGAATGTTTTAATATTTGGTGTTGATTTTAAGATTTCTGGAAGATCATTAAAGTTTTTTTTTCCAACATATGATTTAAATATGCAATTGTATTGCATCTGAGTAAAGTTAAATAACTTGGTTTAAATTAATTTTTTTTGTCATCACCATCATCATTTCTCTATCTGCACCCAGCGGTGCACAGGGCACTGCATTTGACACCTGCAGAATATCTTGATCATTTATTGTCTCGTAATGTCATTATCATCATTCCTTTTTTTGCACCTAATGACGCGATTTATCACGACCATTTTTTTTACATAAACTTAAGGTTATCATTTTTAAGGCTTGTAATCAAATTAAATAATATATGTAACGCACAAACAAAATTTTCAAATGCCGTATATTGTTTATCATTTTATTTTAATTTTGGTGCTCATTTTTAAATTAGGAATAAAAGGAACAAAACTTATGTTAACAAGCAATAGTTATTAATATACCATATTCTAACAGGCGCCGGCGCCGTCCGAAATCACTTGCAAACGAGTTAAGGCAAAAAAAAAAAAAAAAAACAGGCGCCGTGGTGCAGTTGGTTGGATGGCCAACTGTGAAACTGGCGTCACGCGTTCGATTTCCGCCAGTTGCAAGAAAAAATCCAAGAAAGATTTTTTTCTAAATTGGTTTGGTGTTGTGGTGTATTTTTCATAAATTTATTCCAAATCTTCTCTATCCCACCTGCTGACAAGCCTCAAAATAGAGGCTCAGCGGGTTATTCCTTAAAAAAAAAAAAGATTGGTAGTATTAATAACAGTATATTTACTTTTATTCTTTAAAAAGTTAACAAAAACGTTAGTAATTCATTATAAAAAATATGTATTAGTGAGCTTCCATAATAATTTCTATGGTCCTGAGAGCAGACCTGTTTATGCGAGCGGCACTGTCTCTGTAATGGCAATTTGCCGAATCCGCAAAGTGGCAAGCGCTCAGTAAGGATGCCGTCAACTGCCACTTGGCAAACTACACTATACTAAAGGACACCAGGCGAGACAAGAGACGAGAAGAGACAATGACATAATGCATTAAACAAGGATCTTTATATTACAGTTTTCCGCGTCCTGAAAATAACATTACGCATTACTTGTTATTTGTCATTTTTGTGATGCATGACGTTCTCATCGATTCTGTCTAAAAATAAATCGGTTGTTTTGCATTGATAAAGAATGTGTGCCATAGTAATTGAAGGTAGTTATGCAGAAACCAGCCAGTCTACAATTTTGAAAAAAATTAGATATTGATGTTATCGGGTGCAGGAAGGTCAATTCTATGTTCTGCTAAAAACAGCCAGACCACTTTTGTACAAAAAAACTGTATTAATCACTTTCTGAAAATGGTGTCGAGCACAAAAAAGCATTTCTCAATTTGCAGAAAACACGCACATCTCTAGAAATTTTTTATTGTTTTTAAAAAATCATTAAAACAAGTCAAATACATAATAAGATTCTTGTTTGTAATATTCATTGTTTATCATTTGTTTGAGTCAAAAACATTCCAACTTTTGTTTGGATTTGATAATTCACTCATTTCACAAAAGTGCTATTATCTCAGTTTCGTTTATATATGACTGTCTGCTTTTTGCATAACTACGTTCAATTAAACGTAGTGTTTATAACTGCATTAATGTTTTGTTATTTCTCTCTGTGTAAGTCATTTTTGTATATTCTCACAGGTAAAAAAAAGTGTTTTGTTGAATATCCTCGAAACGAGTAATTCCAGTGAGATCACATTATTTCTATTATTTATTATTGTTTACAATGTGGAAAATATATATTTTTTTTACTAGTGGACCCGACAGACGTTGTCCTGTCCGAACGTTGGCAAAAGACTTTTCATTGATAAGTAGGTACCTATATACTTGTTTGTGATTAAATTCCAAAACTAAAAATTGTCAATATTAAAAAAAAATTGAATTTAAGTGGATACTTGTTTATGGTTGAATTTCGAAACATAAAATAAATATTTTTTTAAATATGATATTCTTTTTGCAAACGTCACACTACGGTCGTCTCACCAACAAAGGGGTGTACTTATGTAGAAATACAATTTTTAAAAATGCATTAAATTTGATATAATTTTAGTGTTGCCAAAAATCCAATAAAAAGAAATACATGGGTAGAAATTATACGGAATTTAAGTAAAAAATCGGATTGTGATCCACAAAAAACAAATGTTGTTTGTAAACATTCAAAAACAAACTTTTTTATACCCAAAAAAACAATATCTTTCCTTTTTTTGGCAAATGCATTCTCCTCGAATGCAACCCTGGTAGATCAATTAATAAAACATTTATGATCCTAAATTCTTTTTTACATATTCGATTGTAGATTTTTATCTACAAACACGCTAGCGCAAAGATCTATATTTTTATAAAAACTGCACGTAAATCATTTAAGTCGTTTAGGAGGAGTACGGTGACATCACACGTACAGAGGAACTATATATATGAAGAAAAATTAACCGTTCTAAATGTAATAGTCAGAAATAAATATGTGTTATGCGTATAATGTAATAAAAAATTAAAACAAAATAGAGTTTATTTTATGGTGGAGATAAACAATTAAAGTTGCTCATTTTTGAACATTAGATTTAGGGTGGCCAATTACTATAGCATGAACAATAAGGATAGAACCCAGCCTATGTGCACACACTAGATATGGAACTAAGCACCCGTCTTGTGGTCCATTCAACTGAGGCTTCGGAACTTATCTTTTATTTGGTGGGAAATAGTGTTATACGCGCAGCGGATCATAAATGTGAAGCAGCATAAAAAAGCGCGACACGCCGTAGCTTCAGTTCATTTTTATCCGACAGACCAAAACACAAAACTGCAGAAATAGAGATTAAATTTTTTTTTGTACGAAATTTGTTAAAAAACCCACTAAACATTTATAAAAATATATTTATTTCAATTCAATTTAATAAACAAAGGCTTTCTCAAAACTCCTGTACACTTGACTCTATTTCGTTTGTTGGACAAAAACAAACTAGAGCGACGATACAGCTTTATGTTCACGGTAAACTGGCATGAACATGTTTTTTTGGCTCTACTACGCATTTTGCATTATTAAAATCCTTTTTTTTTTAATTTTCAATGCGTGATTTTATTGTGTGTATATTTTATTTAACCCTTCACTGCCCAGTTTTTCTAATTCTGACTAAAAATGTAAGTGACACTAAAAAATGATGTTGCCATCTCCATTTAGGTAAAACTGAGGATGTCGAATTTTTGTCTGTAATTAATCCATATAACCATGTGGGGTCTATAGTCCATAATCGATGACACACACGTGTTAAATTAGTTCACCTGAAGTAGACTAATGACCGACGATGCAATGTCATCATTTTCTATCGAATCCAATACATACGTATAATGCAACTCTATGAGTATTGCACATGAAATCGGAAGGCATCGTTCTGCAGTACATTTACATCGTCCCTACCATGAAGAAATGAACAACAAAAGAACGTCGTCTATAAAGATACCATAGGACGCAACTCCAGTCAGTCAGCCCAACAAGATCAGTGCAGTTCGCTCAGCTCCAGCATGTAGTTCAAGTGCAGTCTCTTCAACCCATCATCATTTATTCGCCATGTAATAAATAGACATCAAACAGCAACCTCGTGTCTTCTCTGTCAATCTCTAACTGGGGTAGGAGCTCCAACGCTCAACAACCCAATCCTACAACCATATGAGTTTCTACAAACAAACAAACAAACCATCACGCCGTTTCCCCGTAGGGGTAGGCAGAAAGGATAGAACGCCATATCACTCTATCTTGGCAAACAGACCTTGCTTCCTCTACATTCATACAACTTCTCATAAACGCACGCCGATTATTCCTACTTTTGACATGTCCATTTTCAAGTATTTGATGGATTTTCAGTGCCATGTCTTTCTAGGCCTTCTTCGTTTTCTGTATCCATCAACATTTGCATCGTAGATCCGCAGTAAAGCAGTCATATTAAGCAAATATCTAAAAAAATACGTTGGTAGATCCCCACGTTTATCTTTTTGCGTCACGTGTATTTTTCTGTGTTTTTTCTTATGTAGATAATATAAAAGGTTCGAAAATACAAGAATGTTAAAAAAACCAGAAACGATTGTTTTTTTTATCTAGTATCTTACGTTAACAATTTTAACATTTTTGTTTTAATACAAAGAAATCACCAATTGAACACATTTTTGGTAAATCACACTTTTTACAGAACACGTGCAACTGACTTTTTTCTGGCTGGTGGCGATTTGTGAAATAAATTGTAGATTAGTTAGTATAAACTATAATATACTGATCGCCGAGTGATAAAAATGTTTTAAATCACTTTTATACTGCGATTAACGGTATGAAGCAGATTATCTATACTGGGCAGTGTAGGGTTAAATATTGGCCATATAAAAATATAATTACGTTGTCGGGAACAAAAAAGTATTGTCAAAGAATGTTTTTCACATAAAATACGTGATTTATTTATTTTTGTATTTATATATTATTGCGTTACAAATATTACAGTAGAACGCTATAAAGTCATTTTTTTTGCTTAAATTTTTCATCATAATCATCCCCTTTCCAGGGCACTTTATTGGTACACCAATTGCAGCGTCTTTAAATTTTTTGAAACATGAATATAAGGTGATCGGTCTTACGCTTCAGGTACGAGTGCAGGGACTTTGAAATATTCTGATGTGAAACCACCCCTTTAAATAAATATTTCATATCTACTATATCGGGAATTGAACCCGAGACCTCTTGCTTGGTAGGCAAACATGCTGATCCTTACACCATGAGGCCGACGACAATTTTTCAAATATAATTATGTACCAACCTACTTTTATGCATTATTTTATCATTACTTATGCAAGTCCATTAATCGGTGTCATTCGAAACTAGTTAGATGAGTATCTACACGAGTATATTATTTTTATGTTTTTTTTAACATTTTTATATATTTTATTACGTATTTTTGTATTCTTTAATTTAGTACTCACTCTTATTTGGTAAATTATTTATTTTTCATATTTCTTACATTAGTACAGAGTGAGTTTCTAGAAACCATATCTTAATTATCATTTCAATTTTGTTTTAGTATATATATTCTTTTTCTATTGATTTTCAATGAAACCATTATTTTTTTTTTTTTTTTCATAACACTGTATTTTACTATTATAATATCATTAAGTTGATTTCAATGATACTATTATTTTGTTTATTTGATTATGTATGAATCTTAATTTGTATAATTTATATTTTAATATTTATATTCGATTATCTTTTTAACATTGTATTTTTTGGAATTTTATTATTTTTACTTGTTTTTCTGGATTGTTATTCTATTTCATCACATTTCGTTACAATTTAATCTAATTAATTTTACTTTTTTTTTTGTTAATTCTTATGAATTGCACAGCCTAATTCATAAGTTCAGTCCTAATTCATTCCTCATAAGTTCATAAATATTTAAACGAGTGTAATTTTTAATGAATAAAATAAATAAGTATACTTTGTATAACATAAAACTCATGTTCTTTCATGTAAAAGCACTCTGGGCGGATACAGATATTAAATGAATAAATCAAATCAAATTTTAAGCGTATAATGCCATTGACCTTATTTGTGGTAGTCTTCTGCGTTAATCACTTTTTTGGAGATGCACAAAAAATACCGAAAATTCCGTTTATTTTGTGACGCCACATTTCAGATGAAATTATTTAATCTGTAAATTTTTTCTTGTATTCTCTTTTGCCGAAATCGAAAAATTAATCTCTCTCAATGTTGAAGTGTTGGTCTTTAATTAGAGCGAAGCATTAAACAAAAGTCAGGATTTGTTATACGTAAGTCAGGGCTTTCGTTAATACACGAATATAAAACATCCTTTTTACCTTATTACGCATAAGAGTGAAGTACAAAGTGGTTAATTGGTACAGAGTTGGCAGATTCTTTGAGATTTAGAAGTAGGTACACTCTAATGGTGGAAAAATAAAAATAAATTTGTAATTATTATTCAACGAAAAAATGAATGTTACCATCATCACTCCCCCTTTCCATACTCAGTGGTATAGGGCACGGCATTGGTAAACCAAATTTAGCGTATTCGATCATCTAAAATGAAACATTAAAAAATATTTTTTATAGTCTGAATATATTTAACACTTCATATAATAGGTAGAGAAAACTAACAATCTTGATTGATGAATACCAGAGGATAGACGTTTTGCCTTTTTTTGCTCATTATGTCTCGTCATCAGATCAAATGTAATTTTACTTTCTTACGTTTTTTCATTCATCCTTGACCACTCCTTATCACATTCCTTCTTTTTCCTTCCCACTATCCCTTTGTTTGGTCCCTATTTCCTTCACTTAATTTTATACGAATAACATTATTTCGACTACTTTAAAAAAAAAAAATCCATTATAATTTTCATAAAAGGTACATGTTTAAAAAAAATTCTATACAGATCTACGTTTATACATCTAGTAAATTTTATCACTGTAACTCTCCAAAAAAATTAACTCTTGTGCTTGGAGAGTGACTAACACTGTTGTAGTTGTGATGTAATAACTTATATTTACAAATAAGTTATTAATTTAAAAAATACTTGGTACACTTCCACTTATTTATTTTGACCAATTAGCGCTTTCACCCTCTAATGGGCATCTTCAGATTGGTGAATATTATACAGTGTATGGATAATTTATATAAAACTAAATATTATCTTAAGTTTAATAATCACCGTGAAAAAAAAATATCCTGTGCATCTGTTTGTACTCTAAATAAAATTTAAAAAAATCAAGTGGTAGATAAGATGGTCGGTCATGCGTTTCAAATTTTACTTCAGAAACAATGAAATATTGCAGTTTCAAAACCCTTTAAAAATCAATATTTCACGTCCACCCTGCCAAGAATTGAACCCAGGAACTTAAGAATGCTATTCCAACACTTTATCAACTACACAACTAGGAGGACTTATCATCACTAGATTTCATGATTAAATATTGTTACCCGAGAGCAGCCACTGAGTGGAAAACACACGTCCAAGGTTCTGTTTCTATTTCACATATATCTAATTCACAGATGAATACAGTTATTTACCTGTATTCATCCACCTGGACCAGATAAAGTATTACATCAACACCTATATGGCAATTGAAACAAATAAATTATTACGAATGATAATATGAAATCGTTTATATGCTTAGTGACCTGTCAGGCAGCAGGCTTCATGGGTCAATATTCACACTGTTTAACATTAATCGATTAACCAATGTTTTTACATTAAAAATTTTCAATTATTCTGCTAACTGTTATTTTTTTTATCGTGGAAAAACAAATAAATGTACTTTGTAACGATGATTTGTCTTTTTTGTATTGCTTTCTGCACTTTTAATATTGGATAAAAGAATGAAAAATTCAAAGTTTTTCGAATAAAATTCTCTGAAATGGATTGCTAATAATTCCCTTTTCCGCACCCAGTGGTGCAAAGAGCATTGCAATTTTAAACTAAATTCAGCGTATTTAGATAATCTGTAAAATAAAGGTAAGGTTATTAGTCTTAAGCTTCAGGTGCCAATCCAGCAATGAAATCTTGCGGTCTGAACAACATTAGAAATATTTCACGTCAATTGTGCTAGGAATCGAACCCACGACCTCAATAATGTTAGAGGAACGCGCCAACCACTGTACAATGAGGTGAACTTATATCTACTCTTTTTTTTTCATTCAGAATTTTTACGTGAGGGCAGGGATCGAGTCGGAAACACTCGTCCAGGGTTCTGGTTTTACTCGAATTAGAAGAAAAATTGCTTGTCAAATGAAAAAAATTCCCATCGATCGCTGTAACACGTTTTGTCCGTTTTAGACCGTTTATTTTCGAATGTTTCATTCTTTTTTTCTATTCTCGAGTCCAACTAGCTAGAAAACACATTCGGGGCGGCTACCAGTTAGACAAAGCGTTCCACACATCCCATTCTCAGGACGCAATCATTCACGTTTCGTGATCAGGAAACTTTTTCACACCATTAATCAAAGTTTCGGCTGTGGCGACCAGAGGCTTGCACAGCCTATTCCCAGTATAAGACACTTGTTCTTGAAGATTTTCCAGAAAACATTTTGATAAAACTCGACAAGAATTAATAAAACCGTTTGAATTCGATCCGAATTATCAAAAACCGTAATTATAATAACCTCATTTGTTAATTTTAAAACGTAAACAAACAACTTGTGCAAATTAATAGCATACTTGTATACCATTATTTTATTGGCCTTGTTTATCTTTGCTACATAGTTAATGTTATTTTTGTTCAGTTTCTTGCACAATATTTGTATCATATGACCGGCCCAGGCCGTACAAATAATAAATAAATATATATGAATGTATTTTTATGTATTATAAGTGTGGTACATCAATTTACACAGAAGACGTAATATAAATATGTATGTGTGTATGCGTTTGCGCTTGGGTAGATGTTTGTATATATTGTATATATATGTCAATGTCAATATGTGCATTCTACTAGATTTTTTTATGTCTGTTCTTTCTATCAACTTATTATTAAATTATTATAATGTATTAAAATGTAATATGGAAATATCACGTAGTACGATTACCGATAAAAATATGTGAAATGGACTTAGAATAATTAATTGTATTTTCAAAATAAATATTGATATCATGAAGAAATGTTTTCATACATAAATGTCAAAAATAAATGTAATGAAAATACGTTGCTAGAAAAACACGACGTGTTTGGCCTTGGTTGCTGTGACGTCAAGATATGTGATCATGTTCTAAACAAATGTTAATAGCCAGGTACAAATAAACACAAATCGTGACGTATTAGAGGCGTGACCAATGGAATGACGGTTTTTGCGGGAATTCAAAATTACAAATTCAAAAATATTTTTTATACCACTATTTTTTTTTTCTTTTTTCACTAGACAGTATTTCATAGACCTTTATTACTTATAAATAATAAAAAAAGTGATATTTCCCTATTGCCTAGCTTAGAACGGGGTATGCATCCTTATAAGCTGAGTAAAGTGTACAAAAAATGTACATATGATAAAATTTATAAATGAAAATAAAAATAATTAAAAATGAAAATAACTTTATAAAATATCGTAACAACTATTTTCATTTGAATTAAAATAATGAACCACAAAGTGAGTTTTCCAAATCATATGAAAACGCAAATTATGTTTTGGCAAATAAATAATGAATATCTGTTCCTTAATGGATAATCCAAAGGAATTGAATGAAATGTTCAGGAAACAAGATTTTGTGATTGTGCGATTTCCAAAACAGCATAGTTTTGAACTTAATGAATTAATTTCATTCTATAAAGAACTTACAATATAAAAAAATGATTTTTTAAATAATAAAAGTATTGATTAAAAAGCATTTCTAAAGCTCGGGTTTCCTAAGACAGCGGTGCCCGTATTTAAACGGCCGTAGTGAACATTAACGCGGTTGACAGCCGTCGTAACGGTGACTAGAGAGTGGTATTCTATAAAAATGGTGTTAATAACACCGTTAAAAAATAAAACCACTCTCTGGTCACCACTATGACGGCTGTCCACCGCATCACCGTTCACTACGGCCGTTAAGATACGGGCACCGCTGTCCTAGGAAACCCTAGCTTAAGACTACTAACTGATGTTTTTTCCACTAAAACGAAATAGACTTCTGATTTTTATTTCAACTTAACTTAATGGATTAAGATAACGAAAGTGGACTTTCGAGTTTTATTCAAATACAAACAAAGCAATTTTGAGTACTATTCAATTAAAACTTATTATCTAATTCCACTATGTATTAAAACAATTAGTAAGAAAAACATGTTAAAAAGGCTATAAAAAAATGAATAGTGGAGCTTGGTAGAAGTAAAATAGATTGTCTCATGTGAATGAGAAATGAATTTGAGTGACCACAAATGTAAAGCTTATGTTAGGGTTTTGTTCTTTCATTTTGCGTTTTGTTATATAAATAATACAGATGAACATAAATTAATTATAAACATAAATACGTAGTGTTTAAAACTGTCTGAACATTTTGTTAATTATCTCTGTTTATGAAGGTTGACTTCTTTTTTTATTCTCAAATGTAAGAATATCTAAAAAAAAGTATATCGTTAAGTGTCCTCGGCGCGGGTTAGCCCAGTGAGGTCATATTATTTTTATTATTGATTATAGTTTGTAAGAGAAAAAATATGAATAAATAAATAAAAATGGCTTACCTGGATAATTTATGCATTTTTAACTTAAAAATGGTAAAAAGTGGACTCCTATGTTTTATCTTTAAAGATACAAATATATGTGAATATGTATTAATGACACAAGTAGCTTAAGCACCTCTTTTTGTTTATTTAATTACTCGATAACTCGAAAATTATATATTATTAATAATATGAATAATTTTAAACGTTGGTAAATAATTGTATACAATAACTTCCCGACTTTTCTATGTATGCCGGTTTCTATACTTCGCCAGGACACTAATTATACTAAAAAATACATATAGTCAGTGCCAGTTAGTATTAGTTACCAACATCATGTGTCCCGCCAGGACTTTGTATTTTTGTGCAACTACTAATATGGCGGAGGTGTAAAATGGGATTTTTATGTTAGTGTAATTAGTGTCCTGACGAAGCGACGGCTATGTCTCGAAACTGGTAGATATAGGAAAGTTGTTAAGTGGTTATATACGTTTATTTACTAATATTTATTAATAAAGCGTTCCATCCCAAGTTGAAGTTTTATATAATAATAATATTTTAAAAAATATTGCAATAAATAACGAAAAATATATTATATTTTTATCTACTACCTCAAAATTATGATCAAATAGAAAAAAAAAAGATTTTTTAAAATTAAACTCTTTGGCGTTACTGTCGTTACACTGATCATGATAAAAATGGAATGATGAAAATCGCGCAGCGCTGGGGTGAAATTGGAGTGCTCCAAGTACTTAGAAAAATGGAGTAGTAACGTAAATATTTTCACCCCAATTTGTACTCGAGTCATCAACTTTTCAGGCGTTTCCACCGACAGGCCTATATATAATTGACGAACGCGGCTATAGTACTGTGCAGGCGTGTGTATGTGTGTATGTTTAAGCGCACACATACGAACAGAGTCACACACATATATTTAAGGCCCTTTCTGGAAATTTCTGCCACCCACTGCTACATTTGGAGATATAATCATAAAATATATATCTATTAGTATGGTCGTACTGGTTGAAATGCTTGATTTTTGTTTTTATCTATATTATATATTAAATTTTTGTTTAAATATAATTGCTTTATTTAAATTTGTATGATACGAGTAACATGATAATATAAAATGAAAACAGTTTTATTATTTTATTTACTTAAATATTTAAACACCTATACGGCTAACAGTAAAAACTGATTTGGATACCTTTACATTCAAATATCGACACTAAAAAGGCAGCAGATGAATCGGTGAGGCTGGGAGCTGAAGCAGCCCAAATGTGTTCTTTGTAATGGACTTAGGTTGTAGGCCAGGGAGAAAAACATGATGCTCAGGTAAAAAGCACCCGGTCATCACCATTTGAATGAACGCCTAAAGGGATACTCGCGAAGGATTGTTTTCGACCTAATGAAGCTTGATCGAAATCAGGTAAAGGGTTATCACTTGAGCCCCTACATGGCACTGCAGATTTTATAAACACTTTGCTAGAATGCACTTCTAAATGTAAGTTCTGCAGTGCAAATGATGAAACACCCATACCTATACACCTATGTGAATGTGATGCTATATATCGCGAAAGATGTAGCATCTTCAGGGGACCACTGGTTAAACCAGAGGGTGGAATAGCGCTCGTCCTCTTCCTAATAGCCGGATACTTGGCTTTAGTTTGGGCTTGGAGGGGATATTTAGCATTATTAGAACACTAGGCCTCCACTTAGTAGCCAGGTTCTTTAAATACCCGGGCTCGGAGGGCGAGAACTAATTTACTGGGACACGTTGTAATAGATCTTCACAAGTTTTTCCTTTTTATTTTATGCTAATTTTTACACTATGTAAATGAGAAAAAAAAATTGCCATACTACATATATAAAGAAAGAATCGCTTTAAATACACATCAATTACGGAAAGGTACAATATGACAGTTAGCGGAGTTGTTTTTTGGGTGACGAGATAAAATATTATTACGAGTTAAGTAATTTAAAATATTCCAGGAGTTTGAACAGATGAATTCGGAGTGATATATTAATTGTAATAAAACAGAATAATGACTTTAAATCTCTGCATATATTACGACGGGAGATATTTATGATGGAAGCGGATGTATGAATCAAATAATTGCTCTGCGAAATATGACAGAAAAGTTTTTGGCTAAACACCAGAAACTTTTCTGCGCATTTGTCGATCTGCAAAAGGCATTTGATAGAGTTGACAAGAAAATTGTAAAATTTTTTATCGGAGTATGGAGTGAATAGTAACCTGACAAGGGCTATTGCGTCTCTGTACAAGGACAGCACAGCATGTGTGAAGGTGAATGAGTCATGCACATCGTGGTTTAGTATTCCTAAAAGAGTCAAACAAGGATGCGTAATGTCATCATGGTTGTTCAACGTATACATCGATAACTGTACGAAAGAACTGAAAGATTTAAGAATGGGAGCAAAAATGAGTGGTATAACTATTAACTGTCTTCTGTATGCGGATGATGCCGCACTTCTTGCTAGCAGCAAAGAAGACCTGCAATTCTTAGAAACAAAAGTCTACGATGTATGCAAGAAAAGCAATTTGTTTATGAATGTTGATAAATCGAAAGTGATGGTTTTTGAAAGGAATGAAAATATAACTAAATGTAAGATCAGTGTAAACAGAGATATTCTGAATCAGGTAGAAGAATTTGTGTATCTAGGAAGTGTGTTTACTAGGGATGGAAAGACTGTGAAAGATATTGAAAGAAGGGTAAGTGCCGGTAACAGAGTAAACAGTGCACTGAAATCTACTATGGCAAACAAATGTTTATCGCAAGAGGCTAAACTTGCAGTTTACAACGGAGTTCTAGTGCCAACTCTAATGTATGGGAGCGAAGTATGGAATTGAAAAAATGATTATGAAAGTAGGTTCAATGCTGTCGAAATGCGATTCCTCAGGTGAATGTGTGGCAAAACGATGTATGATAGGTGAACAAATGTCGAGATCCGTGAACTGTGTAAGGCTGAGATATGCATTATCGACATAATCAAGAAAGGGGTGCTGCGTTGGTTTGGACATGTAGAGCGAATGGGCAACAAAAGAACGGCTAAAAGGATCTATGATGCGAATGTTGATGGATGCAAAAAACAAGAAAGGCCGAGAAAGACATGGCACGATCAAGTCCATCAAATACTTGAAGATGGACTTGTGAAAAGTAGGAAAAATCGGCGTGCGTGCATGAGAAGATGTATGAATGTAGAGGAAGCGAGGTCTGTATGCCAAGAAAGAGTGATATGGCGTTTTATTCTCTCTGCCTACCCCTACGGGGAAACGGCGTGATGGTTTGTTTGTTTGTTTGTTTGTGAAAAGATAACCTTTTTTGATGTAGCTGAGAATCTAACGAGTAAAATGATCCAAGATTCATCCCTTAGAGTTTTAGTTCCAATGAGACGAGTTATTCGTCACTGTCAATCTTCATATAGTGGTGTGTCAATTAGTCATCCCCCCTCCTCCTCAAAAGCTCCCTGCCCTATTTTGTTCGGTTTGAATTCACAATCTGAGCGCGCGATATCACACGGTTTCAATCATTGTGCTTTACAATTCCGCGAACATATCACCCGCCCTTTACACGTCCTCGGGGGGCGGGATGTTGGAAGGAAACATCCAAATATTGTTTTTGTCACTGTCATATCAATACAGCACATTATTTAAATGGGCGGAAATATTTTGAGTTGAATTTTCGTAAAATAAAGGCGAGATATTTGATACTTTTAGACATTCGTTATGAGATATGTTAGTTCTATTTTAGGTAATCTCATGTAGGTTGGACTCATTCTTAAAGATCTTAATGGTAAATTATGGTGTTTACTTAAAATATTCCTGGAGGTTGTTCGGTCGACGACCCAACTAGTACTTACAAAAATCAACAAAAAACACCATTATCATTTACCTTTTAATACTATGTGTTGCGTAGGGCAATGCATTTGTAAATCTAATGTTTTTCAATAAAATAAATTTAAAAAACTTTTTTTTACCAACCTATTTTTTATTTTTCTACCAAACGGTTTCATAGCTACACAAGCTTCTTTATCAAGGTATAATCAACCAATAATTTATCAAAGTATAAATAAATATTTCTTAAAAGTGGTTAAAAACAAAGTTGTATTTAAATTACAATATGGATGGAGAATACCTTAAAGAAAGGAATATGGAAGTCAAGGCATTTACAGGGATTATGACCTGTCATTAACTGATTTCAGTAGCTATTTTGCACACTGTGTAACATTTACCATTCTGCCCATATTTGAACAAACATATTTCTTTAATTCTTTCATTTGTTGATTTTAGTAAAGTTAAAAAGCTAAAACCTATTGTTGTGGAGAAATTCATCTGACTGAATTATTTCACATACTAGGCCACGCTTGAAAAGTTGTATTTCTTTATTTTATTATAATGAATAACCACAAAATAAGTGCTTCAAATATAAATTTAATACAAATGAATTTCAAAAATCTATATTCTAAAGGTTTGGTGATCAGTCCTACACTACAGGTGCCAGTCTAGAAATAATTAAATATTGCGTTTAAACAAACTTTTATAGCAAAATTACACATCTTCATTGCCAGGGTTTGAACCCCGGACCTCGTGAGTGATAAAAAAATGCACCAATCACAACGCGAATAAGAGTTATCTTAAGTAGATGTCTTTTTCAGGAATTTTACCTGAAAACTGTCATCGAGTAGAAAGCACTCGTTCAGGATTATGGTGCTATTTCTCATAACAAACTGTATACTTTATCCACCCAGATTCAGATAATAACACACACACATCTTCTTCTTGCGGTGCCTTATCAGGTTCCCCCGACGGTGGCGATCACTATAGAGGGAAAGTATCTTAGTCCTACGCTACTCCGAGGCCAGGACAACTGCTTGTTGGATGTACTCGCCATAGTGATTCCTGAGAAAAAATAACCAGAGTAGTTTCCCGTTACGTTCTCTGGTGGATTTTTCTGTTGGGGTTACATTTCCTTAGCTGGTTGGTTCTGGTTTGAAAACACCAGAAACTCGCCTTTCATCCTCTCGTTATCTGTGTGATCACACCGTAAGAATTTGATCCTATTGCCCAGGGTTCGCGATGTGAACGCCAACGAGTTGGACTAGTCAGTATTCTTGCCAGTGGAATGCAACTGGGCATTCGCAGCATTTTATAAAATCACACACTTTAGTAAGATGGAACGCAATGCAACCCTACTGACGATTTGATGAACCCCATAAATAGTTAATATATATAACAATAAGTCTTATCTTAAGGTTTTTTGATTTCGACAAAATAAAGTCAAATATCTATCACTAAGTTCTTTGAAAACGTACGAGTATACTTTGTTTTCGCTTTCCTTCGTCTTTATTATTAGTTTAAAGGCTTTCTTAGTTAGCCATACGTAAGAATATATTTTTGAATAGCTTATACACAATAAACTAATGCTATGTTTACAGACACGCTACAGGCTTTGTTTTGTGGATTTCTCAATACCTTCGTTCCCACGAAGAGTTCCGAAAAGCGAACCTTTTTAGATAAAGTTCAGCCTTTCTTTTAACATACATTATTCTGGGCGCATAAAGGCAGACAGAAGATACAAGAATAAACTTTCCTTATGAAGGGATATTTGGTTTCAGTCACTTGCCTCAGGCAGGGGTAGCAAACTACCCACAAACCACTTGGATAATTTTTACACATCATTTGAACTGAATATTCTATGGTTTACGGGATTTATAAAGTTTTTAAACTTTCTTGAACTTCGGAATATATTCAGTAAAATTCTGATTTTATTTTGTCTCACAGTAGTTGCTATTAACCTTAAAATGTAATGCTTTTGTTGAGATATGATTCGTAAGACGATTATCTCGATCTAAGATTGGTTATTACAATTGTTGAAGGTTATGAGAAAACGAACTATTTATTTATTTAAAATTTCAAGTACAAATAATAAGTACTTTGGCGGACTTATTGCCAAAAGGAATATCTTCCAGCTAACCAAAAAACAGACTGGTCAAAAAAAGAGATAGTTGAAAATTTTGTACTTAAACTACAAATGTATATTAAAAGATTCATATAAAATAAAATATTAGAAAAAAAAAAATTAATTAAAAAACTGTTTTTTAATAAGGCTGGCACATATTAATATTAATATATATTTTTTAAGTACGTTATATTACACGTATTAATGCTGAGGAAATGTTGGATAAGCTAATGAGTTTGAAATAAGAGAGAAAGAGGAACCAAGGAAAGTAAAAGGGATTTAAAAAATACGTTTGAGAAAAAAAACAGTAAAAACTCAAAAAGTTCAGTATTTTGGGGATTATTTAATTTGCAGATGATACAGCTATAATTTATAGCGCATCAACTTGGTCAAAAACTCATGTAAAAGCAAGTAAAATTAAAAAATGTCTAGACAAAAACCTGTTGACATTAAATTCGAATAAAACAAAGTTCATATGTTTTAGTGCAACCTCCGACGGACAACCTAATGAAATTCACGAACTTCAACTACTAAATTGTTCAGTGATGGTGAATTGCAACTGCAAAATACTAAGTAGTTTTCAAAGTATAAAATATCTGGGATTAACTATGGACCAGTATTTGAGGTGGGATTAACAAATTGAAACTATAACTGCAAAAATTAAGCGCTTGATATATTTTTTCATCCCACTTAGAAATATACTTAAAGTTCCAGGCTTGAAACACCTATACCATGCACTGAGGAATTATGTGTTGACTTATGGTCTAATTGGTAAGGAGGCATGCAAAAAAACCGCTCTTGAACCAGTAACAATTGTACAGAAATCCTTAATCAGAGTAATTAAAAAAAAAAACCATTTCGCTATCCAATTGACTTTCTCTTCAAAGAATTAAGAGTACTAAATATTATGCAACGGTATATATTGAGAACGGTAGTGGTTACACACATAAATAGAGACAAATACCCAAGCGTCAACCACAACCATAATACAAGATACTCCAATAGGGATCTGATACCAAGTGGAGGGGTCAACACTGTTCTGGCATTGAGACAACACTATTGCGTTGGCAAGAAGGTCCATAACTTTTTGCCAGAATCGTGGAAAAGCGGGAATGTTGTCAAATTGCGGAAAGTATTGACCTCGCTCTTTCATGACATTGGTCGTAAGGAGTCAGAAACATTGATACATGCCGCGGATTGGAGATGCTTACTGGATGTTGAAAAATGAAATATAAAAAAAATATATATATGAACAAAAGGCAATTATGAAGTTTCGCATTATATTAAATAAATTGTCTGTTTTATAAATTTATGTATGTGTGTGCGCATGGGTGTATGTACATTTGTTCATGTGTGAATATATGTATGTATATGTGTGTATATGTGTATATATGTATGTATATATATATATATATATAATATATATGTGTGTTTATATGTGTATGTATGTATGTGTGTATGTGTTTATGTGTATGTGTGTATATGTATTAAAATGTGTATACGTGTAAATTTATATTTTATTAGTCTGAGCTTCTATTAACTTGTAAACTATTATCATATATTAAAATGTAATTGCCTAGCTTAGAACGGGGTATGTACCCTTGTTAGCTGGGAAAGTAAACATAAAATTGTATTTATGATAACATGTATAAATGAATAAAATATATATATTTTAAATATACTACTGTTTCAAGCGTTTTTCGAAGGTGTATGCAGAAAATAAGAATATAAATATATACGTAAATTGTGAAAACAGTCAATATAAATTTTCCACAGTGATGTAGGCTATTGATTAAGTACACTATGGGTATAAAAAAAATCAATTTAACAATTCAGAAATGTTAGGCACTTAGACGTTGCAAATAAAATTTTAAAAAATATATATATATACAGTTATAAAAATAAAGTAAATAGAAACAAGATAAATTTAAATTTAAAGAATAAGGAAAGAAAAAAGTTATATAAAAATGATGTAAGAGGTACAAAATATAATAATGAACAAACGAGTACAAACATAATTACTGACATCGTATAATTAAACGGGTGATAAAAAAAATATACATATTTAAAGATATACAATTATAATGACTAACAAAATGTAATTTTCGCAAATAAATTAAGGCTCAGATAAATCAATTAATATTTCAGGTTTTTCAGTTTATTATAAACTTCAATTGGTTCATGAAATACTTTGAAACAAATATTTCGTTGTCAATATCAGCGCTAATCATTGACAATAATCATGGAAATGAAAATAAATACGCAGTGACCAGAAGTTTGGCAGGCAATGTTGTAGACAATAGTGATTCGTTTTATTTATTGGCTCCTTGCCGACTGCGAGATTCGTACATACGAGTACTTCGATCTTTTAGGTGACGTCATTTGGGAAACAATCGGGATGGAAAGAACAGAGAAAACAACACAAGTAAAGAATTTAAACATTTCTTTACGCTGACTGAAATCGGCGGTTTCGTTTTTTTCCTAGAAGCGCCATTGCAGAGACCTTATAAACAACATTTTGCTAGGAAACTTTATGAGTAAGTCTCTCGTTGCTCGATTTTTCCAAATTAATAGCATAAGCAATGTCAGACGATTTTGATTAACTTTGTTTTTAAGTAATTACTTTACCTAAACGCTAAAAATAGTAATATTTTGAGTTTGTTCAAATTTTTGTAGATAAAGACTGGATTCAACTCCCCGGGAAACTGTTAATATTTACATATAACAACAAAGATTGGCGGCCTCCGTGGTGTAGTGGTCAAGACGCTTGACTCACAGACGGAAGGTTCCGGGTTCGATTCCCGGTGAGAACACAAAAATTAAATGTGATTTTTCTCAAGCCTGGGTGTTCTGTGATGTAATTCACCGCTGTAATTGGGCCTCCTGGCCTGTTGTGGTGCAAAAATAAAAATGAAAATGAAAAAATGAAAGATGAAGAACATTTAAGAGACTTTGAGAGGCTGGTTTAAGTGGCAACTTTACACACTGTTCTGCCCATATTTATTTATTCATATTTTACTCTTACAAACTATAAACAATAATAAAAATAATGTGACCTCACTGGGGTTACCCGAGCCAAGGACATACTTTTTTGAAATGTTTTTACATTTGAGACTAAACAAGGAAGATTAACTTTATAAACAGAGATTATTAATAAAATATTCAGACTGTTTTAAAAACAAGGTATATATGTACATTAATATTATTTATATTACAAAACGCACAATGAAAATAACAAAAACCTAACATAAGCTATACACTTGTCGAGCAGTTGATTTAATATTGGAATTTATTTCAACAAAGAGGGAAAACATTTTTGAGAAGGGAATATGGAAGTCTAGGCATTTACAGGGCTTATGACCTGTATAAATATTACTTCACAAAAGTCAACAGATGGAAGAGTTGAGGAAATGTGGATGTTCAAACATGGGCAGAATGGTAAATGTTACGCAGTGTGTAAAATGGCCACTTAAACCAGTCATTGACAGGTCATAAGCCCTGTAAATGCCTAGACTTCCATATTCCCTTCTCAAAAATATTTTTCCTCTCTGTTGAAATAAATTTTAATATGAACAACCTTAGGGAGGAAATCCAGCCAGTCTGTAAGCATTTGGACATACTCAAACATTTTTGAATTACTACCTGGTAAAAAAAGAAGTATAAAATTTGGAAAATTGTTTACAGGGGTTGCCTAGTGGGTGATTTTGTTCAGCCGGATGAATCTCACCCACGTGATAAAGGTTTCAGCTCTTTTACTTCACAAAAGTCAACAAATGGAAGAGTTGAGGAAATGAAGATGTTCAAACATGGGCAGAATGGTGAATTTTACACAGTGTGTAAAGTGGCCACTTAAACCAGCCAATGACAGGTCATAAGCCCTGTAAAAAACAATTCCCTAGGGAAGAAATCCAGCCAGTCTTCAAGCATTTGGAAATACTCAAACATTGTTGATTCAATATTAGTTTGAGCGAATGAGACAATCCATTTTACTTCTACCTAGCTAACTTTTGAACATATATATCCCTTCAATCCTTTCATCTGTTGATATTTGTGAAGTCAAAGAGCTAAAACCTTTATTTATGCGGGTTAATTTTTTTGTCGGACGAAATCTCGGAAAAAAATAATAATAAGTGCTATCTCAAGACAAGATCTGGTCTACCTTAGCGATTGTTTGAATCGAGAAAGACTTACGCCAAAATATATTTAGTTGTTTTATATTTATTTTATTATAATCTATAAAAACAAAGCTTTTGCTTCAAATTGTAAATCTAATAAGTTGTTTAAAAATATTTTTTTACTTTTAACACTATCTCGCAAACTTTTCCCGATACTGTGCAAAAAAGAAAACTGCGCGTCGGACTAATTTTGCCTAACTAAAATCGACAAAATCGACGTTTCGTTCTACCATTTTCAGTACCCCAAAACACCAAGATCGTGTAATCGGACACCTCTCGACTTTAATCTTTAAGGCTTTCTGAGGGAGAAACTGTATGCAAATAATTCACAGACAATTTCGGAGCTACAGACGGAAATTTGACGAGTTATTGACGAAATTCATTCAAAATTATTTTTAAATGTGATCGAGAATTTCGTAAAAAGGATGAACGTTTGCCAACAAAGCCAAGGCGGGCATTCGTCGGATGTTGTGTTCCCCACGTAATCCTTATGTCCATATTTTACATTTAAAAGAAAATGACCACAAAATCGAACTGCAAAATGTGTTATAATAAAAAAATTCAATTCAAGTCAAACTTAAGTTAGTCAAATTCATTTTATGACAAAATGTATTACATACTGGCATTTAATAAACCGCCAATGATTGATTAATGATGCTTACTTTTTTTATTATTTTATTTACAACTTTTTTCTTCAAATTTGTAATATTTTTATTACTTAATATATTAATTTACTTATGAAAATAATGAAATTCCAATTCGGCATGGCCTGTACGTGGGTACACTAAATCTTGAATGCATTATGAAATCTATGGAGTAAATGGCTCTCCTTTAAAGTTTATAAAATGTCACTTAAAGTAAATAGCCTTTCCAGCGTCGATTTGAAATAAAAAATTTAAAATAAAAATTGAAAGTTACATTTAGGTTTGTTTTTAAAATAAGAAATAAAAAATGTAAGTTTGGCAAATAAATTGGGAAAAAATACAAAAGCCAAAACAAAAATATTTGGAAAAGAAAACATTGATATTTATATTTTTGACGCAGTTTATAAATGAATTATTTGAAGAAGTGATACTTCAATTCTTTTTTTTATGTTAAATTTCTTTATTTACTCACTTTGTAAAGTGCCTTTGAGGTATTTCATACGAAAATGACGCCTTATAAGTTATTCGTCATAATAATAATAAAAAAAATATAGTTTTCCATTGTCTTTAAGAAAAAATAATGATTCGCATTCCAATATAATATTTATACTAGTAGTTACTAATATAATAGTTCGATCTGTTCAAAAAATAATGTTCTTTATAGTTCACAACAAAACAGATTCATCCCTTAAAACTGTCTTTACTACCTGATTCTTTCATCCCTCTATACTTTCGTAAAGGAGATAATAATATTATTATTCAAACAGGCTTTTCGGCTCAATGACCCTTTTTAGAATCATTCTTTAGTCTCCTGGGTAATCTTCAAAGTCTAAATCTTAATATACCTGAAAAGTTCGGAAGTTTGAATGTCCAAACAAACAAAATAATTTATACAAACAATGGCGATCTGTTTTATATTCTATCCAAACTTTAAAAAAGTGAAAAAAATACGTATTTCGTAAATGCTCAGTAAGAACGTGTATTTTTATGTTTGATATTTGACTTTGTTTATTTTATACATACCTATATTATGTTTATAAATAACCAGGGGAGGTATTCTGAAAGCAAAATCGCACTTGGAAAACGCATTTTTAACGCGTATTACGTACCACGCAAACAGAGCGATCTCTTCGCGCGTAATTCCGTTCAGAATACCAGCCCTGAAAAAGCTTATTTGTTAACGAAATTGGTTGAATAAAAAAAACCAGAAAGGCAAGATTACAAAACAATTTTTTTATTTGAATCTTTTGAAGATGATATGAATTGTGAAAATAATAGTTAAAGTCGGATAATATTATCAACATCATATTCCTGTTTGCACCAGATGGTACATAGGGCACTGCATTGTTTTTTTTTCTTATAAAAACAAAACACATAATGGAATTTATAAAACGGTTACAATATGCCGGTAGAAATATATACATTAAATATGTCTCAATTACATTATGAGTATAACTTTTATTATTATTAAATAATAATATTTACTCTACGTACAAGTTTTAATCACAAAAAAGTTCGTGTATCCGTTTTATTATAGTACATGTTAGTGAGGGTGAGTATATATGTATATTTAGAGTGTGTGAGGGTGTGTGTATATGTGTATGGGTATGTGAGTATTGTATGTATGCGTGAGTGTGTAGTGAATATAAGTGGACTCATTGAACAATGATTATAAAAAAAGTATCTGTTTTTTTAAAAATCTTCATGAGGAAACCTATCAGCCACCTTATCGATCAATGTAAAATTATTAGGATTGTTAAGAACGCTCCTACCTAAAATCCAAATTTAAAAATATGTAAAAAAAAGGAATTAAAAAAACATATATATTTGCGTAAGTAATATGTAAATACTCATTATTCACAGGGATCTGTTACAATAGATGTTCACAGGTCGCAGTGACGTCGCGAGCTTGAAAAGCACTGACCCCCACCTCTAAAAATAAGAATAAAAATAGGCACTTAGATACACACATACATATAATGATTACATTTATGTATGTACCTTTATAATATGTAAATATTATATAGGTACATAAATACCATTAGTAGCGTACCTTAATTGAACGTTGTTATGTAGAAAGTAGCTAGTCCACAATTTTGAAAAAAATGAGATATTAATGTTATCAGGTGCAGTAAGGTCAATTCTATATTCTGCTAAAAACAGCCAGACCGCTTTTATACAAAAAACTTTGTTAATCACTTTCTGAAAATGGTGTCGATTACAAAAACGACATTTTTCAATTTACTAAAATCACCCACAGCATTAGAAAAATCGTACGGTTCTTCAAAAATCATTGAAAGTGGTCAAATACATGATAAGATTCTTGTTTGTCATATAAAAAAACTAATGTTTTCATTGTTTATCATTTGTTAAAGTCAAAAAAATTCCAACTGTTGTGTAAACTGGATTATTCAGTCTTTTTACAAAAGTGCTATTATCTCAGTTTCACTTTTCTATGGCTGGCTGCTTTCTGCATAACTACGTTCAATTGTTTGTTGCATAAAACTAAGATTATGAGTTTTACGCTCCAGGTGGCAGTCCAGGGACAAAAATTGAAATGTAAAACCACAAATTAACAAATATTCCTTCATCCTTACTAAAAATCGATACCAGGGCCTAAAGTACGGTTGACGAATGCACAAACCACAATACTACGAGGCGGATGTTTTTCCCAAGTATAGATCAAAAATATATTTTGTTTGTCCAAATTTTTGTATACTAGAATTTACTCCCTGGGTAATTACTAAGATCAACATATCGAAAAAGACACGTAGAAAATTTTAGGGAAAAAAATATGAAAGTCTAGGCATTTACAAGGTTTACGATTTGTCATTGGCTGATTTAAGTGCCAGTTGCAAAATTTAGTTATTTGGGTTAATCCTAAGAACGTCAACCTTTTTTTTTTGTAGTTGTAATTGATTTTTTTAATGTTTAGACTTCCATATTCCCTTCTTTGAAATGTTCTTCATTTCTGTTAAAATATATACATGCTGGAAAAATGTTTTTGATGTGATCAATCTGGGAATTTAGAAAATATATACCGCAAAATACAGGGTTTATCTTTTGTTTTGAAAGGTATTGATACTTCTCTTTTCTGATAAAATAATATTTAAAGTGACCTACAAATTGATTGTAGATCACTTTGTTGATCCGGAATATAAAAAAAGAGTTTCCCACACTCACAACACTAGATTGAAAACTAAGGGCTCCCTGTCTGTTCCCCGAATTACAAATTCGGAGAGCGAACATTAAATTGCGTGGTTCCAAGATTGTTCAATGATCTCCCACAAACCATCATTAACATGAAAAATCTTCAAATGAAAAAAAAAGAACTGAAGAAATATCTTCTTGATACTTTATAGTGCCTGTTTATATTAAATCTGTAAAATACAAATAAAATAAATGTAATTTAAACCTGTCATAAAAAAAAAATAAAAAAAAAATGTTTCCCACCGAAAAGTCTTTAGACTTAGTGGGTAACAAATTCTTTTATGTATTTTTTAATTATAAAATAAACGCTGCTCTGCAGCACTGAAACTGAAACTGAAAAGTGAAAAATATTCGTACACCTTACAGTCAAATAAAAAGTGAACTTTTAATAACTGAACTCGGAAAAGGTAATTATTAAAAAAAATATACAGCAGATGTGATATTTTGAATTTTTTAAATGTCAAACCTAAATAAATGATGGAGTGAGTTTGGGAGAGTTCGTATTGCCAAGTTATATTTTTGTTTTGTATTTAACTTTTTGGAATGGAAAAAGTTTCCAACTAAATGCCATTCTTTTGTAGATATTTCTTAATGTATTGTTTAATCAATCAATAAAAGGTGGCCCATTAAATTTCTGTAAATAATTACACCGTTTACGACTTCGTAGACATACTTATATGATTTAAAAAAAACTTAATAATGTTTTGTTATTTGTTTATCAGATACGTTATTAATTTTTCTTAGAACATTTTAAATGCGATCATTATTTGTTGTATGTGAAACAAAGTATTCAACATGAAAATTTCATTGTGAAATCTGAAATCTGTGTTTACTTACAGGCTTACAAAAACAGAAAATATGTGTGTATTATTTTTACCCATATTTACCCTTCATAATGCAAGGGAAACTATTTTTGATCGAGCCACTGGCTAGATAGCAGATAAGCGCTCAAATTGCGGTTTTGCTGGTTCGTGGATTTTGTATCTGCACATGTATCTAATAATTTGTCTTAGAGACATTCTGGATATTGGCACTCTCAGAAGTGTACTTTGCTCTATATCAATCCACTGCAACCTTTGGAATAGCTGGCTGGAGGGGTTGTGCGGCATTCACTTTTACGCCTATCATAATTTCGCAGAAATTATTAGTGAGAATAATTATCCGCGCGCCCTCCAACATACCCGTAGGAATAGTTGTTCCAATACAAGAAGGTGCTGGATATGAGACAACTGTGCCTAAAAGAAGCATTTACACACTTCTAGTTCAACAATAAGGAGAGGTCTCAGCAAATGTCCGTACAAAGTTTTCCCAGAGCACGAATAATGTTATACCCAAAACCGATACGACTTTTGCTCAGAGGCATCTCTCATTTATTGCACTGAGAGAGCAATAAATGAGAGAATAATATTTTGAAAGAGCGTATTAAGCTTCCAAGGACAAAAACTGTTTTTAAGAGAGGAGTCAAGGACTAGATTTTCCTTAGTGGGAGGGATTTGAGTAGGAAACTCCTTGATGATTTTTCAAATGTTTGAGTTTACTGTTTACCATATTAATGTGGCATATATACATTTTTTTTAAATTAATTTTTTATGTTTCTGATTCTATATTTGCGGTGATATACTCATGTGTCTGTGTCAACTAATTGCTCTTCCCATCTCGACACAGAACGTTTAGTCCCATGGAGTTGGGACTTATGTCTCAAATAATGTACACTAAACTTATGTATGCATCAATAAATAAATAATATAAATAAATTGCATTATTTTCCATGAACTGTTGCTACTGAATCTCTTTACAAAATGGATGCAATCACGCGATTTTTACTGGGATTCTTCCAACCTTAATACTCGAGATTCTATCACGGCTGGCTCTAGAAGATGTTTTGTGGTGAAATGGGCACTTGTTTTTTTTTTATTTAGTGCGCGTCGACACGATGCCGTTGATTAAATTATTTTTTATTTATTTTTACACTTACCTGCTGTTATTGGACCAGAGAGAAAACGGATCGTACCCACATTAGAATAATTGAACGTTGTTATGCAGAAAGCAGCCAGCCATAGAAAAGTAAGACTGAGATTAAAGCACGTTTGTGAAAATAGTGAATAATCAAATCTACTAAACAGTTAGAATGTTTTTGACTTTCACAAATGATAAGCCATGAAAACATGTTTTTTTTAAATGACAAGCTTTTACTTAAACCTCATTATTTGACCAGTTTTAATGATTTTTAAAGTATCGTGAGATTTTTTTAGTGCTGTGGGTGTTTTCTTCAAATTGCGAAGTGCCGTTTTTGTGATCGACACTTTTTAAAGAGGTGATTATAACAGTTTTTTTTTGTATGAAAGCGGCCTGGCTGTTTTTAGCAGAACATAGAATTGACCTTTCTGCATCCGATAACTTTAATATATATTTTTTAAATTGTGAACTGGCGGTTTTTTTGCATAACTACGTTAAATTGCAAAAATCCCATGGTAAGTAAGTAGTCAATAAATTTAACACAGCAACCGTAAATGTGGCGTTACCAATTTTATTTCACTAATTGTGGCGTATTTGAATTAATTTACGTAAAAATTAGTATTATGTTTAATATTTGTTGAGTTTTTTTTGTGTCATTGTATTGTCTTACGCACACTTGCCAAACTTACTACGTTTCTCTGTGTATTTTATTTTTTGTCAACTTATTGAAGTAATTTTTATGTTGATAGAATCCCGTTCGCCTTTGCGCTTTGCAGCTGCAAAATGTTAATATATGCATTAGTATTATGTAAATGAAATTTATTCTAATATCACTTCTAACTTAAACTTTAACAGTAAATAGGGTCTAGATTTTTAACCGTTTGTGCAATCTGTAGCTACAAGACATGGTTTTATTTCCTCAGCTCTCCTTTATTATTAGAATTCAAAATTTTATGGAAATGAGGAACGAAAATTCCAACTGCCCATGAATGTAGCTGTAGGACGTGTTGGGTTGTTTATTGTACAGTACTCTCGAGGTAATTTTTTATAAAACTGCGCTACAAAAATTGTCTGTAATAAATAAATATGCCAGTCCTCATATCTCGCAATCGATAACAAACGCTTTAATATTGTCATAATTATAAATATCCGAATACTTTGATCTACGTGTTTTTAATATTTCAACTACACGTTAATACAAAAAAGCTAATTCTCTCGGCATAACTGTTAATTGAGGATTTGAACAAAATAAGAAGGACACTTTTCCAATTGTTATTTATTAAACTGAACAGTAATGGCAGGTAAGTGAAGCGATTAATCCTGTTGGCCATTTGCTATTCTCTCGCTAGCGGCTGCAGGATTTAAAGGAAAATCAATATCCTGTAAAAGTGTATCGCAAACACCCGTTAGTTTCCCGATGACAAAACAATAGCAGTTAACACTAATGTATGTCGCAATAAAGGAGACACAAATGTTCTACGTACACCGTACTTACAACAAAAATAAATAAAACGCTATGTACTTAAGTTATTGCAGGTGTTAGTTTCGAATCTGTGAAAAATCAATAAAATTCTATTTCGTTAATTTTTCACATAATTTTGAACTCACCTGGAACCATTTTAGAGGTCTCATTACCTATTTTCAGATCCGTGAAATAATTTGAGAGCTTACCGCTTTTTCAACCGAATTGAGAAGCCCACGTAGACAAATTATGGCCGTTTAAGAAACCTAACCTAAAATATATGTAAAGTTAAAACTGCGAATCCAACTTTGGTAGGTAATAAAACAATGTGCAAAGGGTACCGTAAAATTGTTTAAAAGTAATCCTACAGACAGTCATACCAGTCACACAAAAAAAAGTAAAACTGATCCTTTATCTTCCTGTAACAGATGACCGAGATACGGTGCATTTACTCTACGAATGCAGTATTTGATGCTCCACTAAGTTTATATAAGGGTTCAATAATGATTAAGACATTTTGAGTTCATCATAATTTATTTTGCAATAGGGTATTTCCACTCAGAATGAATTTTGGATTTCATATACTGTTCATGTAAAAGATTTAAGGAAGATTTTCGTAGTGTTTATATAGTAAAATCCCTATTAATTAATAATTTAATTTGTAAATTGATCTAGCAAAATTCACTATCTCAAAAACGGCTTTTTTGTAAGCCGGCAATAAATTTAGTCACAGGAGTCCACGAATCAGGCATTTATTTTAATGTTGGTAGTGGTATAGATACAAATTAAAAAGAAGCGTGCACAATATAATATACGTATGATATTGTTGTTTATATTTCTTTCCATCCTTCTGCTTTCCGTGCATTGGCCAATAACGGGTGATATTAAAAACATCTGCCTTTTTTTTGCCATTATCGGGTTTTAAGGTTGGATGAAAATATAGTTTTTTTAGGTGTGTTTATTGATGTATTTCTGCACTTAGACACAATGCATCGAAAAACATTGTTCAAAACATAATATAAAACCATATAGCTAGTGGTTACTTTATAAATTCATTTACATTTTGGGAAAAAATAACCAGTTACGTCACACAGCATCAGATGACGTCAATAATTGATTGTTTTTAATTTTGTTCATATGACAAGAGTTCAATCCTTTTTATTTCCTTTATTTTTCTCCAGATTTCAATAAGAATATTACCGATTGTCTCGAGATAAATTTGTATTCATTTATCAGCTATTAATATTAACTATTAATAAAATCCATAAGATTTTCCCATTGTATGTTTTTTTTTCCAAAATTAGTTATTTAAAATTTTGAACATTTTCAGAAATCGATATTTTTGAAATACTTTAAATAAAAAGCACGTTAAGACGTGGAAATAATTTCGAAGGTATGACGAGTATAAAAAAACCGAAAAAATCTCAAAAAATTATGCCAGTCCATCAAAACACAAAAAAAGCTCATTTTAGTTTTGATTTATTTAGAAACCTGACAAATTCTTCAAAATAATCAGTTTTGAGGAATTATTATTTTTAAATAAATTACTATGTATTCAATTTTGCATATTTCATTTAAAATTTAAAATAAAAGGTTTCTTATTTATTTGAAATTTTCTTCATAAAGTAAAATACACCCAAACAAACAAAACAAAATTAATTCGTGTTGGCAAAAATGAAATATATACAGATGTTTTACTTCCCAAAATCTGTATGATGTACACAATTTAAATCTCGATTTTCCATATTTTGTAAATTAATAGTCAACATTTCGGTAACATTTTTTCTGACTCAGACATCAAGAGAATGCGTACCGGTTTTTCCGCCTCAGACAAAGATAATGATAAAAAAAATACTTAAAATGACAGCCAAAATCTGACTATGCCACCCCTCTTTATCTCTTCCTGCGCATCTTCTTACGACGCCGACGCCCTTGCCAATGGTCTAGCTATATGTACGTACAACACGAGGATAGAGAGTAATCATCACGTATATCCGATTGTTCCAGACAGCATCTTGCGAATGTATCACACTTGTTCAGCTATCCGTGACGTATAGGGTGATACGAACAATTTTGATTTTTATTTCAGTTTTTGGTTATTTCGCAAACACTCTGTTGTTGAAATTAAAAGGAGGAGAATGGATGATTGGATGTCGAATGAATGACTGCATGAATTAAGCTATTACAACAATAGTTTTTTTTTTAATTCTTAATTTATTTATTTCACATGAAAAAAATATTTTTTCTTTTTTATTTGAAAACATCTCTTTATTTGGTCAACATTAATCATACAAACGTTTGTTTACAATATTTTAATAAAATTATGTTTGTAATTCAAAAAATTAAAAGTGTTTAATTGTTGATCAAACTAACTGATCTAAGAATATATCTAAAAATTAGAAGGTATATTCCAAATTAAAAACCGTTTTAAGACAGGATATACTAAAAACGGAAAAAAATCAAATAAATAACACGCTATGCCTCTTTTTTAAAGGCTTGTCAGCAGGCGGGAAAGAGAGAGTATATAAAAAAGTTATATATACACTTCAATATCCAGACCAATTGCAAAAAAATATTTTTGAATCTTTTTGACGGCACTAGTGAATGTTCTTATTTCAAAAATGGACAATAAGATCTGTCAATGAAAGATCAGTAGACCTGTATTAGCGTATATATTTGAATATATTCATTACTCATATGATTTATTTTATTAACAAAAATCAGACAACTATTTGCCTTATTGATTGAATAATTTACATATTTAAAAAAAGTACATTCAAATAAGTGTTTTCATTTTTAAAATTAAAAAAGAAAAAAATTATCGTTTTTATTATTTATTAATAAATTTATATATATACGCCCAATGGGCATATTTAATGACATATTTATACATAGAAAATTATTGTAAAGAATAGTAGAAAGACACAATGCTATATAGTAGACTTGGTGGGAGTAGAAGCCGGAGAGAGGTGTTTATTATTAAATTTGATTCAGTGATCGTTTGAATGAAGACAACTTATTATCAAAGAAAACAAGACTGTTATTTTTGTTAGCAGACTCAAGAATTCTGGGCATAGGGGAATGAAAACCATAGTTAGTTCTATGGTTATCGGTTTGAAAGAGTAAGTTTTGTCTGAGGTTTCTAGTAGGGATATTTAATTTTATTGAGCTCAGTAGTTCATTTATCCAAATATTTTAATTCTGATTGTCATATTTAACGAGCTGTAAATAAATCACCATAAAAAAATGGAAATCAGGTTGGGTTAGAGTGGGGCTTGAACCTCGAACCTCCGATCCGTGAGTCCGCAAAATTAGTCACGGTACCACAACCCTATTTATTGTGTATTATTTTTAAGTTCTTTGACGATCTTCAAATCAATGAATGAAAAATGACCCCTTTAAATAAGTACACTTTTGCATATCTTTAAAACAAAATTAATTTGGTTATATTATTACGGTTTCTAACAATATTTCCTTTCGTCCACTCCCATCTAGTTTTAAAGATTGTATCCATCTCATTTCACAATTCACATCTTAACAAAAATAACGTGACAAAAAGACTTGACTTATCAATATTAAGTAATCGCTGTTTAAATAAAATAGAACAAGATTAATTAGTTAATCATACTTTGATAAAGAAGCTTGTGTAGCTTTGGAGCCGGTGGGTAAAAAATATAAAAAATAAACGGTTGAAAACAATGTTGTGTTATGTTTATTTTATTAAGAGAAAAGAGGTTTATTTTCCATAAAATATCTGCTGAAATTGAAACATCTTTATTTGCCTAGTTTTAGAATAATACATTCATCCCTGTTAATTAAAATTTGTTATATTCTATTAATTTTGCTTGAGCGCCGGGCAAACAATTCGCAAACGACAGCAGTTAATAATTTTCTGCGGAGTTTATTTATTTTGTAGTAACCTGGTGCTTCGAGTAGTATGTAAGTTGTATCTATGTAATAGCAATGCTCCTCGCTTGTATCTATTGGCTGTCTTCCCATCGCTTCGTTAAGCTCACAGTTCGACTTATCGCTATACACCATGCTACCGTCTTCGACACCGAGAAATATATAAATATACGAGTGTATAAGCTATGCACATAACCTATCGCTGGATGTAATCGAATACTTTAAAACCCGTTGTAAAAATGTTTGATCGATTAACTGAATAAACCGGTAAGAAATAAATATAATATAATCTTATAATATAAAAAATCAAACACTGATTTGAGTCTACTGAACACTTAACTCCATTTTTACAAGAATGAAAACAAAAACTTCGTGACAATTGTTGGGCCTTAATAGGGCATTTTCAAACGAATGTGAAGATTAGATGGATTCGATGTCGTTATATAGTTATACAATTTAAAGTACTTGAATAAAAAATAAAAATAATCTTTTATAACATGGCATGTACATTAATCATAATTGAGGGAAAAACCAGTAGTTAAACACTTAGCCTTGCACTTACTTTAGGTATTTATATATGAATTTCAGAAAAATTTAAAACTAAGTAAATATTTGACATACACAGACATAGCCTAATATCTTCACCACTATTAAACATATTAAAACATACTGTTATTCTTTACTTGTCTCTTAATGTACATGTTTGCATGATGCGTAATTTAAAAATGAATCGTTTTATAATTGCATTTATATATTTTGTTTAGAAATTCTTAAAAATATAAATATTGTATAAAATACATCTGTGTTTCTTTAAATTTTTTCATTATATTTCATGTATTAATATTAAAAAGAACACCAACCTATTATAATATTACTGTTAACAATTATCTAAAGACTTATAACTATAAAGCTTCATTGATTAACTCACAGTATATACATGTATGTCAATAAATACTTACTTTGTTAAATTTTTTTACGAAATTCAAATAAAAATACGTAAATTTCCCATTACCTAGTAAACACTCATACCCGTATGCAGAGACAAACCTTAAGGTGAGGAAAGTACATTCTATTGTCTTCACCTTCGGGTTATTCTCTGCATTTGAAATTAGAATGTACTTTCCTATCCTTAAGTTTTGTCTCTGCATACGGGTATCAGCCTCGCCCTTAACTATTGGTTTTTCCCTCAATTATGATTAATGTACGTGCTATAGTTCATAAGAAATTTTTATTTTTTATTTAATTACTTTGAATTACATAAGTATTTAAGGACATTCAATCCATAAAATTTTCACATTCGTTTGAAAATGCCCTAATAAGGCGAAACAATTGTAACGAAATTTTTGTTTTTATGTTTGTAAAAATAAATAAAATGTTTAGTAGACTCGAATCAGTGTTTGCTTTCTTATATTATGAGTTTGAGTTTGAAGTTCTACAAAATAAATTAATAATACCAAATATAATCATTGATTAACGCCTCCGTAGTGTGCTGGCTAGGTCGTTTGCCACACGCACGGGCGTTCCGAGTTCAGTTCGCGGTGCGATTACAAAAATAAAACGTGATTTTTCTCAAACAACACACTGCAGTCACAGCCCTCATCAAACGGAGACGATACGATTGACTTTGCCGTGTACTGCAGATGCCTCCTGAGAGCCTTAACCACGCTTGCTTACTTTACAACGCATCAGGTTTTCGACGTCCTGGACGTCCACTGCTGACTGTTCATCGGAATTTCATGTCAGAACCACGGGACGCGAACCTGACTTGGGAGGATGCACAGGAGCTGGCAACCGACAGAGATGCTTAGACGATCTTCGAGGACACCATATGCTCCAACTTTGGAGCGGACATGGAATTACGAATTCTTTGAAAATTTTCAATGCTCTTTTTCCTTACGTAAGGTTTTGAAGGGTGTTTTTTTTATTATTATTTTTATGGGAAATAAACGAGAGTATTAGAGGCATAGAAGAATAGAAAATCTCCATTGAAGGCGTTATTGAGAGATTTGCGAAAAACTTTGAAAAATTAATTGTCAGATTTCTAATTATGCTTCACCAACTCAATCGATAATGCTGAAAGTTTGCGGTGTCAAGTATAATTGAAATCTGTTTTTGCAAGATTTAGAAACAGTTTTCAATTACATTCTTATTTGGGTAGGTAGATTTTTATGTAAAGTTTATTTTGGCATCAATAACTAATTTTCGGTTTTTGGTGGAGATTTCTAAGTTTGCTTTTAATAGCCCCAACACCAGTTGCAATTATAAACTAAAATCTATATAATGAAAAGATATATAAATTTCAACATAAAACATCAGAGACTTGTTGGCACTTGACCTTAAATAATGCCAATAATAACAGAAAGAATCAGGTGCTCTAACGAGAGTCGAATTGTCAAAATGTGAATGCCGTTTTAGGTGGAATTACGAATTGCAATCTAGCTGGCAAAAATAGACGCCATAGAGAAGATTGTCGGAAATTAGAAAACAAATGTCTGACAATTTTTCGTTTATTATGGAAAAAATACAATCGCATGTTCGTTTGAACGGTCTAAAAGGATACTCACACGATTATTAATTTAAATGTGAGAAAAATTTACGCTCAAGAGATTGAAAGATTTAACTTCACATTTTATTTCGGAAGCTGTCGGCGTGGAAAACAAAACTATCTTTCTGGCATTCTTATTTTATAATGTTTTTACAGCGCTCTCTGTTAGTCGGTCTCGTTTATTATACGATGTTCAGACACAACCACAATAATTAGATTTCTTGACATATTTTGATGAAAATAAATAAATAAAATGAGGTAAATCGTTTGCAAAAGCGATTATCATTAAAATATTTTGAGAATTTACAAATGCTTGTAGACAAAGCTGGATTTAACTTCAAAAGGAGAAATTAAGATTTAAGAACATCTTTTGTAGTTATGCCTCAATGTCTAGAATGTGTAGATTAGTCAATTCGTCACACAACTTGGAATTCATTATACAAGATCTTCCGGCTTTTAGTAGATCTGTTCGCTTTTACACAGCGTGAGATAAATATGGATTGTCATGAGTAAGCTCGAAGTCTTATATGTCGATCGCGTTTGTGGATATATTGTATGGCATTATTTTATTGCTTTTGTTTGTCTTTGCTACATGCCTGAAACATTACTATATATCCTTATAATTCTGACCTCCCCTCATTTTACTGTTTTTTAAATATGTTTTTTTATTCCTTTTCAATTCGTTGGTTCCTTTTCCGCTCTCTTTCCAAACTCATAACCTGATTCCACATTTCTCATCCTTTTATATGTATAACACAATGTACTTTTATTTAAATTAATAAGTGAAAACCTTATTTTCCCATCAAAAACATCCATATTTGTATTTTTTTATATAGTTTGTTTTTTAATACAAATTTTTGATCAACTCTTTTTCTGACCCGTCTGTTATTTGGTTGGCTAGAAGGTTTTGCTTTTAAGTTTACCAAAGTACTTGTTCTTTATACTTGAAGATTTAAATAAAATAAAAAATACGTTCTTTTTGTTCAGATTCGTGTACATACGTTTCTTCATATAACTGTTGTAATTGGCTTAGGCCGTATAAAAAATACCCATAGTTTATATCCATAATAAAAACTCGTTGTATTTTTATAAATTCATTTATGTATATGTTTAAGAAAACAATTAAATTATACTGCTGCGCTCACTTCCTTACAAAAATATATTATTGGTACAGACGCTCGAGCTGCGCGACCGAATAAAATGCGGTAAATTTTATTACTACAAGGTTTGTCTTCAAACGTTTGAGAAACTTTTTATTTTCTCAAATCAACAGAAAAAAAATATTCTTTGTGAGAAAATACATTTTTATCTGCAAGAGAATTCTTTGTGGTTCAATATTGGTTAGTCGTTATTACATTTATATTCTTCTCGGGTTATTTATTTCACTGGAAATGTAAATTTGGCATTTTTATAGAATCAACCTTATTATGAATTTATGGCAATATTTTTATTTATTTACTCGTAAGAATTCACATTTGTACTAAATGAAATTTATTTACCATGGTGAAACACTTTTTTAAGGAAGTCATATTTAAGTTTTTGCATTGGACGTCGCTTTTCTTATCTTTTATTTGTGTATTTTATTTAACTTACTTTTTTACATACGCAAAAATGATAAAAATCATATAAAGTTACGTTGACTGTCTTACTAGGGTATGAATCCCCGATTAAAGAAATTCAAAAATATTTTGTTTTAAGGCAAAAACACAACACGTAACAAAAATAAATAAAACAGAATTTTTAGAAAAGTGGCTACAAAATAGAAATTATAAATAATAACTTTAAACATTAACTAACAAAAAAACAACAATTCGAATAAAAACATGTTTGAGCCATCTATCCGCTATTGTCTTAGCAAGACAATGATGAAGTTTAGCGTTTTTTTAAATATTTTTCTTTGTTAACCAAATATTAAACTGAGTGAAAAAATTGTTATTAGCACCATGATTTTCCGAAGTTTTGTATTTTTGAAATTACTTCGCGTGTGACGTCTTAGGTTCTCTTCCTCTTCTCGGCGAGTTTTGCTGATTAGTCGGTTTACTTACTGTAAATCTAAAATTTATCACAATTTTCTAATCATTTGTTGAATTAAAAGAACAAGTGACGTCGTCAAAGTGAAGTAGTTTGTTTTTATCAATTTTTTTATACATTTTCAAAAAACATACAATTTAATGGTCTAGTTTTTACCGCGCTTAAGAATAAATTCTATATATGTAATTTCCTGTAAGGCTGATTTTACTCACTTCCTGTGATATCAGTAATTAAAACATAATATAACTTAGAATCGGTCATGAATTTTTAAATTACGATTTTTTACTAAAAACATCAAATTTGTTAAAACTTAACGATAGAAGAAAAATTATAGGCCTTTTAAATTTATTCAAAATTGTAAATTCAATATGGGATTGCCCTGTACTATTTTCTCTCATCAACTTCAGGGTGCCAGGAAGAATGACTAAACAGGTGCCACCGTTTTGTAGCAACAATTCACGGACAGTGTATACTTGTAATACCGTATTAAATAGACTTCATGAACTCGGCAATAGTTATTCCCACATAACTGATATATTAAGTGTAGGGTATTGTTCCTGTAGAACAAACCCTTTGAACGTTTTTAAAGATGGTGAATGGTAATTATATTCATTTTTTCATGCATTTAATAATATATACAGTTTTTGGTTCACTTTGCCCAGCTGTATGAAACAGTACTTATGATTTTCTTGTTGTATTACTGTAGAATGTTTTATTATTTAAACTTTCTACTAAATATGCTGCATAATTTTAAGGTTAATTTTTTTAATATGAATCTTATTTAATTTTTAGGTTATTTTTTTTAATATGAATCTTATTTAATTTTTAGGTTAATTTTTTTTCATAAATCTTGGGTATATGGTTAATTATGTTTTAAAGAAAATATAAATATGTTAGTATTATAAATGTTTGTAAAAGGCAGATTTGCCGTTTATGTTATTAAAATAAAATAATCATTAACATGCGTGTGGATACTGTGCTGTGATTTTTAGCATGTTTCGTTGCAAAACAGTTACATGAATTGAGAATACATTTAAAATTGCATTAAGCTTTAACCTACCGAAAGAACTACCTCCAGACATTGAGTGGTAACCTAAGGTTACCTAAGGTAAACCTTAGGTAACTTGAGGTTCGAAAATGATCGCCAGATAATCACTTTTTTTTTCATTTTACTAAAATTGTTTATGTGTCGTATTTAGTGAGCTTATTAGATTACAGGCGGCCTCCGTGGTGTGGTGGTTAAGACGTTTGACTCGCGCACGGAAGGTTCCGGGTTCGATTCCCGGTGGAAACAGAAAATTTAAAAATGTGATTTTTCTTAAGCGTGGGTGTTTTTTTATGCAATTCACCACTGTAATTGGGCTTTCTGGCCTGTTGTGGTGCAAAAAAAAACCAAAAAACATTTGTCACAGGGTACTCGATATTTTGTCATTTTCAGAGATTACGATGGAAAAAAGATTTCATTTAAAATTATCTATTTAACCTAAATGTACAATTTGACTTTTTCTTATGGGTTGAGGTTTACTTGAAGATCACAAACAAAATCGTGGTAATATTTATAGTGGCGGTCGAGATATTAATTAATTAAGTGCAATTTTCCATGCCGGTTACATCAGAGGAATGGGCGGGTTGCATTCAAAATATTTTGAGAACGTTTAAGTATTTGAGGAAAAACGGTGAGTTGACTCTCAAGAAATATTGTCGTGTTATAACAATATCTCAACAGGATCGAAAAAAAATATTAGAAAAGGAGCATGGTATGCTTAGTATTTTATATGAATTATTATTGAAGCTTTGTCTTTTTGTGGTCTAATAGTCAGCGGTTGGATCCCCCACGCCGTTGATATAAAACATTTATTAAAAATGCGTTTGTAACACTACAATACTTCAAATCCATGAACTGGCACCTATAGCGTAAGACTGATCGATCTTATCTTCATTTAAAAAAAAAACAAGAACGATTTGCTACCATTGATATACCAATTAAGTGCCTTATTCATCATTAGGTGCCAAAAAGGAAAATTTGTTAAAATAATGATGTTGCAAAACGCGTAAAATAACCAACTTATTTTGTAAAGAATTGTGAGGTTCATAGTCCATAATCGATGACACTCACGTCTTTAAACGTTTAACCTGAAATTGTGTGATGACCAAAGACAGCAATGTCATTATTTTCTATAGAATCCAATACAAAATTATAATGCAACTTTATCAGTATTGGACATGAAATTGGGATCATTGTTCTGCAGTACATTCACATCGTCCCTACTATGAAGAAATGAACCATAAAGAAAAGTCTTCTATAAAGAGACCTCATGGCGAGGCAACGCCAGTCAGTCAGCCCGCGAGTTCAGTTCACTTCAGTCCAGCTTGACGACGTCACTCAGTTCCAGTATTTAGTTTAAGTGCAGTTTCTTCAACCCATCATCGCCGCTATGCTCGCGCTACACAACCAAGTGTTGTATCTTATTTTCCATGTAATAAATACGCATTAAACAGCAACTTCGTGTCTTCTCTGTCAATCTCTTACTGGGGTAAGAACTACAACCAACCCTCTCAACAACCCATTCTTACAGAATAAACCCGTGGCTAGTGTCACGGACAAATTGATCATGGGTTTTAGGTTCGAACCCGCTCTACCACAGTTTGATTATCATTTTCTTACAGTAAATTCTTTACAATTCCTTAAAAATGGAGCAGAAATTTAAATATTTAGGAAAAAAACGCAAATAATAAAAAAATATCTTAAAAGAGTGAAAATATAGAACTAAAGTTATTTGGAAAAAAATGTATTTGATAAGTTTATCTAATTTGATATTTTGTTAAATCAACTCATTAAGTTTTTTTAGAAGTGATTACTTTAATTTGCCAAAGATATGGCATTTGCTTTGTAAAGAGCAGTCTAGACTTTTTAATTAATTTACGAATGTATTTCTCCATTTCAGTGGTCGCACCACTTGCTTGTTAGCAAATGGATGCTCAAAATTGGTCTGGTTTGCGGTATGCGTTATCTTTTTTTACTTTGCCACCGAACCCTAAAACAATGAATGCAATTAACTACCTTGTATTGGAGTTGTAGTTTGAAACTTTTCTTGCAGCAGTCAAGATAAGATCAAATCCCGCGGTCAGGAAGGAGGGACACTTGACATGGTTCCTTAATTATTATACGACTAAGTGAATTAAATGATTTATTGATCGCAAAAATAACTTATTTGCGATAGTTATGAGAATATCAATAGCACATTCACAATAACAACTCGGATCTTAACTTTTTTTGTTATATGCATTTAAATAATGTTAAATATTGAATATGTTGGGCCAGAGACAAAAATGTGGTACCTACCCACCGTAAGAATCACAACATCTTAAACAGGGTCCAGTAGGTAGCAAATAAATTCAAAGTGTAACACACATACATTAAACGTGGCATAACCAATGAATTAATTTAAATACATGTTGTCGGCCTCGTGGTGTAATGGTCAGTGCGTTTTTCTACCATGCAAGAGGTCTCGGGTTCGTTTTCTGACATGCTTGACATGAAATATTTATTTGAAAGGGTGTTTTCACACCAGAATATTTTCATAATCCATAGACTGGTACCAGCAGCGTAAGACTGATAATCTTAGCTTCATGTAACAAAAAATAAAATCATCAAAATACACTGCGGTTGGTGTACCAATGCAGTGCCCTATGCACCATTAGGTATGGAAAGGGAATGATGATGATACATTTGCGTTTGCTTTGTATCTGATCTTTTTAATCTGACTCGTAAGCCACGAACTGTTTCCGCGTTGTTTAACAAACCATTTTTCTAGTTAAGCCATGGATTATTTTTCCAAATAAGACATTTTCTCCGCATACCGAAATATTAACACAGCGCGTTAAGCTTTCTCATAAACTATTCCTAAGCAAAATAATGAGTTTTTTGTTTCCTAGAGATAATTTATGAACAATGTGGATGTAAATGTATATTGCCGCAGAATAACAAAAACTAAATTGGACAATAAAAACGAGGGATAAAAGAGATTTGAATAAACATTCTGAGCACGCATATATTGTCAGCTCCAAGCAAAATGTTCAAATCTACAAAAATTAACAAAAAAAAAAAAAAATTCTTACAAATTGGGTTAAAATAGGTTCTAGTCCCGTAGTAGTGGACTCATAGTCAGAGGTTCAATATTTATTTATAAATCTTTTTCCAGTATAAACAAAGATTAATAATAAAAATAATGTGACCTCACTGGGGTAGGACACTTAAAATTATGCTTTTAAAAAAATATTTTTACAGATGAGTAAAAAGTAATCGCAGCGTATCTTATTTACATGAAGGTAAGACGACCAGTCCTACGTTTCAGTTACAAGTCCAAAGACCATGAAATATGCTTGTATAAAAACACATATTTTTGTGTGTAATGGTTAGTGCGTTTGCCTACCATGCAAGAGGTCTCGGGTTCAATTCCCGATATGGTTTATATGAAATATTTATTTTAAACGGTGTTTTTACACTATAATGTTTTATAGTCCTTGGAAAAAACACAAGATACGCTGCAATTGGTGTACCAATGCAGTGTCCTATGCACCTTAAGGAGCTGAAAGAGAATGGTGATAAAGTAGTATTAAAAAAAAAAATCCTGGAAAATCGTTGATGTATAACTTTTAGTTGGATCTAACAATATCGTATAGCTTTTTTGTGGAAGCTGTTTCTTTCACTGTTTAACTTCGTTCTCTAATAGATTTACTCCTTTGTCTGTCTGGATAGTGTAGTGTGCGCATCCCCTAAACTTGAAAGCTTTGTCTACTGAAATCGGTGGATTCAACTTAATGCTCGGTGACACGAATGTACAGTTGTCAGATTGCGGCCCTAAAGCTCTCTAAGCGTAGCTACATATTTAGAGCAGTTACACTAATACAAACAGTTAAGGTTTAAACACTGCAATTTAAAATACACTTTATGGCGATAAGAAGGTTAAGATAGTCAAGTTAGTAGAATTCCGTTTAAATTATTGATAAGGTATCCAAAATAAAATTCCACTGAATTCAATTCTAAATTTATTAATTGATATATAATACTTTTATATGTACACATATGTACATGTATATTAAAAATACAAAGCATCGTTTTTAGTCAAGGTTTTTTTTTATTTTTAATGAGGACATATTTTTTATATGGTATATTGGAGTATACATAATTTAAGGGATTTTTGATAAACACACCAAGTCATCGGAACAATACGCACAATCCTTCGGTTACAGCAATTCTAATAATAAGAGAGCAGCCTGCTGGCCACATGTCCGGATATGATACCTACAGTCTACAATAACCACCCTTTGGATATCATTCTTTACTTTGTTAACCATAATGTTGGAACAGTGTTTTATATATTTATGGTTTACTTTTTTGAATGAACCATTGAAAAACTATCTAATATTCTTAATGTTAATTTTTTGTAAATTTATTTATATAATTTTAAATTGCTAGAATTCCACTCGTCCATGCGTTTTATAGCAGCAGAACGATTGGTAATCTTGCTTCAATATGTAAATATTATCAACCAAAAATTTTGTAAATGGGGTCTAAAATTTCAGCCCATGCACTCAGTAGCTGCAAGACCTGTTATAATCTAACTCTTACTTTTGAAAATGAGTTTTTTTACGTCGTTATTTTAATATCACTCAAACAATTTACTTCATTGTCAAATTAAAACAAAATGTAAATGAGGACTAGATTACTTACATTCCATGCGCTTTGTAGATGCAAGATTTGCTATTACCCAGCTCCTATAATATGTAAAAATTGAAATATACCATAATTAGACAGAAAGAACTAGAATCCTAATCGTCCATGCGCTCTGTAGCTGCAAGAAGTGCAGGGATATTTATTTATTGCACAGCGCCTTTAGGGTGATTTTCACACAAATGGCGCTATATAAATTATCCAACTATATATATTATGCTGTTTTCTGTTCTTGTTTATTTCTGTTCAATTTATTTATTCGTAAATAATATAAGTAATATTAGTAAATTCATAATTAGATTAAGGATGCAAATTATTTGAAGAAAAAAATAAAGTTAATTTCATAAATATTATACGTATAACTGAAATCTTAATTTTAGTAAAGCGAAAGATTGTGAAAAGTAAAGAAAAAGTCTGGTAAAGATGGTGATCTTAGTAGTTATTCATAAATGACATTATTAAAAAAAAAAATGTAATATCAAAAATTAATGTAAAGTCATATTCGTGAGATAATTTGCGAATTAAACCAAGAAAATACAAAGTAGGATTTTAAATGACAATGTACAAAATTGCATATTACAATGTCATCACATCTGGTGGGAAAACGGATTCCCACGATGATGCGGGGCGAGACATAGCGGGAGGTAAAGCCCTAGGGTTTCTACGATATAGTGGATTGAATTTTAAATTTAATTTATAAATAAATGAATATCCTCGATTCGCGATATGCAATGTCAATCAGTCACATCCCCAAAAAATTTAATGGACCAGGAATGGAAGCCACTAACCTGGTTTGTTCTTGATGGAATTGGGGTAGCCCGACTGGTCAATTGCGGGCGGCTTCAACATTAGGACAGGCCCCCGATCTGGAGCTGAACACTGGTGGTTGGTAGAAACAAAGTCTAAGATGCGGCGCACGTTCAACAAAATAATATATATATGACACGAGGTCTTGCTGTGGCGGGTTATCAAAGGATACTAAAGGTGGGAAGTGAACAGTTGTTGTGGGTAAAAGGATGTTGAGTTGTGACAATAATCGACAAATGCACACTCACATAATTCGCAACTAACTCCGCTGTCTCTATAAGAAAGTAATACAGCAGATATCAGTGCACCGTTCACCCTGTAACCGGCACTCACACTCCTTTTAATATCTTTCTCAGTCTTTTCATCCCTAATAAATATACTCGTAGTTTCCTGATACACAAACTCTTTTCCATGATTCAGAATGTGAACGGAGGTTCACACTGATCTTACATTTAGTTATATTTTCACCCCTTTTAAAAACCATTACTTTCGATTTATGGACATTCATCAGCAAATCGCTTTTCTTGCATACATCGTTGTGAATTATGATTTTTTTATGTTTATTTGAAGAATTTACTACTTTTATCTGTCAATCGTTATATTTTTTCGTGGTTCGTTGTAAAACTAGAATAATTTATTTTAATCAAAATATTTTAAGAAAATGTTCAAACTGGTTACTTTGCACTTTTCACGTCCTATAAGATTCACTTATTGACTTAATTTTACTGAAATTGCGAATGAAAAAAGTTTTTAGCGCCTCCACAAAGCTCATTTTCTCTGAGCCTTCGAAAACTCAATTAAAACTTAACGTTCCAAGTCTAGTATGAAAAGCCAAATGGAAATCTTTTCCGGAATATTGTCATTACTATTAGAGAAATTACTTTATAGATGAAGAAAATGCATTTTGTTTTTTATGCAGACTAGCAATTTATTTCTTAGAAAGACAAGCCCCCGTGAATTACAAAATTGGTATACGCCAAAGCTTTATTTTGTTTCAAAGAAATGGAAAAGCTCACAGCTGGTGATTCTAGCGAATAAGCTTTTAATTTGTAAACTTAGTAACTACCATTAATCCTACCGTTCTTGCCTTTCTGCTTTGTGGATCAGAGATAAAGAATTATATTTACTCCTCACGAAACAATTTAATTTAAGGTAATAATTTTATTAACAATAATTACTATTTTATATTTTCTAAGAAAAATAAACTCCATCATTAAAACATCTTTTTATAAGAGGTTTTAACATAAGTATTTTTTTCAAATTTAAATATGAACTCTAAAAGTAAAACAAAATCGTCAGGAAGAACATATTCTACTCTACATGATACTCTATTTGCTATTAAGTTTTATAATTATATTTGGTAACAAACCTTCAAAATATAATGTTAAAAAAACGAAAGTTAGAATTTTCAACACCTTTTGTTTGCGTTCTATCGAGGAAATTCAGTTGCCAAAGATGTTCGCAATATTTGCGTGGTGTACGGTGAAGATGCTCAGAATTATTGACTTAATTGTTTTAAAATAATGAAGGAGAATACATTATTGACTAATTTGTTCTTTTATTTTTTTTATTTAGTCCTATTGTTTACTTTATTGGAAAAAAAACGGACTAAACTTATGTTATTCGGTGAAGTGTCATAAGCGCCATCCGTTTTGTGCTCGGAGGGCCGGCCATACAATGATTGCATGCAAAGACGCGCGGCTTTGTACGCGCTTTACGCGTAGAGGTCAAGTATTACAAAAAAAAATAGATTTCATCCACTCGGAAACATCCATTAGAAGCTCGATGAAATGAAAGAACACTAGGAGGTATTTAAATTATCGATATGACAGCGGTTTAAATGAGAAATTCTAAAAATTTAATAAAATTTCGCGACCCGCTGCGAACTGCCATAGCAATACCTACAACGAAAGCATCCACCTCTTTCCCGAAATTGTTCGTAGAGACTTGTGTTTTCCTTCAGTTTCGCATATTACTATCAATTTGAAAAAAAATATTAAGCGAAAATTTAATATTTCTTTACAATCTAACCGCGAAAATAACAAAACAAGAAAACTTTATAAGCTTTCATTGTACCCCTTACTGCAGTATTGTTAATTTGTGATCAACGAAATACACATGGTCAGCACAATTACCTTTTTCTAATTTCCCAGTATGACAGTGAAGGAATACAGTGTTAGTTCCAAATTGAGACCGTGGCCGCACGCTCCAAATCCCGCCTCGGAAAGGAAGAGGAACGTAGTAATACAAACAAATCAAACAACGACACAAAACCCAAATTCAAATAGGAAAGATAAGAATAATTTAGCCTATACAACATGCACTCTAGCAGCAGAAAAAACAAAACGTATCTATACCAAATCACAGAGGAACATCAAATTATCAAGACAATACTGGCGAAATTCTACCACAGATCCTAACATGGTCCCTATCGAACTCGGGCGAAATTACTTCTCGTCATAATACTGAATCACTCGCAAAAACCATTATCCTAATACCAACAGTAGAAACAATTCTATGCTCTTACCCTATTCGTCCTAATCAGCAGACATAAATTAGCAATACCTAGAGTTACAGAAAAGGTTAACACCCAATCTTGCTTCTTGCGGTGCCATATCAGGACGTTGGCGCTAACTACAACGAAAACATTACGGTCCTGCGTTACTCCGAGGCCAAAACAACTGCTTGTTGGATGTACTCGCCTTAGTGATTCATGGGAAAGGATGACCAGAGTGGTTTCCCGTTGCCTTCTCTGGTGGATTTTTCTGTCGGGATTACTTTCCTTTAGCTGGTTAGTTCTGGTTTGTAGGCGCCAGAAACTCGCTTTTCATCCTCTCGTCATCTGCTGTTATCACACCGTTATGAGTGTGATCCCATTGCCCAGGGTTTGTGACGTGGACGTTAACGAGTTGGATTAGTCAAAAGTGCCGCCGGTGGAATGCAACTGGGTATTCGCAGCATTTAAAAGAATCACACTCTCCAGTAAGAAGTGACTCACTGCTACCCTAATGATGGTTCGAACACCCAATACATGAATTATTATTCTTAGTATGTGTCCAGGCGGATAAAGAATTCAGTTTAATGTATGTTAGATAAAACCACAATCCTAGACGAGTGATTTTGACTCGATGTCTAAACTGAGGTCAAAATTTTCAAAAGGAAAATCAAGTGTAGATATGTCCACCTTGTAGTAAAGTGTTTTGAGAGTTATCCTTATTTGAGGTTTTGGTTCTATTTATGGCAGGGCAAGTGTACAATATTTGTTTTTTAGTTGCTTCCCTACTAAATTTTTTTTAGTCAGGACTAGCACATCAAGATTAATCACCATCATTCCCATTCCATTTTTATAAATTTTTATATTTTCATGTTTTTTTCATTGTGTATTTTTGTATTATATAATTGAGTACTCAATCTTATTTGGCATATTATTTATTACTCCTATTTTTTAATACAGTTTAGAGTGAGTTAATGGAAACCATATCTCAATTATCATTTCAATTTTATTTATATGTAATATATATTATTCTTCTATTGATTTCAATGATACTTTCATTTAGTTTTTTTTTCAATACTACAGTATGGAAAAAAAAATTGTATTGAAATCAATAGAAAAAGAATATATATATATAAAAACATAATTGAAATGATAATTGGGATATGGTTTCTAGAAACTCACTATAAACTAAATTAAGCAATAGGAGTAATTAATAATATGCAAGAGTGAATACTTAATTAAATAATCGATAATGCGAAAACATAAAAACATCAAGATATACAAAAAGCAAATAAGGGTAAAAGTATGGAAGGAAAGCAGATTTGTCAATTTTCGCCAATTGCTAAAAAAAATGAATGAGGAAGTTTAGTTGTTTTTTGTGTTTTTATTATTTATTAATGGGCTATCAAACTAACAAATTAACAAAAATATTTATGTTTATGGATCGTATTATTTGCGTTCTGATTTTTTTGAGTTCTGAAATTTTGAAATTTTTCCACTCGTGACGTCACAAGTTCCCGTCATTGAGTTTTGCTGAAATGTGAGTTGACTTCTCGGAAACCGGAAATCTAACACAACACATTCATCGGTTGATTTGAAAGAATTTGTGACGTAGTTTAAAGTAGTTCATTTTTATGATTTTTTTCACACATTTTCGAGAAACTTCGTTTTTCAATTAAATGTTCTAGTTTTACGCACGTAAAAAAACATTTATTATTTCCAATTTTCCGTGACACTGAATTTTCTCGCTGAACCAAAAAATCTATCGTATCAAATCTGTTTTTAAAACGGTAACATCCTACGACAGTAAAAACTAGGTTTTTCTGAAAGGAAACAATAAATCTTCACTCGGATAAAATATTAGTCGTGAAAATATGATAAGATTACCAAATATTTTGATACTCACATTTCAAATAAATATTATAGTCGAATACGACAGGAAGAGCAAACTTGGTAGCGGATTTTCGAGATAAAGGAGAGTTTTTGCGTGAGACTGAAGAAGAGGAATACATTAATCAAAAGAAAATACCGAGAGAATAAAGTAAATAATAAAATATTTACTTGATATTACTTTTTATCTTCCATCTTCATATTCTCCATTCCTCGTGGAGTCCTTTTATGGGCTACGAGTTTTATAAATTATTCATTCGACTAGATAACAACTTATGTGTGATTGTGTGCATCTGCATGTATATAGTACGTATAAAGGATGCGTTTTATGTGCCAGGCCGATTTTGTCTGGCCGCCATTTCGCTTCGGTTGTCATAATATGTCGGCTCATGTTTGACAGTTTAGTATGCTAGAGGTGAACTGCGGTTACTCCATATATGATGAAATTAAGTTATTACTATGTCGAAATAAAACTTTTTTTCCTGTATTATATGGCAAATAGCATTAACTCCTAATTTCTAAAATAACAAAGAAATTGATTTATTTTGTAACTACAAATCTAACCACACCGAACCATTACGCCTAGAGGATAGAACGCCATATCACTCTGTCTTCGCATACAGACCTCGCTTTCTCTATATTTATACATCTACTCATGCGCACACACCGATTATTCCTACTCTTGACATGTCCATCTTTAAGTATTTGATGGACTTGATCGTGCCATGTTTTTATTGGTCTTCCTTGTTTTCTGCATCTATAAACATTTGCATCGTAGATCCTTTTAGCAGTTCTTTTGCTGTCCATTCGCTCAACATGTCCAAACGATTGCAGCACCCCTTTCTTGATTCTGTCGATAATGCATGTCTCAGCCTTACACAGTTCACGGATCTCGACATTTGTGCACCTATTATACATCATTTTACTACACATTGGCCTGAGGGATCGCATTTCGATAGCATTTTACGTACTTATCATAATATTTTTTTTAATTTCATACTTCACTCTCATAAATTAGAGTTGAAACTAAAACTCCATTGTAAACTGCTAGTTTTGCTTCCTGCGATAAACATTTGTTTGTCAAAGTAGATTTCAGTGCATCGTTCACCCTGTTCAAGGCATTCGCCCTCCTTTTAAAATCTTTCAAAGTTTTTCCATCCCTAGTGATCATACTTCCAAGATACACAAATTCCTCTACCTGATTCAGAATATCTCTGTTCACACTGATCTCACATTTAGTTAAATTTTCATCCCGTTTAAAACCATCACTTTCGATTTATCAACGTTCACAAGCAAATCGTTTTTCTTGCATACATGGTTGAGTTACGATACATATCGTAGATTTTGTATCGTAACTCAACCAACAATTAAACTAAAACAATATCTAACTGTAGATGCCCATGATATCCTTGCTCAGATAAACTTTAATGTACCGCACCGTAACTTGCGTACCAATGCTGTCGAAGAAAATTGCGTAATGTTTTTTTGTTGCCAAGCAGGTCAAATATATTGTCTGTCGTGTTATTTATTTATTTCAAATATGTTTCTTCTTTCTCCTGGCTGTATGGTCCATTTACTTGGGGTCAGCTCTCCTAGTTCTCAGTCTAAAGGTCGGACTAGGAGATTTGTTGTTTGGTTTCTGTTTTACAGCTGGTTGCCACCTGACGCCGAGACAGTAACCCCCCTTGCTAACTGCGGCATAGGATGCCACCGTTGACTATTGTTTGCTGATATCTTCAACCCAACGTTCTGCCCGACGCCACTGTTTTCTAACAGCTCATAGCCCAAAGTATGGATTTTTGTGCCTTTTTCACCCGTTCCACCGTACTGATCTCCATCATCACACCCGTTGAGGTCTTCATCCGCAGCCCTGGGCAAGGGATTGCGTTACACTCCGCAATAATGAGTCATTGCCCGAACTTAGCCTTCTAAAAACTTCGGTCTACTGAAGAGAAAAGTGCCCACCCCCACGACGTGGCCGCGTTGAATGAGAATCACTTCAGCTTTCCCACCATATACCGCACACCGCATCTGATGACATAAATCTCCTTGGCGGTGTCCTTTTACTCGGAAAAGTTGCTCATTGCTAAACGAGAAAAGCTGCCCGAAGAAGCTCTCTGTAATCTTGTGGCCTTTGCATTTTTGATCTGAAAGAAGTTAATCCAGAAGTACATGATATGCACTGCATTGGATTGAGAAAAGATGGAAATGAATTTTTTGCTGACAGGAATTAAATTGATTGGATATGATCAATTCGCCGAAATGATAAAAAAACTTTATAAAAACCGTGAACTTTAATTTAGAAGCTACCAGATCTGTAAATCTGACAGGACCTATAACAGAGCTTTGGTCAGTAGAAGCATAGTAGAGAAGATAGTAGATAATTACTTCAGTGAAACCTAAAAAGGTCACTCAGTCCTCCAGAAACCGGGTTAATGGTCTCGTTTAGGTATGACATGTACATATATGCCCAAAAACTATCGTCCGAGACCGAGGGATTTATTTGAAAAATTCACCAGAAAATATTGATGCAGTGAGACAAAGTATTTGTGAATGTCCAGACACCTCTTATCGATGTTGTGCACAAAAGATAGTTCGTTGGATAACTATTTACAATAACTTTGCGGAATCACATGATTAAATATATTTTTAGTAGAACATTTTGCTTTTACACCACTTGAGTTTTTTTTAAAGCCCTACTTGTTTCGGAAAGCACCACTTAATAATGGTAGAGTTGATAAATCTTATAGCATTTGTACTGGCTTGGTAACTAAAAAAACCACTTTACTATTGATTTCACATATTCAACCTACGAATTGAATAAAAAATAATTTTGGGCAAAAATCAGATACCTAAAAATTAAAAATAGACATTTTAAATAAAAGTGATCCAATGTGGAGATTGTAACCATGGGTACATCGCGCACACTGTGAGAAATTTAAATATTAGAATGAAAGAACATTTCCAAGCCCTTACATCGAATACCTTTTCAGCATTCGCCAATCATATAATGGAATCGAACCATTTTTTTTATTCATATGAAATCAAACTTTTTCATTATATAAAAGTAAAGGCCAAACAGTGAATAGCTTTGAAAATCTAGAAATACAAAAAAAATATATTCGGGAAAAACATACGGTAAAAATATTATATTTAAAAATCCCTCACCCTTACTTACAATATTTCCGTCATATAAACCTGCCCCTCCTTTATCAGCTTCTCCCTCTCCTGTCAGTACCTAGATTTTTATTTCTGTATATTTGTTTGGTCCAATTCATAACCTAATCTGTACCTACCTACCAGTCCTTCTTATTTCCTAACGCACTCCATGTAACAATAATTCTACGCGTGAGTGCCGGAAAATACATTATAGTTTGAGTACTAATCTCACATCAAACCAGTGAAGTGCTCAACTAATCTTTCTTTAAGTGAGCTGTGCCTGCGTCTTTTAAGACCTCCAGCTGCATACAATCTGTGCCAGCGTCTCACAACCAATAGCTTTACCAGGGTTCCAGCACTTAACACCCCTCATCATCAGCAGGTTAGTGGAGTTACGCTACCCTCCTTCCTAACAATACAGTCCACTTACAAATTTTCCTCCTCCTTGGACGAGGTATTCTTCACACCTCGTCTACTTCTCATCAATATTAATGTTTAGTTTATAATGACACCTGTGGATCTGCGCTTTCCGAAACAAGTGGTTCTTTTAAATAAACTGAAGTGGTCTAAGAAGAAAGCGTTTTATAAATTGTATATTTAGGGTCGTACCACGACACACACAGCTCATGCGACGATGCGAATTTCCGAAGAAACTTTCCCGGCCAAATAATGTCAAAAGATGGTGATATCAACTAGCCCCAACGATTCTCTGGCTTGACCACCCCCGATCGTTTTCTATGAGGGATCATAATGGAAAAAGTGTACACCAACAAATCAATGACAATTCCGATGTTTAAATACAAAATCTGAAAGAAAATTGCAAAAATAACACCACGGCTGGTATTCTGAATTAAATGCGTTTTTTACGCTCCCTTTTGTGTCCAGAATACCACCCCGAGGCCGCGATTGTAAATGATATTTTCATCGCTACATATTGAGACGGTATAAAGTACCATCGATATTTATGTGCGAAAATGTGTTTATTTGTACAAAAAATTCTAAACATCTTCTTCGGTAATCTGTAAATGAACAGGTTTAGAAAAAATAATGTAAACAACAACAACAACAACAACAAACCATCACGCCGTTTCCCCGTAGGGGTAGGCAGAGAGGATAGAACGCCATAACACTCTATCTTGGCATACAGACCTCGCTTCCTCTACATTCATACATCTTCTTATGCACGCACGCCGATTATTCCTGCTTTTGACATGTCCATTTTCAAGTATTTGATAGGCTTGCTCGTGCCATGTCTTTCTCGGTCTTGCTCGTTTTCTGCATCCATCAACATTTGCATCGTAGATCCTTTTAGTCGTTCTTTCGCTGTCCATTCGTCCAAACCAACGCAGCACCCCTTTCTTGATTCTGTCAATAATGCATGTCTCAGCCTTACACACTTCACGGATCTCGACATTTGTGCACCTATCATACATCGTTTTACCACACATTTGCCTGAGGGATCGCATTTCGACAGCAATCAACCTACTTTCATCATTATTTTTCTAATTCCATACTTCGCTCCCATACATTAGAGTTGGAACTAGAACTCCGTTGTGAACTGCTAGTTTAGCCTCCTGCGATAAACATTTGTTTGCCAAAGTAGATTCTAGTGCACCGTTCACCCTGTTCCCGGCACTCACCCTCCTTTCAATATCTTTATCGGCCTTTCCATCCCTAGTAAACATACTTCCCAGGTACACAAACTCTTCTACCTGATTCAGAATATCTCCGTTCACGCTGATCTCACATTTATTTATATTTTCATCCCTTTCAAAAACCATCACTTTCGATTTATCAACATTCATAAGCAAATCCCTTTTCTTGCATACCTAGTAGACTTTTGTTACCAAGAATTGAAGGTCTTCTTTGCTGCTAGCAAGAAGCACGGCATCATCCGCATACAGAAGACAGTTATCAGTTATACCATTCATTTTTGCTCCAAATCTTTCAGTTCTTTCATACAGTTATCGATGTATATGTTGAACAACCATGGTGACATTACACATCCCTGTTTGACTCCTTTCGGAATATTAAACCACGATGTGAATGACCCATTCACCTTCACACATGCTGTGCTGTCCTTATACAGTGACGCAATAGCCCTTGTCAGGTTACCATTTAATCCATACTCCGAAAAAACCTTCCACAATTTTTCTCTGTCAACTCTATCAAATGCCTTTTGCAGATCGACAAATGCGCAGAAAAGTTTCTGATATTTAGCCAGGAACTTTTCTGTCATATTTCGCAGAGCAAATATAATGTAAACGTATCCTGTTTTTCGTACAAAAAACTTTATTTTACTTTGTAGATAAATTATAACTTCCTGATAGCATACAAGCTCTAAAGTCTCCAAAAAAATAATTAAAAATATGCCTTAAAGAGATAGCATTTTAACCACGGAAAGAAGCGGCCACGTGATTGTTATTTTTTCCAAATAAATTTGTTGCAAAAAATCAATCAGCAATCAGTTATGTTTTTAAGAAACATGCCTGGAACATAAAACACATCCTTTATATGACAAACAAAAGCATTTTATTTGATGAAATACTGACGGTGTCAGCGTGTTCTTTATTTTTTTATATTTTATGTTTGTTCTTATCATAAGTTGTTGAATTAGATGTTTTTAAGGCTAACATATTCCAACAGAGATGTTCTCGTATAATGTTAAGATAAGGGAACATGAAAGTCTAGACGTTTACACGGCTTGTGATCTTCCATTGGCTGCTTGAATTAGCTTGTGGTCCTGTGGCTAATATCGTGGGCTCACGGATCAAAGATCTGAAGGTTCACACCCCGCTCTTACAATTTTCTAATAGCGAGTTTATTACATGTTAAAAATGCCCATCAAAATTAAAATATTTGTGTAAGTAGTCAGAACTCAAATGTTTCTTTTTCAAAACAAAAAATGGTTGTTTTATAAAGCGTGTTACATTTGCCATTTAGCCCATGTTTTTACATCCATATTTCGGCTTAATCAACATACTATTAATTCTTCTTTTCACTCACTTTGTATATCTTTGAACATCCGTATTTCTTTAATTCTTTAATCTGTTGAATACTACACCGTGTATGAAGTGAACAGTTTACGGAGATTCCGTTAATGCTTAGACTTTTTTTTTTCTTGAATGTTCTTGATCTCTGTTGTAATATGTCAATGCTAATAACTCCCTACAGAGTAAATCCCGTACTTGTCTACAAAAATTGGACACATTCAAAACAAAAAAAGGTCGAAGAAGAATAATAAAAATTTAAAAATATTTACTGGCTTTGCCTCAAACGTATGTAGGTAGAATCAGTATAATCTCACCCGCATCAATAAAGGTTTCAACAAATGAAAAATTCAAGAAAAAAGTAATATTGGTTAAAGAGCTGAAACCTTTATTGTTGTAAAGAGTTTTATCTGATTATTTCACATACTTTTTTAATTTTTTTTTTTTATATGGGAGTTGCTTTATTATTTACCTTGCTTATAATATACAAGGTTTATATTTCAAAAAGTGGATTTTTCTGCAATTAAATATCTTAAAATTTGTCTAAACTATTGGGATCAGGAGGGATATATTAATGTGGGCCAATCAGGAACTTCTCAGCATTTGCTCACGTGGAGAGGAAACCACTTAAAACTCTTCAGGAGAAGCCGGCCTGTTGGCAGTAGTCAACAGGCCTTCCGTTCCACTAGAGGAGTGTTCGGCATTTTGTTCCCTACTTTGGTTTATTTTATCAATTTCCTGCGCTATATTTATCATGTATGATACTACCTCTCGTGTGAGTTCTTTATTACCTATCACTGATGGGATGTCGCATAGATCTTCACCCAGGCCTCTGCATCGCGCCTCCAGCTGTTGTCTTTGAAAGCTGAAAAAGGGGCAATGCATCGACAGGTGAGGGACATCTCGAGGAGTTTCATCGTCGCATGGGCAGCTGTCGATCTTTGAGAGCTTGAAGCGATGCAGGTAGCTCATGAAGCCACCATGACCCGTAAGCATCAGGGTGAGCTCGTAGCCAGCATTTTGCATTTTTCTGAAATCATAGGCATGAAAAATTGTAGGGAAAAACATTTTAGTTACACTTCCGGTTGTCTCACTCAAATAGCGATCGTTCCAGAGTTGAAGGGTCCTGCTTCTTATTTTTCTTTTGGCAAAACTGAGCGGAAAATCGGCAAAATCGGGGGCTGTTTTCTTAAGCGTAGCCTCCCGAGCCTTTTCGTCAGCTTTTTCGTTGCCAAAGTATTTCACATACTAGCCAACGCCTAAAAAGTATAAATTAACTTCACTCAAATCAACAAATAGAAGAATTGAAGAAATATATTTATTGTATTTTTGCATGTGCATATATATTATGTATGTATGTGTGTATATATATGTATATGTATGTGTACATATGTATGTATGTGTATATGTATGTATGTAGTATGTATGCTATATATTTTTATATTTTATTTTATTTTTACATTTTTCAAACTGTACTTTTTTTTCTTTTCTTTTCTTTTGGGCTATGACTGTTTTTCTATTTCTTCAATATTATTTTTATTTATAGGAAACATATTTAAAAACCATATTTGCTGCAACAAATCGGTTTCTTAGAACAGGCATTTGCCCATATAGGAACCGATTGCAACATTAGGCATACTAATATTTCTGGCTTGCCGACCCTTTATATACTGAGACTACTCCTAGTACAAGCAGAATTTGCCAATGTGTTTTTTGTGCCATTTTTGTAACAATGTTTGTATAAACTAATAAATAAAATAAATAAAAAAAAAAATTAAAAAATGGATGGATAAACAAAGGCAAAATAGTGAATGTTATAGAGTGTGTAAAATGGTCACTTAAACCAGTTAATCACAGGTCACAAACCCTGTAAATACGCAGATTTCCATTTTCCTTCTCTAAAATAATCTCCATCTCTGTTGTAATTTGTAAAATTTAAAAAAAATCGTTTTTACTCCCCTGCAAAATTGGACATACTCGTACAAAAGAGTGCTTCTGGGTACTTAAACATGTAAAAAATATAAATATTCACGCAGATGCTTATCTTCTGAAATATTGGCTATATTTCAATAGCTGGCCCAAAGTCTGGTTAAGTGAAAAAAATAAAAATTTGATTTGAATATAAAATTTTATGTGGCAGCCATTGTAGATTTTATTTGAAATTTCATCCAAAATTCGTAGAACGGCCTGGGGTCGCTAATGGAACTATGATCGGGAGAGGGTGTTACTTAGAGTAACCCTTTCGGTTACCGGGAAGGGATGATGGAGACCTACGAAAATATTTAATTTCGATCGTAGAATGAAATTTCACCCTAAATAGTCTCCACGGAAAGCTTTAAAGAGGGTCTAGTACTTTGGTCCAACAATGATAGAATAACAAGTGACGAGTTTTAAAACTAATTTTTTGATATTAGGTGTTAACATAAATTTCCAAATGAGCACCTTCATCAAAACAAAATGGTAAAAATCATTTAGATGAAAATTTTCTGCTTTACATGATTTTGCGTTTACGTTTCTTCTATTATTTTTTTATGATAACAAGCCTTCTAAATGAAATGTAAAGAAAAAAAAAATAAGTATTTTTGACACTTTTTTCTGTTCGCGTTCAATAGGGAATAAAGCTGCTAAAATTGCTCGCGATGTTTTTGTAGTGTAGGGTGAAGATGCTATTAATGAAACGACAGTTTGATTTTTTAGGACGATTTAAGATGGCGAGACCGCCTGCAGACGCAGTCGTGTGATTACAATTCATCGGCTCAGCCAATTCTATGGTGATTTTAAAGGGATCTTCCATAATATTACGGTTTAAGAGGTCTTATTGAAGTTCACTGGTCGTGCGGGACGTCACGCGTTTTTTGTATGTAAATAACTGTGAGTTAACGTAAACGCAAACACAATAGCGTGTACAGCAGAAAACATTTTATTATGATTTTGGTGCTCATTTTAAAATTTGTTATCACCTAATAAATATTTTTATTTTTGTTCGCCAATTAACATGGTTGTATATTTTCATATTTTTATCATCATTATTATCAATTCTCTATCCGCACTCAGTGGTGCATAGAGCACATCATTTGAACACTAGTATATCGATCATTTGTTATATTGTAATCTCATTATCATCACTCCCTATTTCGCACCTAGTGACACGATACTTATTTATAAAATATAAGGCCTAAGCCAATTATGGCGGTCATATAAAGAAACACGTATACAAGAAACGGAACAAAAGAACAAAAAACTATTTAGCAAAGACAAACAATGGCAATAAAATAATGGTATGGAAATAAAAAATGATAAAAATAAATGGAAATGTTCTTCATCTCTGTTGTAATATGTTAATATTAACCGCTCTCCAGGGAGTTGAATCCAGTCCTTGTCTACAAAAATGTTTACTCAAAATATTGTTGATAAATTCACCTGGTTCATGAAGAAGTATAGAAATTGTAAAAATAAGATATACAGGCATAGCCTAGTATGTAGGTGAAATAATTTAATTAGATGAATCTCACCCGCATAAATAAAGGTTTCTGCTCTTTTACTTCACAAACATCAACAGATGAAAGAATTGAAGGCATGTTCAAATATGAGCAGAATGGTGAATGTTACTCGGTGTGTAAAATGGCCACTTAAACTAACCAATGACAGGTCATAAGCCTTGTATATGCCTAGACTTCTATATTACCTTCTTTAAAATGTTTCTCATTTCAGTTGTAATATGTTAATGGTAAACAGTATGTTAAAAAACACAATCATAATAAATAATTAAGACTTCGAGCAAACCTTTGCCAATCCATCTTCATCGGACTTTGTATTAATGGCGAAGAGATCCAAGAAAATCCAATCACCAAAAATTCTAAGCAATGTGACGAATTTACTAATCTACACATTCAGATATTGGGGTATTAAAACAAAAGTGCCTCTAAGAAGATTTGATCAATAGCAGAAATAATATCAAAGTCAGCGAATCTCGATTATTTTTTTGTTTCATAAACGAAGATAATCAGTCATACGTTTTAGGTGTCAGTCAGTTACACTCTTTCATACACGGATTTCTGATAGTAAAATGACTTATTCATGCATACAATGTTTGGCATGTTGCTGCGCGAGTCTTGCATTCCACGACTACTTTTCCGACTTCCTTGTTAAGGTTCTCTTTACAGGATCTGTCTCTTGGCACCGTTCCTATCGGAAACCCATTTTTCCACAACCAAACCCCCCCGGTACACTTCCCGGAAGTACAACGGAAGACTTCGAATTAGAATTTTAAATTTGGTGGGTAACAGTGAGTTCCATGCAATCTCGAGAAGAATGTTTCCATAAACGTTTGCAATTCAGACTTACTTGTTAGTTTAGGCGGGTATTACTTTATTTGCTTTGGGTTCCCGCAATGCAAATTTGCGGAATCGCTTTTTATTTGGATAGTTTCTTAAAACATAATTAAGTTACGTCTATATTTATTCAGTTTACTTTTGTGTCAATAAATTGAATTTAATAGGGAATAAAAAAAATACGATTTGGTTTAAACATATAACAACAGGAATGGATGATATTAAAAAAAAAAAGAGACATTAATTACATATGTATATTTGAAGAAACAAAAGAAAACATAACGTATTTGTGGCCTTCACAAGTACGGAAGGTTCCGTGTTCGATTTCTGGTAAGAGCACTAAAAAATAATGTGATTTTTCTAAAGCTTGGGCATTTTGCGTTATGTTCAGTGCTGTGTCCTATTGTGGTGCAAAAAAAACACATTTTTTTTATACAGAAACAAACAGTTGACAATAGTATAATAACAAACAAAAGATACGGTTTAAAGACAGACCAGCAAAAGTTCTAAATAAAAAGTATACATATTAAATTGTGGTTCAACAAAAGGGTGTGTTTATGTGTATTTGTATAAGTGTAAGTGTAGAGGTGTGTTTGTGTGTATTTGTGTGGGATTAAGTGTTCAGGTATGTGTAATTGTGCGCATTATTAAATATCAAGTGGAATCGTATCGCAGCTAGAAAAAATGAGTCTTTATCGTGGAAAGATAAAATTGCTAAGCGACATTTAGTACTTTTACAAAGAAGCGATGTTTTTACTCAATAAATAATAAATCACGAGTTTTAATTTTTTATTTAATTTATGTAACAATCACGTCAAAATAACAAGAATTTAAGGGTTTTTTTAATATAAAAAATAAGTAAAAGAATTTTGTTTTTAACAACTAATTATTTATTTTTACAGTAAATACTACATGTAGAGTTAATAAAATCAAGTATTTTTTTCCTCAAGTCTTTTTTTTTCCTAAAAGGGTTGTAATTTAAGATGAATACGTTTGAAACTAGAGACGATTTATCAGCTCCGCATGTAGTATTTAGCAAACATGGATATCATCGAATAGAAAATAATTAATTAGTTACGTAAACCTTGAGAAATAAGCTTGCTTGCTTTAAAACCGGTTGGTTGAAAAAAAATTAAAATTACTGGTAAAAAACAAAGTTGTTTTATAATTTTACTACAATAAATAACCACAAAGCTAGTGTTTCAAACATAAAATTTCATTTAAATTTTTTATTTGTTGAAAAAAATCAAAAACAAATTTTTGGCTCTTGTAAAGTTGCTACATGTCGCTTAGTAACTTTTCCTTTCCATCTCCGTTATAATTTTTTTTCAGTAGTTCTTTCCACACTGCGTGGCACTCACCATTTTGCCTATTTTTGAACAATTATATATCTTTAGTTCTTCTATCTATTATTTGAGGAGTTAAAGAGCAGGAACCTTTGTTAATACGTGTGCAATTCAGTGGACTGAATTATTTCACCTATATGCATACAAGGTGACGCATGAAATTTTTTTCAATTTTCATTCTTCAACTTGCACCAGTTCTTTACCTAGAATGTTAATAACTCCTCTAGAGAGTTGTGAACCTCATTTATTTTGGTTATGGTGTAAAATAAAAACAAAATACCAAAAAATAAACAAAAAAAGATTTCAAAAATAATAACTCGTTTAGTCAATTGAGAAAAAGTATTTCCTAGTTTTTTTTCTTTGACTTGTGTTTCACAGTCAAGCGTCTAACCAACTGAGCCACGGCGCGTTTCATAACATAAAAATAATGTTATCTGCATCACATTTAACATAAATATACTTACATAAACTCTCATTAAAATAACTTTGAATTAACTACATTAAAACCAGTGTTAATATCTGTTTCAATTATCAAAATAAAAATTTGAATCAAATATAGTTATTGAAATGAACAAGAGAAAACTTGTTACAATAAAAATAAATGTGAGAGTAAAATAACATTGTTATGTAAAACCGATTAAATCAAATTGGCAACCCGGGATAGAGGGAATTTCGCGATGTCATTGCATGCACCCGTTATAATATAATATCAAAGTCGTAAAATATACAGCAGTAACTATCAAAAAAATTGTTGAAAATAATTTGCTTTTATACATTTATGGAGAATAAATGTTTTTAATCTGTGTCACTGAGGTTTTAATTAATATAATTAATGCTATAAATGGAAAAAGTAAGTAAATTACAAAAGAGATGAAGAAAATGGAATGTTAAAGTTATTTACAAAAACATTCCACATAGATTAATTTAAGAATAATGTGTCCTACTTCAATCCAGTGTCAAGAATGTGCAGATTATATAACACCATTGAAAACGTAGAGATCGACATTTTTGACGCTGGATTGTTTAGGTTTAAGAAGTTTATACAAAATGCGTTTTTATATTGATATATTAGTTTTGAACAATTAATTTTGATGGATTACATTGCTGATTTTGTTTCGATGCATATTTTGTTTGTTGTTTTTATTAGTATTTTATGAATTGTTTTTATTAGTTTTATATTGATAAATGATTTTTTGAAAATAATTTAATTTTGATAATTTTTATTATTAATTTTATTTAAAGACGTATTTTATTCATGTTTATTTTATTATTAATTCGTGCAATTTTTGCAATTTTATTAAAATTTTTACAATTATTTAAATTCAATTTAAACATTTATTTTGCTTCTTTGATATAAATATGCATTTAGTTAGTGTTTACATGTAATTGATGAAAAATAAGTAGTGTCTATTTTTTTTATTGTTTCAATATTTATGTGTATTATGTATTATTTTTTCATTGTTTGTAAACCAAATAAATAAATAAATTTACAGGTCATACGATCTGTTATGGACTGGTTTAAGTGGCCACTGCGCGCTGTCTAACATTTACCATTGTGCCTGCGTTTGAACATCCGTATTTCGTAATTACTTCCAACTGTTGATTTTCGTTCTTTTCCATCAAAAGAATGTAGTGTTGCTTACCCTTAGTGTTGAAATTGTCACACGTGGTATCTCCCTACCTATAACCCCCCTTATACCCGTATGCCGAGACAAACCTGAAGGTAAGGTAAGTACATTCTATTGTCATTACCTTCGGGTTATTTTCTGCATATGAGATTAGAATATACTTTCCTTATCTTAAGTTTTGTCTCTGCATACAGGTATTAATTAAATTGATAAATTAAGGATAATATTGCGAAAACCGTACAATCATCCGAGTGAAGGCCTTTTCAAATCCTTAGACGTCCTTGGCTTAAGGCAAATCTACATAAGGAAAGTAATACTTGACATCCACAAAAATAGGAGCACTCAGGTGATTGTGAGTCATGCGCACTCAACCAGGAGTACAGTAAGAAACGATTTGATGATTCCAATAGCACGTACAGCAGTATTCTAAAAATCATTTCTATATAACGGACCTAAACTATAAAACCTGATACCGTGTTTTTGGAAAATTTGATAAACCATCAGTACTGAAAAAAAATTAAAAATTTGGTTGACAGACATTGGAAGTAAGGAATCTGAGAATTTATTGAGGATAGTAATCTAAATATTATGCTATCCCATTGAATCATTTATAAATTTATTGTATTTTTGCATGTGCATATATATTGTGTATGTATGTGTCTAAATATATGTGTATGTATGTATATGTGTGTAAATATGCATGTATGTGTATATGTATGTATGTAGTATGTATGCTATATATTTAATTGTATTTTTACATTTAATGTAAACTGTACTTTTTTTTTCTTTTCTTCTCTTTTGGGCTATTACTGTTTTTCTATTTCTTCAATATTATTTTTATTTATGGGAAACATATTCGAAAACCATATTTGCCGCAACAAATCGGTTTCTTAGAACAGGCATTTGCCCATATAGGAAAGGATTGCAACATTAGGCATACTAATATTTCTGGCTAGCCGACCCTTCATATACTGAGCCTACTCTCAGTACAAGCAGAATTTGCCAGAGTGTTTTTTGTGCCACTTTTGTAACTATGTATGTATAAACTAATAAATAAATAAATAAAATAAAAAAATATAATTAATAACCTTCAAATAACCGGCGGTAAATGCATGATTATGGGATTTATCTTTTAGTGACTTATATGTGGGGCGTTGGAGTTAGCAAATATTGAAACAACAACAATTATAATCTTATCTTACGTTTTTAATTTGATAAAATAACTTTGATGAACATAGGCTATTGTGATATAAGTAAATACAGTTTTGCAATCATTCGTGTTTGCAATGTGATCAGGAAAATGAATGGCAATATTTGACGAAGGTCCTCTATATAATTTGTCAAACTCACAGAGAAAAAGGCAGTGAAAGTAGTAAAATTAAATTCAATTAAAATCGCGATAAATATTTAAAAAAAAAAAATAGTAACTCGTTTGCCTTTCCATATGTGTTAAAACCAGTTTTGGGTTATTATTATTATTATGGATAACTTATTTTTTTAATTTTTTTATTTTTCTTAAATTAAAGTCCTGCTGAGTTGCATACATACAACTCGTCAGCAGGTTCTTATAAATTACATTAATTATTTACACTTAGCCTACATTAACAATAATTTTACTTGAAAAACAATTACAGGTTACATTTTGAAAAATTGAAAACTATCACTAATACAAAAAACTTTTTTCTAATAACCATAATTTGAGCAAACGTCGAACTCCTGTATTTAACTCAGTATTTTTAATATTGTTTGGTAACATATTAAATATTTTAGGTTTACTGTATTGCAGTGTCCTTTTGCCATATTTATTGCAGTATCTAGGAACAGCTAGCCCTTCCATACTAGTAAACCTGGTGTTGTAATCATGTACCAACTTGAGTTTATTATACTCGGAGTGCGACGCATGCTGACAAATTAATTTGTACCAAAGTAGAGCCCTAACAGATAATTTATTTACAGATTTATACATTAATGATGTTGAAATATTGTGTCTCTGGCGGTATACATCTTTATGTAGTAGCAATTTGATCATAGAATTTTGCAAGGTTTGAATAAAATTAATATTAGTTTCACTTGATAACCCCCAGGAAGTTATGGCGTATCGTATAATTGATTCAGAGAGAGATAAATAAATAATTCGTAAAGTATTAACAGGGACATAATATTTTAATATGCACATTCTATTACTAATTGCTCTTAATCGCTTACACAATTTTCTAATATGTACATCCCATTTAAAATTACAATCTATTGTTAAACCTAAATAAACATACTGCTCAATATTTTCAATTATTTCACACATGCACGGTTGCATAATATCAATAGCGCCATTTTCGTAATCAAATATCATATAGCGCCATTTTCGTAATAAAATAACTAAAGGGCGCTTTACATAGTGATTCTATTGTTAAATTAATTTAATTGAAGCTATTAAATTTGTAATTTAAAAAAAACAATTTATTTTGTTGTCACGTGGTACGGATTTATTCAAATGATTTAAAGAACAAGTGGTTTAAAACCCAAACACTTAAAAGTTTTTTCCGAAACATCACTTCACTTTCACAGCCTCACACCTCTGCTGGGAGAGCATTCCATGCCATAGGGCCTGCGACCGCAAATGCGCGTTCGCTAAATTTAGTGCGCTGTTTGCGTAGAGGTATAATAACTTTTCGTCTCGTCTTATACATAAGCCAACAGAGTTTGTATTCGACCCTCTGTAGAAAACGTAGCCAGTGTAGTTCCCGAAGTAGTGGAGTGATATGACTGAACTTAGAGATTCCGAAAATAAGTCTCGCTGCTGCATTCAATACAGATTTTAGGCGAGTCATTTTGTTCATTGGTAGACCTGCATAGATACCATTACAATAATCGACTCTAGACACTACAAACGCATTTATTAATTGACGGGCGGCATCAACCGGCAACTTTTTGCGTATGCATTTAATTTGTCTCAGCTGGTAGAAGCATGAACTTATCGTTCTACTAATTTGAGCGTCAAGAGAAAGGTCAGAATTGAGTAAAACTCCCAGTAGTTTAACGGTGGGTAAAGCGTTACTCCCTACATTGGGTAGAGCCGTATCCTGGATAAAATTCTGTCGTCTGGCTGAAGCCACTTACAATTGTTCAGTTATGTGGAGAAAATACTTTTACTGTTGATTTTTATGAACTTAAAAAGCTGAAATTTTTACGTACTGATGCGGGTATTTATACATATTATATACTATGTAGGCAACAATGCCTGAAAATATTTTTGTACTTTTTTAAACCAGCTTGTTATCTTAACAATATTTTGAGTTTTAAATGTGGATAAAGCCTAAAGTTTTGAATTGGAAATATTTATGTTCAGATATAAGCAGAATGGTTAATGTTACAAAGTCCATAAAGTGGCCGCTTAAACCCGCCAAATACAGATCATTAGCTCTAAAAATGTCCTGACTTCCATATTCTTTCCATTTTTCTATTTTTTTTCCATACATATATAAACATAGATTTTTATTACGAAAATATACTTTAAAATACACCATAAAATTATGTTATACCGTAATTTGAAAAAAATACCCACAAAGACTTCAGCGTCCGAGCGTGGGCCATTTCTTTTTTAATAATTTATAAGTTTATCGTATATTAATATGGTATGACATAACCACGAAAAAAAAACAAGATTAACATATCGTCTGACAAATTTGCAAAACTCCAATCTCCAAAATTAAAAATTTCAAAAAATTACACTGCTTTTTCACACCCCTGTTAAAATTTTATTTTTGGAGATTGGAGTTTTGCAAGTTAGTCAAACGATATGCTGCTATTACAAAAACAGGTTTTATTTGCAGTATATATTTTATTTTTAATTTAATTAAAAAAAAAAAAAAATGTGTATCTGTTCCTTCCATGGTAATTTCCGCGTTATTCAACCCTGTTGTAAAATTTTGACATTACTAACTCCCTAGAGGGTAAAATTTAGTCATTGTCTACAAAAATTTAGACAAACGTTAAATAACCTACAAGAATAAATAAAATATCAAAACTGTTATTTTGATCCATTAAAAAACATTACATATTTTTTTTATTATTTACCGGCCATTTTGAGGCCATTTTTTACGAGTTTTAATTTAGTCACTATTTTAAAATAGGAATCAATTTTATCGAAATGAGCTTTTTATTCGTAAGTTCTGTGCACTATCAAGAACCCACAGCCTGATTTATTATTATCGGGGTATTTATAAATCTTTTATTGCTTATACTTTGGTATACATACCAAAACATGATAATATTTTTCATTGTCAGGCAAACTTTTTCTCGTTGTGAAAAATGCACAGCATGATCAAACATTCTTTTTTTTCTTTTATGTGCACAATACAAAATGTCTTAGAAAAAGTACGAAAATATAAAAAACCCAGAAGAAAATACATTTTTTCTGTAAAGTATAGTATAACGAGTATAGTCTCAGGAAACATTAAGAAAATATACGTGAGCCTTATACACCTCGAACGACTAACCTTGAACTACAATGATCAAATGCTGCATTCGTCAGGTTAAAAAATTTTCGTGTTAAAACCTCAAAATTATTTAAAAAAACCCGAAATCAAACTATAAAAAAAATCTTCTATCGCATAAAGTAAATCAAATAAAAAAAACTATACAGTTTAATCTAAAGGTTAACAATTCACAACAGGCATGGATAATACTTTAGAGAAGGTAATTATCGTTTTTCTGCTTTTATTTATTTAATTCTATTTTCATTTGTATTTTTGTTTTTACTAATTTTATTTCATTTCATTTCATTATTATTTTTTTTTTTGCACCACAACAGGCCAGGAGGCCTAATTACAGTGGTGAATTACATTACAGAATAACCAGGCTTGAGAAAAATCACATTTTATTTTTTGTGTTCTCACCGGGAATCGAACCCGGAACCTTCCGTGCGTGAGTCAAGCGTCTTGACCACTACACCACGGAGGCCGCCGTAATATGGAAGTCTAGGCATTTAGATGGCTAATGACCTGTCATTGGCTGGTTTAAGTGGCCACTTTACACACTGTGTAAAATTCATCATTTTGCCTATGTTTAAACATCCATATTTCTTCAATTTTTCCATTTTATGATTTAAGTAAAGTTAAAGAGCTGAAACCTTAATTGTTGTGAAGATATTCATCTGACTGAATTATTTAACATACTAGGTAACGCAAGAAAAAAATTTCATAATTTTTTAAATTTTTCTTAGACCAGTTAGTTCTGTTACAATATTTAAGTTTGTTCAAATGTTTGTAGACAAAATACTGGATTTCGCCCCCCGGGAGTCATTAAGATTAACGAATTACAACAGGGATGGAGAATACCTTAAAGAAGGGAATATGAGTCTAGATATTTATAAGGTTTATGACCTGTCATTGGAGTTGAATCTTGAATTTGTCGCAACAGAGAGGAAATACATTTCCGAGAAGGGAATATCTAAGTTTTGGCATTTAAAGAGCTTATGACTTGTCATTAGCTGGTTTAAGTAGGCACTTTACACATTATGTGTGATTCTCCATAGTGTATATGCTAAAAAACTCACATTTCCTTAACTCTTCCAACTATTGACTTTTATGGACATAAAGACAGACATGATGGTTTGCAGTCTGAGCAATTTATTTATTTATTTTATTTTATTTGGGATTTTTACAGCTATTACAAAAAAAAAATAATTAGAAAAATATTAACAATGCGAAAGCCAATTTAAAAAATCCACTGTAAATATAATGACACATAATATATAAGAAAATAAGTTTCGTAATTGTATTTGTGTGACGTTTGTATTCATGTGTATGTGAATGTGTTTCATTTTTTCTACATGGCAATCTAACCCGACAAGAACGATTAACAATAATTGTAATTCTCGCCGACTATTCCCGGCAGTCGAGTCTTCCTACTTCCAATTCCGAGAATGTCGTTACAGCGTAGCTTGTGACGTCACCGCGATGTCTGCAGATTACTTAAACCGGTTTCCGCTCGACTGGCTCCACTCGGAGACTCTTTCGAAACAGGATTGCGCCGTTTTTGTAAAATTTACAGAATGATTCGAAAACGAGAAATCGGTTGACGATAATAACTTCCCGAAGCTAAACCCGCAGCGGGCGAATCTCATCCTGGCTCCCGACCGACTCGCGGTGAATGCGTGAATGAATGAGGGAGAGAATACATGTGCGTGTGGGAATGAATGAGGGAGAGGGTGCGTGTGTGTCACTAAATCACGTTCGCGTTCAGTGTAGTTACCCCTTAATTAATATTTCACGCCTACCTTGCCAAAAATTGAACCTAAGACATCAAGCATGGCGGGAAAACGCACTAACTACTCCAGTGCGAGTAAATTTATCTCCATTCGATTCTACTTTTCTGGATTTTTACCATTTTCAAAAGTGAAATGTCCACTGCACACCCTTACCTAAACGCCGCATTTTTTTTAGAGTTAATACAAAAATGTCAAGTGCGAGATAAAGGCGGTTGATTCAAGTTTAGGGTCCCAAAGTTCCGGCAGAATATTCCGGCTCAAAGAATTCTAAAGTATAACAGTTGTTTGCAAAGGAAGCTGCTTCGGTTGTTGGTCGTTGGTTGATATTGGTCGATTGTCGGTTGTTGTCGTAAGGAAGGGAACTGAAATATTACAACGTAAATTATTTTTATTGTTACGACTGTTCCTGAGTCTTTACTTTGGAGTAAATATACTAAATTCTTTTGATTTTACAAAAAAGGTTTTTTAAGAAACAGTCTTAAGTTTTGAGGTTTTTTTGAGGAGAATTTTCACACATGTACTATATTTATAATGTATTGCGCATTTACTAGGTTGTTTCTACTACTACTACTCCCATCACGACATTTCCCCGTAGGGGTAGGTAGAGAATAGACCGCCACACACGTATATCTTGGTATATATTCCTAGCTTCTCCTACATTCATACATCTTGTCATACACGTATGAATGTAAGAACCCTTCGGTTTTGTCGGCTTTTAACATGACCAGACTTAAGATTTTGGTTCATCTGATCATGCTACGTCTTCTTTGGTCGTCTTCGTCTTACGTCACGGTTCATTTTTGCCATATATACTTGTTTTACAATGTTTTCGTCGTCCATGCGTTCTACATGACCAAACCATCTCGGAGACTTTGTCTTAATCTTATCAATTATAATTGACTCAGATTTATGCTCTCGCCTGATTTCATCATTTGTAACCCTGTTATACATTGGTTTCCCACATATCTGTCTAAGAGATCGCATTTCAACCACGTTCACTCAGCTTTCATCCTCCCTTTGCCAGTTCTATGTTTCACTTCCATACGTAAGTGTTGGGACTAACACTCCGTTGAGCACAGCCAGTTTGGCTTTGATTGACTTATTTTTATTAGTAATTACCGTGCTTATCCATTTAGATGTCCGCATTCACTTTATTTTTGCTTTGTTAAATTTATTGCTACCTACTGAGCACTAGTGAAAATGTTGTGATTACCCTACTGTGGGTACAATCATTTTCTTTCCGGCGCAATAACAACTGAACTGTCACTAAATGAACATTTTACATGCGATTTCAATATTTTCAGGGCAATCGCTGACAAGTTATTTGAGCTATCAATGAGTCATTCCAATCCACAGTGTCGCGCTATCGTGTGAATCAATAATCAAGAAACCGACAAGTGCCGATCTGAACACAAGTCTGATAGAACCTACAAAGAGAGAGAAATTCGAACACTAAGGTGTCAAGAATTCCAGTACACGGTAGGTAATGGCATTAATTTGTTTTGGGGTACGGTGGCATAGTAAATGAAGATAACGCATAGCAACGTCTAATCCGAGAACCAGCAAAACAAAGTAAAATTCTAGCGTCGGTCTGCTATCTGGCAAATGGCACGATCATATTGTTTTGATTAAAATTTACGTACTTTAATAAATGTTCATTGAGGTATATTGAAATCATTCTGATACAGAGAAAAATCGATTGGAAAACTTAAACACGTTAAAATATAAAAGGTCTGTTTATCTGCTGGGCCCAATTAGCGCTTTCATTGAAAAAACATATTTGGACTGATAAATACTGTAATTAAAATAAAATTGAATTATTTTAAACCATTTATTACTTAACAGTGTTATATAATGGAGAAATTCGTTAATCAATTCGTTTTATTTATATTTATTTATATTTGGATAATTTATATAGCGGTCAATCAATTCGTTTTATTTATATTTGGATAATTTATATATTATAATTTGACAGAACGGACCACAATACGACATAACCCTGTAATATATAAGAAACCCTGCCTTTATATTTATACTAAAATTCACAAAATCTGGCGGCTGACAACCCTTTATTAAGTTAAAGCTTCCTGGAAATCCCTGAGAATTGAATCGGTCGTTTGAAAAACCCCACAAGCTAGGTTTTTGGCGGATGTGACTTTGACTTTAAACACACTTCATTCCATTAAAAACAAATGTTTTCTAAAAAAATACAATTTAATTGTAAAAAAGTACGGTAAAATCTAGGAAACCTACATTTTTTGAATACTGTTGAAATCTTTGACTTTTTATTTTAATTACCTGCACTTAAATAATACTTATTGTTATTATTTTTTTTACCTAAAACTTTGATTTTTTAAAAATTTTTATATTTGATTTTATACCTACCACCTACTTTAATGTAATATTTTATTTTTATTTATGTATATCAAAGCATAATGTAATTTGATACTATAAAAAAAATTATATGTAAAACTATTTATTAGATGCATATTATTTATTTATTTATTTATTTAACTTTTTGTACATAATGTTATTTGTACATTGGCGGGCTTATTGCCAAATGGCAATTTCTTCCAACCAACCAATATTATTTAAGTTTAAAGCACTAACTCTGTTGTCAAACATTTTAATTAATGTTAGTAAATATTAGTATTTAACCATTTACCGACTTTTCGTGTATACCGGTTTCATGTTCGGACATGGTGGTGTTTGCATCACCCTAAACTCTGTATGTAATTTATGTATATTTTCGTAAAAACTATGTATATTTTGGTGTTGGCAAAGGTAAAAGTATTTGCATGTTGGTGTAATGAGTGTCGTGACGAAGAGACGGGCACTAGAGTGGGCCGATGATGTATGAAGTTTTTTATTTTTTTAGACACCAAAGTGAAAGGGGTCTAAAAAGTTGCATTTTGAATCACATTGAACGTAAAAATTATTTAAAAAAGATTTCATACTTCTTTTGGCCCTCAACCGAGGTTTGAAGTTTATCAGTGTCTGAACATTTTGTAATTTATCTATATTGATAAAATTATTATTTGTTAGGAATGATATAACTTAATCTCATTACAAATTCGAACACGTTTTTCAACTACCGAAATGCAAAAAGTTTACACTTAGTGGAACTGATTCCATTGAGCGCCTGGCTAATATTGACGAAAACAATGGCTCATTAAAACAATGCTACCCATTTATCACAAAACAAAGTGCAATTTACGCCCTTAGATACTTATTTAATAAGGTAAATGCACATTATAAAATTTAATTGTACTGATTTTCTTACCTAAATACGAAATGACAGCCGGTTTAGCTCAAAAAATCAACTTTTTCGAAAACTTCAAGCTCTGGTTGAGGGCCAAAAGTAGTATCGAATATTTTTTTTGAAATTTCTTGCATCCCAAGTAATCCAAAAGGCAACTTTTTAGACCCCTTTCATTCCAAAATTTGGAAAAAATAGTATCGGCCCACCCTAACGGACACTTCTCGAAACCGGTAGCTACATATTTAAAAGCCGTCTGAGCGTATGTAATTAATACAAGAAAAAGGCTATTTTTTATTTAAGTTAGATATAAACATTTTGTTCAAAAATGCATGAAAAAAGTTTTAACTGACTGACTACTGGGGTTTCTCAAATGAACGATTCAGTTTTATTATTTTATTTTATAAATTTACTGATAATTTAAGTACACATATTTAATACCAGGGAATCTATATAAAACGAGTGAAAAGAAAATGAATACGAAGCGTTCGTAGGTTGACTTTATTTTTCAGGCTTAGGGACAATAAGCCGTTCGTAATTCTCAGAACCAGGAACTATGGTTGTGATTTCTACTGTTGTATGGACAATATTATAATATATTAGTATGGATAGATTTATTACCAACCGGCTTCTGAGCTACTACGTGCTCCTTTGTCAAGGTATAATTTACAAAGGAATACGATTCTATTTTATATTATTGACAGTATAGGATTGTATTAACTTTTAAATGATATATATTGATAAAAGAGTGCGCAGTAGCTCAGAAGCAGATTGTTTAAAAAATAAGTAACAAACGATTAAACAAGGTGTTTTTATTTTAATTTTAATTATATTATAAATCACCACAACGTAAGCGGTTCAGATTGAATTTTTATAAACTACTACTTCTACTACCATCACGCCATTTTTATCAAGGGTAAGCAGAGATAATGGACCGCTACACACGTCTATTCTCCTATCCTGGCATTCATTCCTAGTTTCTTCCACATTCATATGTCATACATGCCCTTTGATCAGCCAGCTTTTATTATAACCAGACTTATGATTTCTATTCATATGATTATGACACGTCTTTCTTGGTAGTTCTCGTCCTCCATTACCCTTTGTTCTCGCCACATATGACTGTTTTACCATTCTTTCGTCATTTATTCGCTTTTCATGACCAACCCATTTTAGAGACTCTTTTTTAATCTCGTCAGTTACCCGTAACTCTGTAACCCTGTCATACATTGATTTCTCACACCTTTCTCTAAAAGATCGCATTTCGACCACGTTCACTCGGTTTTTATCTTTCTCTGCCTGTTCTATGTTTCACTTCCTTGTATTATTATACCTCTACGCAAACAGCGCACTAAATTCATTGAACGCGCATTTGTGGTCGAAGGCTCGTTGGCATGGAATGCTTTCCCAGAAAAGGTACAAGACTGTGAGAGTGAAGTGATATTTCGGAAAAAACTTGAAACTCACTTAAAACTCTAAATCACTTTATTAAATCCGTAGCGTGTAATAACAAAATAAAAATATTTTAATTAAATAACAAAACTCAAAAGCTTAAATTAAATTGATTTATCGATAAAATCACTTTGTACAGCGCCCCCGAGAAATTAAATTACGAATTATCTAAAATAATAATATAAATGTTGGGACTAAAACTTCGTTGTGCACTTCCTGTTTCGCTTCGATCGAGATATTTTTATAAGCAATTACTGTGCTTAGTGCGCAGTTTATTTTGTGCTTTCAAATTTTTTTTCTACTCTTCCATCTCTTGTCCTAAAATACACAAATTCTTCTTTTTGTTCAAGGCATGCGTTGTTTACATTTACAATGCAATCTATTGCCCTTTCAAATACCAATTGTAGCGTATCTAAATAATCTGTTACATTAATGTAAGGTGTTCAGTTTTACAAAAAGGCAAGTATTTCAGTATAAAACCACATTTGAAATAAATATTTCACTTCCATCCTACCGGGGATCGAACCAGAAACCTCAAACATGTTGGCGATCCCGTCAAACACTACAAACAAGGCGGGATTTCTCCACTCGATGTCCTTTTCAGGATTTTTACCTGATTGTAGCTGTCGATGGTTATGGCACTATTTTACTAGATTGTTATTTCGTGGTTCGTTCTTTTACTTGTCATACTTGATCTCCCAACTATGATTCCTGGTAAGGTTGGCGAAAGTATTTTTATTATATTATATTACATTAGTGTTCATCACCCAACCATTTGGTGTTCTAATTTAGTACATTATGCACCATCAGGTGAGAATAAAAGTATGATGATGATTACAACAAAATACTAAGCATGAGGTAAATCAATAAATTGGTTCTCTAGCAAATAATCTATCAAAAGAAAATACTAGCCGAGTTGGGTTGTAGTCACATATTTGATTGTTCAAAAGCATAAATTATCTTCTGTACCTATCTGAAACATGTTATTTTATAGACTCTCGCTTCCTTGGCTTTCAGCGTGATTTGATATTAATTCAGTACATTGAAACCTTAATCGGAAGGGATTATATCTCGAGCATTTCTGAAATAACCGTTTTCAGGAATGTACATATACCGTATATAAATCTTTCAAAAAATAATTTGTTAAAAATCATTTTGAAAATTTAATTATTATTTGATTAATATTAAAAGCATTAACTTTGTGGTCAAATACTCACTAAATGTTTTTAAGTATTTGTAAATAACCACTTACTGACTTTTCTATGTTTACCGGTTTCGAGGAGTACTCATCTCTTCGTAAGGACACCAATTTAACTAACAAACAAATCCCAGTATACACCTTCCCTATAGCTGTTGCACATAAATATAAAACCAACACGACATGCATTTTATTAAGCCGGTAGAAACCGGTAGACAAAAAATGTCGGTAAATGGTTGAATACAAATATTTAATAATATTTAGTAATTATTATTTATTTAAAAATGCTTTTCGTAAATGACTCCTCATTTTCAATTTCTATTTCCTTATCATCATTATCATTCCCTTTGTCACTCTCAATAATGCATAGATCACTGAATTTACAAACCAAATGCAGCATATTTAGATAATCTCTTACATGAAAGTAAGTTGATCAGTCCTAGACTTTAGGTCTAGGGACAATGAAATAGCATATGTAAATTGAACAAACCTTAAACTCAATATTTTTATAAAGTTTATATTTGAAGCACTAACTTTGTGGTTATTCATTATGATAAAATAAATAAAACAACTTTGTTAAACAAAATAAAAAATATTTCTTTCAGTCCTCTTCTGTCTAACTTCGAAAATAGTGATATTAAATTACCACCTGTGTAAGGAAAAAACTACTGGATTTATTGGGTCTGCGTGTAGAAAAGTGAAGTGAAGTCGATAAAAATAAAAAAGAAATCAATTCATTAGTTACGTAAACCTTGACGAAGCTTATTTGCTTTGAAACCGGTCGGTGGAAAAAAAAAAAAAAACAATTAGTGGTTAAAAAAAAGTTTTATTTATTTTATCAATATTTTTAATTCATCCAGCAGAGAATAAAACCCAGGACCTCAAGAATGGTAGGCAAACAAGCCAACCATTACACAACAACAAAGACTTATCGTTTAGCTAAGAGTAGCCATCGAGTCAAAAACAGTCGTCCAAGATTTTGGTTCTTTTTATACAGAGAACTGTATTCTTCACCCTCTTTGAACCAACTTTATAACTATTTAGTAATTTGATAAAATTATATCTGCACAATGTTGGTTAAATAAGGTTAAGTTTTTTAATACTTAAAAAAAATAAAAAATTGATATGGTGTTTTATTTTAATTGATGACTTAGTAAGTGCATGTTATATATGAAAATGACTAGATTAAAAAAAAAACTATTACTCAATTCATAACATAACATTTAACAAATATTTACGCATTGCATGATGCGGTAAAAATAGGTCAATAGTATTTAGCAACATGTTGCATAATATGTGGGGGGGGGGGGGGGGTTAGGAAGGTGCGGGGTAGAGAAGTTGAACTTTTCTTGATTGGTTAATATGTAAATAAAAAAGTGGGCCATATTAAAGAGATATTTTATTATTAATAAGAAGAACGATATTTTTAAAGCTTCTTTTACATTCAAGATTTAACAAAGACTCGAATTGAACAAAATGTCGGTGTTTCACATTAATAAAGCTTTAAACAATAATATTCTTCTAACAAAGAATCAAATATCATTTCAATTTCAGCAATTCCATCAAGAACGAACCAGGTTAGAGGGATTCATTCCTATTCCATCCCATTTGTTGGGGGTGTGACCGATTGACACTGCATACCGCATATTGAGGATATTCACTTATTTCATTAAAATTAAAATACAGTCTACGCCACTAAATAATATCGTAGAAGCTCTAGGACTTCGCCTCTCACAATTTCTCGCCCTGCATCCGCGTGGAAATTCGTTTTCCTATCACATGTAATGTTCAACCCCTCTCTTCTTAACCCTACCTCCACACATTCTGCAACATATTGCCAAATATTTTTAACCTTAATTTGTGAATGTTTGGACATGGTGGTGTTTGCATCTATCCACTTTAACTCTGCATGTAATTTATGTGTTATTTTTTGCAAATACTGTGTATACTCTAGTTTTTTTTTTTTTAACCCGCTAATGAAAAATACACCACAACACCCAGACTAATTGAGAAAAAATATTTCTTTGATTTTTTTCTCGCAACTGGCGGGAATCGAACCCGTGAGCCTAGTTTCACAGTTAGCTGTCTTACCAATTGCACCACGCCGCCTGTCTCAGTGAATGTAAAGGTGAAAGTGAATTTTCGTATTTGGATGTGGTGAGTGTTCTGACGAAGAGAACGGGTATGACTTGAAACCGGTAGACATAAAAAGACGGTGAGCGGTCAAATACTGAAATTTACTTAGAATAGTGAAAAAAAATTTCACAAAGTTAATGCTTTGAACATAAATAATAAATACGTTCTATTCATATAACACTTTTGTAATCAAATTTAAAACGAGGGCATAAAACGGCAAAATGAATAGTTAATTATTTCAATATCCCCTGAAATGTGTTTTTTTGCGCTTTTATAAACATTTTCTTAGAATCTCGAACAAGTAACGAGACAAGAACGAAGTAAAGGTACGTGCGTCTCTACACCTCGAAACGCGGAAAACATTTTCAATTTCTGAATATTTTATAATATCTGAATAATTTCCGAAGATGGCTTTATCCAGCAAAACTTACAGGTGGGACGATCACGAGTACAATTTTAAACGCATTACGGATTCGCGTATTTATTATAGAAATCTATCTGAATAGAGCTTTATCGAGCCGAATTGACGAGGAAATAATATTATGCTAAATCGTCGGTATAAAATCGGCCTAAGGCCTTTAGATCTGCGTCCATAAACTCAGTATTCCATAATCTAATCCGAAAATTACAATTGAACTTACATTATGTTACGTGGAAAGATATTATGGTGCGAAATTAATAACGTATTTGTTTAAAAGCTTATTAAAGTTTGTAAAAAAAGAAAAATAATTTCAAATACATCCTTCAAAGAACTAAAAAAAAACCTTTCATCTGTTATTTTTTGCCAATTCTAATTCTAAACGGTAAAGCGTCTCTCTTCAAAAACCTAAGTTGGTCAGAGTTTCCTAATAATTAATTTTAAAATGATAACCGTTGCGCATGCAACGGTATTGAATTTGGAGGCTGTAACAGTTCCACGAAGCGTTGTTGTTAACATTTTTTTTGTTGGTTCATTTTGAGATAAAAACTTGAAGATTCGTTAAAAAATATCATTAAAATAAAGTGAACTTAAAATTGGTTTTTGTTAACGGGTTTTCACTGCAGAACAAACGAATCTATAATGTAACACTATTTAAAAATGAAAACAAAATGGATTTTTTAATCTAGACAAAATGGTGAATGTTACACAGTGTGTAAAATAGCCACTTAAACCAGCCAATTATAGGTCACACGCCCTGACTTCCACATTACCTTATTTAAGGTATTCTCCATCCCTGTTGTGATTTCTTAATCTTAATGACCCCTGAGGGGGTGAAATCCAGTCTTTTGTCTACATACATTTCGACAAACTCAAATGTTGTAATAAAACCGAAGTGTCCAAGAAGAAGTTTAAAAATCGGAAAATGGTTTTCAGGCGTCGAGTAGTATGTGACATAATTCAGTCAGATGAATTACTTCACCAAAATAAAGGTTTCAGCACATTAACTTCACTAAAATACAAATGGAAGAATTGAAGAAATATGGATGTTTGAACATAGACAAAATGGTGAATGTTACACATTGTGTAAAGTGGCCACTATAACCAGTTAATGACAGGACAGAATCCCTGTAAATGCCTAAACTTCAATATTATCTTCTTTAAGGTATTCTTCATCCCTGTTGTAATATGTTAATCTTAATGATTCCCGAGGGGGTGAAATTCAGTCTTTTGTCTACAAATATTTGGACAAACTCAAATATTGTAATAACACTATTCACATTGATTTTCGTTGTTTTTTTAAAAAAATATTATTGGTTTTTATTTGATAAATTTGCTATTAAACAAATAAAGTAAATCAGTAGAAATATAACACATTTTTTGCAAGTACCCGAATAATATTATTTTATCTTGAATTTTAGTTTAAAAAATAGGGTCTCCGGTTGTGCTAATTATTGTAACTATTTAATATTTTGTTATTTTTCAATTTTATTTTTTTGGGGCATCAACAGAAAATCCGCGTGTACGAACAAAAAATATAAGGTAAAACCAATTATAGATATCCACAAAAATATGTTATACATAAACAAGTAGGTAGAGAATGAGAATTGGTGTGTGTGTGAGAGAGATAGAGGGTGGGCGGGTGAAGGTATGTGTGTGTGTATGAGGGTATGTTTTTGTGCGTGAAAGTGAGGGTGAGAGAGTGTGTATATTGTGAATAAGTATTGACTTTGTTTTGAGAAATTAGAGTGCATAAGTTAGTATTTGTAAACAATATAAAATTGCAAAATGAAGACGTTAGAATAATTGTCTAATCGAGTAGAGTACGTAAATGAACATAAATAATGTGAAATATCACCAATGACTTAAAGACTAGCATTAATAATCAATTTAAGAGCAAGGAATAGCGGAACGTGTTTAATTATAGTGGAACATGTAATCATCATCATCATGATTCCATGTCCGCTCCCTAGTTGGAGCATATGGTATCTACAAAGTGCCTTCATGTATCTCTATCGGATGCCAACTTCTTTGCGTCTTCCCAAGTCATGTTCTCGTCCCAAAATTCTGACATAAACTGCCAACGAACAGTCAGCAGTGGACGTCCAGGACGTCGAGAACCTGATGCCTTATAAAATAGGCAAACGTGGTTAAGGCTTTCAGGAGGCAAATAAATTATTTTTAATAAAATAGGTATAAAAGAAAGTATAGTTTTATCATCTTTATAAAAGTCGAATAACTATTTTTAAATAGTTATTTATGCTTAATCTATATAATTTTTTTTAATATCAGAATACATACATTTTTATAGAATACAGAGCCACAGCTTATAATTACACATCCTTCTACGACTCATGCTCTTGAACATGCCCGACTTGCTAAAAAATCTGTGTTGAGTCGGGACATTTAATAAATAACAGTTATTATTATCTATCTCGTCGAATTAAATTAAAACCTTGTACGTTTAATATTTTTTTATTAAAAAAAAATAAAAATTTAAATTAAATTTTTTGTTTTTTACAATAAACATAATAATAAAACAGAGTATTAAAAAAATAAAGCATAATTACATGTCAATGAAATACATATTAATATAAAAATAGTAAACAAAAAAATCCCACAAAAGCATGGCCTGTTCGTGGGTATACAAGAAAATGTAAATGAATTTTTGCTCCTATAATAAATAATGGACAGTTATAATATTTTTGTTAAACATAAGAAAGAAAAAATAAAATATTCTGTAAAAGATAATATGGTATTAAATTACATATTATTACATTTCTACAAAGATCTTCTAAGCATCTCTGTCAGCTGTCAGCTCCTGTGCATCTTTCCAAGTCAGGTTCGCGTCCCGTAGTTCTGACACGAACTGCCGACGAACAGTCAGCAGCGGACGTCCAGGACGTCGAGAACCTGATGCCTTGTAAAGTAGGCAAGCGTGGTTAAGGAGGCATTCGAAGCACCAACCGTATCGTCTCCGGTTGACACCAGAGTTTGCTGCGTCCGTTCGCTTATTACTTTATTCTGCACAAAGTTAAACCACCGCACACTCAAGATTTTTCTGAGACACTCGCCTATTCTCCCGGCCCTAGTAAAGTGCTACGGTTCGCATCCGTAGAGAAGAATAGGTGTTATCCAGGCGTTATATAGGCGGCATTTGATTTTCCCTGAGTAAATATTCGATCTCCAGGCGGCCTTCATACTGTTGAATGTGGCGCCTGCTACTTCTAACGGCACTCCCAGTTATTTTTGAAAGCCGCCATTTTCTGTAACATATACTCCCAGGTATTTGAAACTCTCGACCCTTTCGAAGATTTGGTTTGATAGAGTCAAGGGATTTTGAGCATCAAGGCACGAAGTATTACACAGTGCATGGGTTTTTGCAATATGGATTTTTAAACCCATGCATGTGGAGCACCTATTTAGCTAATCTACAGTGATTTGAAGACCCCCGACTGAATCGTCAATTACAACCGCATCATCAGCATACTCTTGGTCACACTGTTTTAGAGGTCGTAAAGTTTCCCTCAAAATTTGGTAAAGAATTGTGTTATGTATTAACTATTCGTTATTTATACCACGTTGTTGTTACTAATCAAACCCTTTTAAATACTTTCTCAAAATGAGTGCCTAACAATTACAATAACCCAACTATAAAAATTAACTAATCGTAATAAATTATAAAAATAAAAGACGAGTGATACTTTAATCCACAAATTTAGAAAATCCGGTGACCAGTTTCATCGCTTTTGCGACATTTTCGAGACTGGTATCTTTATTAAGGAGTTAACTGTATTTATACGAAACAAAAGTAAGGATGGAGACTTCAAAATGATATGAAAGTAAATTAAATGAACTTATTTTTATCATAAGGATCATTATCAATTTTTTTTCGGGTAAACTAATTACTACTACTACTACTACTACTACTACTACTACTACTACTACTACTACTACTACTACTACTACTACTACTACTACTACTACTACTACCATCACGCCATTTCCCCGTAGGGGTAGGCAGAGAGAATGGACACACGTCTATCCTGGCATACATTCCTAGCTTCCTCCTCATTCAAACATCTTGTAATACATGCCCTATGATTCAGCCAGCTTTTAATATAACCAGACTTAAGATTTCGGTTTATATGACTATGTCCCGTCTTTCTTGGTCGTTCTCGTCCTCCGTTACCTTTTGTTCTCGCCATATATGACTGTTTTACCATTCTTTTGTCATTCATTTGTTTTTTTTGACCAATCCATTTTAGAGACTCTTTCTTAATCTTGTTAATTACCCGTATCTGATCATTCAATGTCTTCCTTAGTCGTCCTCGTCTCACGTTGCCGTTCATTTTTGCCATATATACTTGTTTTACCATTCTTTCGTCGTCCATTCGTTCTACGTGACCACACCATCTCAGAGACCCTTTCTTAATCTTATAAACTAACGAGTTGATATAATGCTATTTAAATAAGTTTAAGTATTTCATTTTTAGTCTCCCATCCCTCGTAAGTGTGGTTTTTGTCAATCATAATTTCTGAAAAACGAAGGGTAAAAATTCATTAGTAAAAATATATTACATTTGGTATAGTAATGGAGAATGCACGTATGTTATCTGTTCATTAAGTAATTCTACTATTCTTCTTTGTTTATTTTTTAATCTATTAATTTCGAGAATTTCTAGTTCGTCAAGTTTATGGCCTTTAGGTTTAATCGTAATAAATAAATATGATATTTTGGTACATAACTAAAATACTGGGAGATTGATTTTCCTAATTGAAAATGATGATATCTGTCAAGAATTTTCATCGGAGAATTATTATTTGAACGAGCAATGTCCTTTATCACTGTCAACTATTGTTCTCCAGATTATTCTGATAGTTGTGACACATTATTATTTATTTTCGAATATGAACGACTCCTATTCGTACAGAGCCACTTTTGATTGACTTGTTTCATTTCAGGAAATAATTAAAGCTTTGTTTTCGATCGTTTGATCACAATATCGCTCTGTTCGAAATGTAATTAAATTGATTAATCTCAATCTAAAAATAAATAATATAAACCGTTGAACTTAGTATTCTCAGAGTAATAATGCGCCAAGCTATAGAGGAGCCCAAACGTAGGAAAACCATTCTATTATTATTGGGTATTAAGTTAGCTACAGTTCGCAGCAAAACAATGGGCCGCACTCAGGTGGAAAATTGCCAAATGGATATTAATTTACATTGTCAATATTTTTAAATATGTACCTTTGTATTTATTATTGCAGGGTTATTCCAATTTATTTTTCTATAAATCGCCTATATTTATGTTATAAAACTGAAAATACACGTGTGTGTTTTTCTTTTTTTAAAATTCATTTTATTGATAATATACTTATGTTTCATTTATTGAGACATAAATCCCAACTCCATGGAACCAAAGTCTACTCTCTACTCTACTCTCTCCAAATAGTGAATAAAAAACATTAAATAATTGAAACAAAAAAAAAACATAGTACTGGATATAATTATTACGATCAATTCAATGATAATGATAATTTATTGTTTTCTTTGTTATCACCCCATAAAATTTATGTTGTTAATTTCTTAAGTGACGTTGGACTTGGCCAAACAGTAATACGAAGAAACCAAGATCAACAGAGCATGACCATAATGTAATGAATTTCTATAAGTATATTATACATCTTCGTACTAAAGGAGACGTGGAAAGGATGTTTACTTTTACTTGGCTTCAATGAAAACAAGGCCATTAAAATAGCGAAGAGGATAAACGGAAATATTTTCCTCATATTATGAATCGTCTACAATAATAAATGTCAGCAACGTGTTATTTGAAAAAAAATGAAGTGATTTTTCAATATGTCCCAAGTAAAAAAATTGTTTAAAGTTTCAAGAAAAACGATTATTTGTAGTTTGTCTGTTTTAATAAGATTAAGTGTTTTTTTGTATTTATTCATTTTATTTATTTATTTCGTTCAGAATATATTCATTAAACATTTCTTGAGACACAAGTCCCAACTCCATAGAATCAAAGTCCCGTGTTAAGTTGGGGCGAATATTATGCATAAAACTTTTTTAGACAATATATTTTTTTTATTTTTTTTATTTATTTCTTAAGTTAGCTTGTATTAAAACTAATATAAACTTTTATGTACATTTACATAATCTATATATATTTACATTTCCTTACAGTAACTTATACATTTATTTTTAAATTCTTTCAGACACTTTTCATTCTTCATACATTCAGGCATCTCATTATACATTTTTAAACCCTTATACATCAAACAATTTTGCGACTCAGCTCTTTTCAATAATAGTAGTCTTATTTTATCCTTTTGTCTAGTAGCATATTCATGACAATTTTTGTTTAAGACAACTTTATCCTTTAAATATTTTGGTAATTTATCGTGAAAAAATTTATGTATAAATATCAACATATTAAATTTAAGTCTCCTTCTTACAGATAACCATTTTAGTTCATCTCTCATTTTTTTTACATTGCTATATTTATTTTTTACTATATTTACTACATATAACAAAAACGTCATTAAAAATACACGGAAAGTCAAATATAAAAAAAATCATGCAATAAAAAACCAGCTCAAATATTTGGAAAAAATCACATCAAGTCAGATTGATTTAAGAATCGAGTCATGCAACCTGATTAATTAAATACACTTTGGTAATTTGCCATCAATTTTTTTATTAAAATAATGAGTTAGGGCGCTTTGAAGAAATGTGTGAAATTTTAAAGCCATATACGTTTCTAACTGTGATTACAATGGCATTTTTGCTTTGGAATTTATAAATTTTGACACTGCGTGACTCCTTAAACTAAATGCATTCTATGTATTTAGGTTCAGATGAAAATAGATCCGAATTTTCCATAAAATTAATTGTCGGCAAAACTTTTGTTACTTTTCCTAAAGACAAACATAAAAAATACACGATTCTTTATTGGATCAGCCGATTTTATTTTAAAGGTGTTGGAATATATAAAAGGTGTTTCATCTCATTTTAAACAGACGATAAAATAATAATAACCGTTAGGAGAAGGGTAGTTCTTCGACGTATTACTCTGCACGGAGGGAAGGTTTCAATACGATTACGCAAAAATTCCTCTTTCGGGGGATGAAATCACATTTCGGCTTAATTAAAACATAAAAAAGCAATAAACTTTTCTTTCATTCGGATAATGGATGGGTAATGGGAAAGATTAAAAACGGATTACAGATAAAATACGTTTGTAAATGAATCATTAATGATAACGGCTCACAAATTGTATAAAGTAATCTCCTATTCCTTAAAAAACAATTTTAATTACAGCGCGAAAAGCAGTTTTTCATTCGCATTCTGTTCAAAATATAAATCAACAGAGATGAAGTATGTTTTTGAAAAAAGAGTTTGGAAGTTCCGGAATTTATTTATTTATTTAACAAATTTACGGAAATTGTCCAATTTAAACAAATCATAAAACAAAAAATAATAATAATACATTAACAAATAATAGAATCAATACAACTAAGAAAAGCAAAGATAAGTTAATACATTAGGCAGGCATTATGGAATCCAGGTTAATTCTAAAAATATACAGTAAATTTATTGGGAATATTTTTTCAGTCTATGTATTGAAAAAAACGTTTGCAATCAAAATAATTAAAATCTTGATTTTCATTTATAAATCTAATCATTCTGGGTAGAGGCGCATGGAAACCAAAATGAGTCTTAGGTGACCGAGGAACAAAATTTCATTTTTTCTGAGTCTACGTGAAGGAACATTTAGAGATATTTGTTAGAGAATAGTCGGGACATCTAATAAACTGTTGAGTATTTTAAACATGCAAATTAAATCTGCATTAAATCGACATTGTATGAGGCTGGATATATTCAGAAATAGTTCAATGTAGGTATAGTTATCTCTTGTGATTCCTAGTTTGTATGCAATTTTCCTTATGAATTTATGCTGAACTGATTCGATGCGATTTATATGAGTAACATGTGAAAGAGACCACGCATACGTATTCAAGAATGGTACGAACCAATGAGCAGTAAAGTGTTTTAAGAGTTAATAGATTTTCTAAATCAGATGTTGCTCTATCAACAAATACAAAGAATTTAAAAGATTTACAGGGCTCCTACCTATCAACGATGGGTTTTTTTTTTTGATCTGAAATTTCATTGTTTTTTTATTTGTTTTTATCATCATCATCATCATTCCCTTTCCGCACCTAATGGTGCATAGGGCACTGAATTGGTACACCAATCGCAGAGTATCTTGAACATTTTTGTTATATAAAAGTAAGATGACCAGTCTTACGCTTCAGGTACCAGTCCAGGGACTATGAAATATTCTAGTGCAAAAACACCGTTTTAAATAAATATATCAGGTATAAGTTTAGCGACGAAATATGACGAATAAACGCCAATAATGCCAATAAAGGCAAAAAAAAAGTAATTACATGCAATACAAAATAAAAACGAAATAAGTATTAGACATTGAATTGAATTACAAGAAACTAATCCTTGCAGCCCATATCATATCAACAACTTTGGGATTTGAACCCCAGACCTTCTGCATGGTAGGCAGACGCGTTGGTCATTACACCACGAGGCCGAATTTTTTTATTTTTGTACTTTACTTAATTTTTACGTATTGAGTGTTCCTTCAATTTTATTTTTTTTCCTTTTATCACCAGAGTTCTCAAAAAGTCGAAAGATCTTTCCGCAGTGGACTCGTTTCCTCAGACCGGGTTTGATCGTTAGTAATAGTTAAAATTCAGAAGTAAGGATTAATCAAAAGTAATTGACGGTTTCTGTGTTGTAATGGCTAAGACGCTTGACTCACACACGAAAGGTTCCGGGTTCGATTTACAGTGAGAACACAAATATTAAATATCGTTTTTGAAAGTCTTGGTGTTCTATTAACCACTAAAATTTGGCCTTCTGGCCTGTTGTGGTGCATAAAAAAGGTTCTTTTATTGTTTTATAAAAAAAATAATCAATAATTCATAGCATCTTCACAGTACGTTGCATAAATATCACGAGCAGCTTTGGCAGCTTTATTCCCTTGATTGAAAGCGAACAAAAGAAGGTGTTGAATATTATCACTTTCGTCTGCTTGACATTCCATTTAGAAGGATTGAAATTAAATAAAATAATATAAGTAACATGTTACATGTAATATATGTAAAATGTAAAATGTAATATGTAATAAAAAAGACAGTATTTATAGTACAGAAAATTTTCCAATACTTAGCATCCCAATTTTTGATGAAGGTTTTTATGATATGATAAACAATATATTTTTTATAAAATTCGAAGCACAAAACTCAATACGCTTCAGAATCAATAAAGTAACAAAATAACTGTTTAAGCGATTTAAAAAATAGAACGAGACATTAAAAAATATAAAATGAAAATAAGGATACGTATAAGGAAGAAAGGAAGGCAAAAAAGGATACAACTCAATCAGTTTTGGAAAATAGGATAATTGGATGGGGATGTGCAAATGACACACTGATGCTTTAATAAAAACTGTCTTGAGCCCCAATCAGAACTAGCTCTCTCGGTATATTTTTAAATCTTAATGTAAAGTCTATAAAGCAACTTTATGTAAAAGCTTTGTTACTGTACGCACGTAAACATTATTTTCTACCTTCCGTTACAAAAACAAGAGTTAATAGATACTCCACCCTGATGCTGCAATTTAAAAAAAAATAAATACAAGCTTTGGTTGAAGAGGATTGGCCTACTACTCGTTTGAAGTGTACAATCTACTTCCATTATCCATAAGGACAATTAGTAAGTTCTCACAATATAAAATTGCTATTAAAAAATGGATGGTGGAAGGGGGTTGCACACGGATCGATGAGTGGATCAAGCCAAATAGGTAAAATGTGTCTACTGTTTATGAAATTTGTTCTATTGGTATATACATTAGTTATGTTTTTTATGATTGTTTTAGTTTTTTATTTTTTATTATGTTAATGATAATTAGGTTTATTGGATTAATTGGGTTTTTTAATTGTTATTATTATGTTAACTTTATTAAATAGCTAATTTAAGGCATTTTTCACATTTTGTAAAATGTTTCCCTCGGCACGGGACACCCCAGTGAGGGAACATTATTCTGTATAAAAAAGAATACAAACCATGTAATAGTATAAATAAATAAAAAAAATCATTCAATGAATTAATGCGCGCGATAAAACTTTCACTATTCCTGTGCCTTGAAAAACTCAACAACCTCGTCCCCATCGATGTGCTGCAGCCAAGTTATAAACGTTTTTTTAATTGTCAAGTGTTTTAATTGTAACACATTATGCTTATTGTCTGCGTGATACTGCGTTGTGTTATATTAATCAAATGGTAAAGTTTCCAGTTATAAATTCTAGTTGTATAAACAATTCCACAGCTATTATTTTGAAAGTTTAGCCACGGGTGAAAATAGAAATGTACGTATTATGTTACGAATGTCGTAAGTTGTATGAATGTATGTGGAAATAGTTTCATATATTAAGTATTTCGTGTACATGCTTTCGGACTGATGTATAATTTTGCATGTTGATGTTGGTGAGCGCCTCTCTAAAGTTAACGGCGTGGGTTTGTGGTTGAGCTGTGGATTTCCACCTCGGAAATTCAGTTTAGACTTTGAACAACACTCACATAAGTGGGTTTGAGGTTTTCTCCACTTGGACAGGTAAAAATATTGCCAAATCCATCCCTTGGAATGGATATGTTGAAATATTATAAGTTGTACATTATGTTTTTTTTTCAAAATGGGAACACTTTTTTTTCAACCACCTAATATGTATTTAATTGCCGGCCGGTATCAAAACCACACAGGGACCTTATGGTGAACTCGTTCGTCTTTAGAATCGTATGCGACTTCTGTAGTTTGACGAGTGACAGCATTCTTGAACCACCCATACGAATGCAGTCGATTGGAAACCAATCGACTTTATCTCGAATGCCCCAAAGCACTCGACATTGACAATCGAATGCGACATCGTAACTTCAGCTGTCAAACTCCCTTCTTGTAAAACGCTCGGCATTCATGTTTGAATGACGAGTCGGTATTTTTGCTGTATTTTAACTTAAAATATACAACGCTGATCAATATTATGAGATGGTGTATGAAAAAATATGCAACAAATATAACTGTACTAATTTTTAATCAATTATCAAATAAAATTTCATTAAAAACATGATTTCAAAATAATTTTTTCGCTCGTCAATGTCAAAATACGTATTTGATATCTGTATTTTACCGGATGTTTTGAAACTCCGTTTAATGAATATTAAATATTTCAAATAACATGAAGATATGTGTTATGTGAAAGGCAAATAACCGTTGTAAATGTTGCAGTGTCTCAGTAAAACATTTAATAATGTTCCATACACAAAATATTCAACGAAAAAAATCTAATAAGATACAATAAAAGTTTACGAGTGGCAGGAGAGCCATGGATAAATACGGATTTGTTAGTGTTGCCACATTCTCGTTCGTCTTTGTAATTGAATTGTCAAAGGGTTTTTGAGTATAGCATTGTGACAAGGCAATCGAGATGCCCAATTAACTATCGTCGAAGGGGTGACGAAATGTCACATCTTTCCAGCATAAGGCTCCAGGATTCCTTATCAAGGTCTAATTTAGTCATTATTATTATTTTTATTTATATCCCTACAGAGATGAGGTAGAATTTTTTCAAATTCAGGATTATGGATATTCGAGCGTTTACAGGGTTTATGACCTGTCATTGGCTGGGTTAAGTGGCCACTTTAAGTAGGTACTACAACATTCCCCATTCCGCTTATTAGCGAATATCCACACAGGTAACATTTTTGATTTTTGTATATATGTTGCTAAACGAGAAACCATTCACAAGTGAGTTGGAGCGCCATCTATGTATTGATATTGAAGTTAAGTATTTTAAGTTGATTATTATTATTATATTTGGATAATTTATACAGCGCCGTTTTTGTGAAAATCACCTCAAGGGCGCTGTTATAATTGTAATCCCATTTAACAGTTGTAACAGTGTGTACTAGAAATAAATCATTATCATCATTCCCTTTCCACACCTAATAGTGCTTAAGGCACTGCATTGGTACACAAATCGCAGCGTATGTTGATATTTTTTTACTGACATATACCTTCACATACTGACATATACCTCCAAAACCTGGCTTATGACCAATAATATTGATGAAACCATTACAGCTTTCGAAAGAAGAATCCCCAGAGTTGTCTATGGTCCTGTGAGAGAAAACAACCATTGTCATCGTCGCTACAATAGGAAGCTATAAAAAATCTACAGAGCGCCTGATGTAATCAACTCCATCAAGGTGGGACGCTTGAGATGAGCTGGCCATATAATTAGAAAACCCCATAAAATGCCGAAACAAAAACCAGAAAATTCCAAAATGCGGTGGATGGACTGCATCAAAGCGGATATGACAATGTTGGAAGTGAGTAACGGGAGAGGAAGGGCAGCAGACCTGCAAGAGTGGAGGAGACTCCTGGATTCAGCCAAGACCCCCCCAGGGCTGTCGAGCTTATGATGATGAGATGTCTTTTACTGTTTGAAAACTGAAAATAAATAAAACATAATGATATGAAATATGTCATGTATCCAGGCGTTGAAGAATATAGTTATATGTGCAAAATTGAACCAGAATCGTAGATGTTTGTTTTAGACACGACGGCTACATTCTAGAAAAAGATCGAGTAGAGATTAGTCGGCCTGTAGCACAGTGGTTGGCGCATTTGCCTACCATTCTGTGCTTGAGGTCCCAGATTCAATTTCTGGGAGCATAAAAATGATGACCTTACCTTAGCACGAATACCGAAAACCCGTACGACTTTCGCTCAGAGACATCTCTCCTTAATCACACCGAGACAATTTAATATTTTGGAAGAGCGTATTAAGCTCTCAAGAACAAAAACTATTTTCAATACTGTATTTTCCTTAGTGGGAGGGATTTGAGTGGGAAACTCCTTGATAATTATCCGAATGTTTAAGTTTGCTGTTTGCCATATTGATGTGTCATATATTTATTTAAAAATAAATTATTATGTCTCTGATCCAATATATTATTTGTAATGATATACTCGTATGTCTGAGTCAACTAATTACTCGTCCCAACTCAACACATGACTTTTAGTCCCTTGGAATTAGGACTTACGTCTCAAAAAATGTGTAGAAAAATAAACTACTTATAAGTAAATAAACTAATAAATTTAACAAATTATCAATATGCGCTGCATAAAACGTTTTGATGCAGGGCTCTATGCACCATTTAATGTAGATAAGGATAAGATAATGATATGAACATACCTTATAACTCATGTATCTGTATCGGGACCTGTTTCAAACATGACTTTTTTTTCTATTTTGGTTCGTAGGTTCATATTCATACCCAAACATATTCATACATGCATTTATCTTTATGTACTTATAGATTTTCACTTTCTAACAATTTACTTGAAAAAAAATACTTTATCATTAAGTACATATAGATAAATGCATTGGGAGTTGAGAGGGAAGAAGGTAGATGTGGGGTTACCCGATTGGTTAATAATTTTTAATTAAAAAGCGGGCTGTACTGAAAACTTATTTGATTATTTATTAAGAGAATGTAACTTTTAAGGCTTTTTTAACGTGAAAAATCTCCACATTGTTAAATGAAGGTCCTTTTTTATTATTTGAATGCAAAATTTTGACTCCTTCATTCTTATTAAAATCGTGATTTGAAGTTATAAGATGTTTAGCAAAGGCTGAAAAATTATTTTCATTTAAACATTTTATGTGTTCTTTAATGCAAATATTGAAGCTACGTGACGTTCTCCCGACGCATCTCGATGGACACGAGCTGCATTGGAGTTGATAAACTCCCTACGTAAGGAATGTTATTTTTTTAAATATTTAAGTTGCATTTTTTTTTTACCTTGCTTGTAATGTACAAGGTTTATATTGTCTTCAAAGGGATGGTTATTTATTTAAATTAACTTCAATAAAAACTTTTTTAGTTTCTTTTTTTTTATTTAATAGCATAATTATACATTTTTACAATTTAAAAAAAAAATCACTTTCTATATTTTTTACTAAAACTAAAATCCCACCAAGCCACCTTTTCGTAGCTTGTTGGTATATTGATATGATATGTAAGGATCGAGTGGGATGTTTCGGCTGTGGCCTGTTTTAGGAGCTTCTCCGCATTTGCTTGAGTTACGAGAAAACCACAGAAAACTCGTCAGGAGACGGCGGACTGTTGTCATTCATCAACAGACCTTCCTATCCACTTAAAGAGTGTTCGGCATATGGTGTTCTGCCATTATTGATAAATTTTATTTTCTTTACTATATCTATCATGTATGATGTTACCTCTCTTGACGAGTTCTTATAACTTATTACTACATGAACATCGGATACGTCCTCATTTACCTTTTTGCATCGCGCCTCCAGTTGGGAGAAATCTTGGTGAGTAACATCATCGCATGGGCAGGTGTAAATTACAGATATTTTGAATCTGTGCAAGTAGCTCATACATCCGCTATGTCCTGTCAGCATTTGTGGAAGTTCGTATCCTGCACGCTACAGTTTTCTAAATTCAAAAAGATGGTAAACAGATGGTAAAATCATTTTAATTACATTTCCTGTGGATTCTGTTAAATAACGACCATTCCAGAGCTTTAAAGATCTGCTTCTTATTTTTCTCTTGGCAAAACTTATTGAAAAGTCAGCAAAATTAGGAATTGTATTTTTAAAAGTTGTTTCCGAGCCTTTTCGTCAGCTCTTTCGTTAGTAAGCGTTATTAGTAAGCGATCCCCGGTTAATACGTTGTAATTAATATAATTAACTTTAATACTTTTGAATTTATCATTTGCGCAGACAAGATATAGGTGTATACTGAATCAAATCGAAATTAAGTTATTTAATTATCCATAGAAAAAAATGAGTAGTTTGTGGCTGTAAAAAATCAAATAATGTCACATATCGATAGTGAGGTTTTATTTTAAAATAAACGATACATAAATTCACCTTAAAAGTAGTGATAAAAAAATATAACAAATATTGAAACATCAACTTATTGCAAGAGCAAAAATTTTGAATGTAAGACAAAAACAGCGGCGAATGGAAGTTGCTCAGGTGTCACTAAATGAAGTCAATGTCGATGCAGAATTACTGAATCTTGTTATAACAGGTAACAAAACATGGGTTTACGGATATGTCGTCGAAACTAAAGCTCAATCGTCCCAGTGGATCGAGTCAATTCTGGATCGCCAAGATGAAAATCGCCGAGCACGCCGAACATGTCTAACCTAAGCGGCTGCCACAGACAAAGTAAAAAATGAATACAGCTGAAAGTTTTAGCATACTTCAAGAGCATGTATACCAACATAACGAAATTGACAATGAGACTCTCCAAACCCTTGAAATCGGAAAATTCCCGTTATTTTCTGAACACACCTCGTACATGCTTCCTCTTTCCATTATATTTTATCCCAATTCAACACAAGGCTCTTGGCCTCATAGAGTTAGGGAAATATCATATTTTTTTTTTGCATATGTATTTGTATATAAATAAATAAAGCAAGTTCTTATTTTTACGTGGATAAAAACGTGCCTTTTTGTTCGTTAAGTACTAGTGAAACATTAGGTTTACTCTCCAATTATCTACCCCTGCATGTTTTTTATTGCCTTCCTTCGGCTACCGTTAATTCTAGGGGGAGGCTGCAAGCGGCTGTTAGCTGGACACGTGTTATTCCAGACCGGGAAGGGAGATGTGGAGGGGTCGGGGATGGGGTTGTTAATCACGTGGTCAGGGAAACGGAAATCTGCTCAGGGTAGGAGAGATCCAATTTGGTATCAAAGCGTTCCAGGACCACAGGTTACAGAGTTAACTTTGACGGGAATTGTAATTTGAGCCTACTTGTCATACTATGTATACATTACTGCAAAAACTCACAAAAAGCGTTGATTTGTTGGAAAACGCTTCCAATTTGATGAATTTCTTGCAATTTAAGATGTCTCTCAATTCACTTCTGAGAGGCTTATTAAGTTGTTGTTATTAAGTTCGGATCGGGTTGTGGTTCCGTGGTTAGTGTCTCAGACTCACCGATCAAAGGTCCGTGTCCACTCTACCCCGACTTGATTCCCATTTTCAAATAGTGAGTTATTTACAACTCGTTGAAAATGGCCGTCAAAATGAAATATTTGGATATATCATAAAACAATTATACGCTAAAACAACTCATTTACAGATTCAAAAACTACTCTTACTCAAATGAAAGACATAACCCCTACAATACAAATAATATAATCACTAGATCCTCAACACAAAGGCAACTTAAACAAATACAAACTAATACCACTTTCGGACAAAGGGATTTTGAGTATTATTCAATTAAGATCTAAAACCTACTTCCACTATCTATTAAAACAATTAGTAACGAGAAAATGTTTAAAAAGGCTATAAAAATGGAGATAGGAGCTATGTAGAAGTAAAATGGATTGTCTCATTTGCCCAAATAAATATTGAATCAGCTGCTATGTTAGGTGTTTGTTCTTTCATTGTGCGTTTTGTAATATAAATAATATAGGTGTACATAAATTAATTATAAACATAGATTTAAAAAAAAAAAATATATATATATATATATTTTAAGACTGAAAAAGCACACATTAAAATAAAACTGTAATGACTTTTTTTATATTATTATAAAATACATAATTTGCTGCCTTAGAACGGGGAAGCTATACCTAGTTAGGCAGTTTAGATGAACCACCAGCAAAAATAAAAAATATGTTTGTTTAATTTTACTACTTAATTATTTTTTGTATTATTATTAATTGTAAATTGTTGTAATAAATATGTAAAAAAAATAAAAAAATAACTATGGTGTGTTTAAAAATGTCTGAACATTTTGTTAATTATTACTGTTTATTAGAATTAAGTTAGTTTTCTTTGTTTATTCTCAAATGAAAAAATATTTTAAAAAAAAAGTATATTGTTTGGTGTTTTTGGCACAGGTAACCCCAGTGAGGTCACATTATTTTTTTTTTTTATTATTAATTATAGTTTGTAAGACAAAAAATATGAATAAATAAATTTTTAAAAAAAACGCAAATACAAATATAGAGACTGCTGCGAGATATTGCATAGATTTATATAATATTAAGCGTATTGTCCAGATGCCTTTTGAAATAAATGTATGTTTAAGTAGTAATATTTGTTTTTTTTTTGCTATTATTTCAATATGTACGTGCTTCCACTTTTTATAATGTTGAATTCCAACTCAACACAGAACCCGTGGCTTCATCGAGATTGGGATACGTTATTATGGTTTTTTATTTATATTTGGAAAAATAACCTTTTTTTATTGAGATTTCTTGACGCTAGAGATTTGTACCACTATTTTATAAAGATTTTTTCAAAAAGATGTATGTAATGAATGAAAAAATAAACAGGAAAAATACAAAAAAGTTTTCAGGCCATAAATAACACAATTCAAAAAGAAAAAGTTCAACAACTCTACTAAATCTCTGTTCTTAGAACAAAGAGTTAAACAACGTTTACAATGATTTAATATCTGGTTTGCTGACCAAGAGAATTTTCATATTGCTTTCAAAAGTTGCGAAACAAAATTCAACGACTCTTAGAATAAAAGCTAAATACACCATACAAAGTGAGGTAGAAATAATAAATAGTAAAAATCATAAGGACAAAGTTACCTTCGGAATATTTCAACGGATGTTCTAACAATAATATTTTAAGAAGGACGAAAAACAAACTCTTTTTCCTTCCTCCCTTTCTTCTCAAGTCCAATATCAATTTTGAGAATTTGAACTCCAAATTGTGAACTCCGCCCTAACGGTTGACGCCTGCTACAACCCCAGGAAGTGGCCGTTATTCTGATTTATCAGGAAACTTTTTCAACTCTATCATACTACTTTTGTTTGAGAGGAAGGACGATATTGCCTTCAGCGAAAGCCCGAACTATTAAGGCGACACATGTGTACAGGGTACAAGGCACAGAAAACTGCACTTATGTTATTTCGAAAATAACTCAAAGCCATTTAAGTTATTTGCGAGGTATACCTCGAATCAAATTGCCGATCAAAAATCTTTTATCTTACGGTGACTGGATTAAATTATCTTGGGGTTTTTTTAAGGTTGATCAATTTGATATTGTCAACAACGCACAAACGTTGATTTTTAGGAATTAGCCGGTCGTAAGTAAAATTCCAAAAGTGACGTTAAGAATACCAAAAAAATCCTGTATTCGAATAAATGTCATAGTAGCAAAAATTTACCATTCCCACTCACGCACCTTTCACCGTGCGCGCGCGCAGTGAGTTGAAACTTGGTCGTCTCGCGAAGTACAGGTCGTCATTGTTCTCAGCGCTCCGTGTAAACATTTATACAAATATACATTTTGTGATGTCTACCTAACATAAAAAATTATTGTAATAGATTCGAGTAATTCAGATAATAATTTAAATGACATGATTTTTAACTTTATTTTATATTATTTGTAGAACTACATAAAAAAGTTGTTTTGTGAAGATTTTTTTATGTAAATTTTCATGTTTATAAGACATTTTGTTATATTATCACCTCTTATTGCGTCATAATTGTTATTGTGCTGTATATTTCATATATAGGGCTAAATAATAACATAAAATTTGAGTACGGAAAGCTGCGGATGGCCAAGTTATAGGTTTTTTAAGAATGACATAAAAAAAACAACATTTGTTTAATATGTAATAAACTGCGTTTTTTATTTTTATTTTAGGTACACCTATACCTCGAGTACAAAAACAGTGAGCCGTAAATATCTTAACGATGAAATACAACTTTGGAAAATCACCTTTTGTCAAGTAACGGCGATACACCAGATAATTTTCGCACTTTAAAACAAAGATTTGCGTACTTCAAAACAACAAGAAAAGAAAAATCGTCTAAATCCCATAGAAAAAAAGCATTTTTTCTCAAAACCAATGAAACTTCGTTAGAAGGAATAATTGAAAATGCTTTATTACCCATAGGACAGTTATCGGAACAGGCAAAAGAAGCCCAAAATAAGCACTTTCGGTTATACCGTGAAAACTACACAAGAATGTTCTTGAGGAAGGAATGTAACCTTGATATATTCAGTCGACTACTGAGTTTAGATTCATTGTTATTAAGTAGCACGAATCAAAAAAAAAAAATTAAACCAAGAAACAATCAATATGTTACTACACCAACTGACCCAAATATCGAATTTAATATTTCAGACACGGATCAAGAATAATCTTTTAATGAATAATCAAATCCAAAATATGTAATTGCATTTAAATTATTAGTTCGTGCCTAAAATATTTTTTTGTTCGTGAAATTTGTCATTAAAAATCAATTTTGTGTTTTTTAAGTTCACGTTTTTTTTTTCACTTTTTTTGCGGGAAAAATCTTCTAATTTTACACAAGGCAATATTTTACCCAAAAATTTATAATTTAAAGTCAAAATGCACTGTAAAATAATTTTTACCACCTAAATCATTTAAATCAACTTATGTGCAACGGGAATCCATATAACGAGGTCAAGATTTTGAACTATGGGTGTACGAGTACGAGGTTTTCCTAGAACACAAATTATGTCATACCTGTACGACTTTTCCTCAGAGACATCTCTTTTTTTGAACGTGTTGAATATTTTGTAAGAGCGTATTGAGCTCTCAAGGACAAAAAGTATTTTTAAGAGAGGAGTTAAGGACTGGATTTTCCTTAGTGGGAGGAAAACTCATTGATGATTTTCCGAATGTTTGAGTTTACTGTTTACCATATTGATGTGCCTTATATCTGCTTTTTTATTGTTATTATTGTTGCTGTGGTTCTGATCATATAACATATTTGTGATGATATAATATGTACTCAGTACTCATGTGTCTGTGTCAACTAATTGCTCGTCCTAACTCAACACAGGACTTTTAGTTCTATGAAGTAAGGACTTATGTCTCAAATAATATGTAATAAACTGTCTTTCAGTAAATAAATAAACAAATAGTAAAATGCCAGGCCATGTATGTTGGATTGGGTAAGGACATTTTTAACCGCATTATTACATTTATTTATGCAATTTCCTTCTATTCAAAAACTCTTTTAGCTTGCATTGACCAGACGATGATAACAGGCAGAATTTGCTGGTGCGCCTTTATTTCGTGTACTGCGTTTTATCTGCGTTCTTCTTTTTTTTAAAAAACAAAAGTCAAGCAAACTAAATTTGAACGACATGGCGTCATAAAAAAACCTTGGAATCATTGGAATTTATTTAAAAGACATTAAAAATAACGATATGTGTTTCGGATTCATTTTCTTTTATTCAAGTGTCAAGCCATTCCTTCCTTTGATTCCGGTGGTCCTTGTTTTGAATCCCAATGTACCTACTCCTCCCTGACGGCGAGTCAAGAAAGCAACGCGTGACAACACAACAAAAAAACCGTACCGCGAACAACAGCGAAAACCGTACCGCGAGCCTGACAGTGATTTCGAATCACCAACATACAAGAAAACGTGCAAAGTGACCAGTGCAAACGATAACAGTGTCTTTCTGGACCAGTGCCAAAGGGAGGAAACCGTAAGTCCTTACACCTTTCATTAATTCCAGGATTGACACTCAAAACCATAACGTCAATTAGTTTACCTAAAATCAAACGTTCCCTGTTTTCTTCGAACACGCGTATCGCGAGAGGGCAGGCCTTGTTTACAGTCCCGAGGTCGAAGGTATCGAGCATCCAACAATATGTACATAAAAACTCTTAGAGGGGCCATGTGGCCATGCGGAGCGGTGCGGTGAAAGAGGAACTAAGGAGACGGGTTGAAGAATCTCCTACCTTTCGGATCTATCTTATTGGTGACTGGCGGCTGGAGATGGCTCTGGGACACTTCACACTTCTCACTTAGTTTTGAGGTGATTTTGCGATGTGCGGTAGCGGGGGTTACGCGGTGCGGAGCGGTAAACGGCGGCGATGTAGTTGACTTGGTGCTCAATTCTTAACAAAACTACTACTGGGTGGTGAGGGAAATGGGTGCGGGTGGGTGAGAATATTAATGTGATGTAGGTAATATATATATATATATTTAAAAACACAAAAAAAATATTTTTCTTTGGTATCCAAACTTTCAAATTGTGATTTCTCAAAATGGTGTCTTAAGGTAAGTCACTGTTGCTTGTACGGCAATGATTCGCATAAAGTGTTTTTTTTTATTTTTATACAAGAATACAGTTATGATATAATAAATACTTAATACTAGACTAAAAATCATTTCAAAATTTTTGAGAAATAGTAAACGCAATCATCTCAAAAAGAACTGACAGTGCGGTTAGAAGTAGCAGGCGCCACATTTAACAGTATAAAAGATGTCTGGAGATCGGATATTTACTCAGTGAAAACCAAATGCCGCCTGTATAACGCCTGCATAATACTTATTATTCTTTAGGGATGAGAATCGTGGCACCTTACTAGGGCCCGAAACAGCGAAATACTAAATTTTGAGAATAGGTGTCTCAGAAGAATCTTGGGTGTGCGGTGGTTTGAATTTGTGCGGAATAAAGTCATACAAGAACGGACACAGTAAACTCTCAACTGACAACTGTCACCAAGCGAAAGCGATACGGTTGACTCGGCCGTGTACTGCTGGACGTCCACTGCTGACTGTTCGTCGGCAGTTTATGTTGGAACTTCGGAACGAGAACATGACTCGGGGGGCGCAAAGGAGTTGGCAGCTGATAGAGATGCATAAAGGCTCTGTATGGATACCATATGCTCTAACTAGGGAGCGGAAATAGAAATATGAAGATGATGATGATAAACGCGATGTGTCTTAAATAAAGTACTATTATCCAATAATAGAATTTGGAAAACAAAAAAAAATAATGTTTGTGCATGTTTGCCTTTGTAAATTTAAAATAAAAATAAATATTAAAACATAATATTGTACTTACCCATCATACTTACCCAAATGCCCGCATGCGGTCGCTGATTTCAGTTTTGAATTTAGTATTATTCAATTTGAATATATCACTCGTATTAAAACTAGTCAATAACAAAATTGAATCATAAACCCTTTAAATGGCCACACTTTCTCATTCCCTTATATTTCGCCGGTTTGTTTGTTTGTTCGAAAAAATTCGTAATTTATTTGCGTCATTCTTCAATTCTATGAGAGCGTGGAACAATAACATAACTCTAATTTTTCAATTTATTTGCTCATTTTGAAGTATGCAACTATGTTCACACCTATTTTAAAACACGTACGTCAAATACCATTATAAAAGAAAATATTATCAATGTACTTTATACCTCAAGATAAATTTATTAGTTATCGCCTACAAAAAAAGTTTTCTCGAAGAAAGACCTTTTCAAACTTTATGCCTTAACCGACGTAACATTGAAGAGTAATCACCTAATTATGCAGTCTCAATTAATAGCAATAATCCAATTATTATAAGTATCGAGAATTTTTTTTTCAAAACAGTTAAACACGGAGTCCCACAAGGAACGGTTCTTGGCCCTTTGTTGTTTCTTATATAAATCAATGATCTTTGTAATATAGCTGTCCCCGGCAATTAGAAATTTTTCAGGATAAAAAATCCTATTTTATTTGACTACTCAATCGGTAACACTGCATTGGATTCAGTTACTGAGATGCGGGATTTGGGTGTGATTTTTGATCAGAAATTGTCTTTTATCAGTCACATTAATGATATTAGTAGTAGATCTTTGAAGACGCTTGGGTTTATTTTGCGCATCACTAAGCACTTTAAAAATTTTATACCCCTCCTTGGTAAGAAGCATCTTGGAGTATGATTCTACAATATGAAGCCCTTATTATGCCTCTCACCAAATTACTATAGAAAGAGTTCAGAATAAGTTTTTGAGATATGTTAATTTTAAATTAGGAATACGTAATGAATTTCGTAACTATGTTTATTTGTTAAATATATTAAATTTGATTAAATTAAGGGACAGGAGAACTATTAATGATTTATTAGTTCTATTTTAAATCGTTAATTCAGTATTGGACATCCCTGAAATTTTGGCCCTCATTAGTTTTAAAGTACCAGTTAAAGTGACAAGGCTATTTCAACTTTATCACTGCAACAATCATATCTCAATATATTCTAGCAATTCAGTACTGAATCGTCTACATGCGCTGGGTAATAAACATTCGGATTTAGGTGACATATTTTTATTGAAATTTCTAGCTTATAAACAATTACTTGTAAAACATTTTGGTGTGGAATCAATATTTAAAATATGTTCTTTTTAAGTAAGCATTGAAAAAGTTGTTACTGTATATACTCCACTGTAAATACTTGTGTATGTATGTAATGTAAAAGGTACTTGTACCGTTAATTCTTGAAAAATAAAATAAAATAAATAAATAAGTTTCTCATGCAGATGATACTGCAATAATTGTACAAAGTTATACCTGGGATAATACTTTCAAACAAGCCAATAAATGAATAACTACAATAAAGGAGTGGTTAGATCGAAATTTTCTCTCGCCCAAATGTAATAAAACACTGTTTATTCCATTTGATAACCCCAAATCATCTTCCCCTACTCTTTCCCTTAATGTAATGTTTCATGATAAATATTTTAATCTTGACATTTGTAATAAATGCGAAAAAATGAGGTCTGAAAGGTGCATAAAATATCTAGGAGTAATAATTGACTGTCAACTTAAATAGACTTACTATCTTGAAGTAATTATCAATAAACTGAGATATTTAACCTATGTGTTCAAATGGTTAAGTATTTACGCCCAACTAAATAATATTAAAATGGTTAATTACAATGGTAAAGTACAGTCATTGCTTTCCTATGGAATAATTGGTTGAAGGGGAGTTTTTAATAACCATATTAAACCATTAGAAACTGTTCAAAAAATTATATAAAAAATAATGCTTCACAAAAATTGCACTTTTTCCTCTTTGCAATTGTTTCAAGAAGCTAAAAAAGGAATCGTGTGCTAGAAATACCACTTTGAAAAACGAGGCTAGCACAAACACATGCATATTTTATAGGCCCCAATTTTTTATATACTTTACTGGTAATATTTCATTGAACCAAAACTTTAAAAATTTTCCTTCTTTTAAAAAACACGCACTATCTATGTATTGTTTATTTATTCTTATTTTTTATTTTTGCACTACAACAGGCCAGGAGACCCAATTACAGTGGTGAATCACATCACAGAACACCCAGGCTTGAGAAAAATCATATTTTAATTTTTGTGTTCTCACCGGGAATCGAACCCGGAACCTTCCGTGCGTGAGTCAAGCGTCTTGACCACTACACCACGGAGGCCGCCAAATCTAACATATATTTTGTTGCCCTTTAATTATGATGAGTATTTTAATGTTTATTTGGTATTTTTTATTTCCTTTTTTAATTACTATATAAAAGAAAAAAGTTCTTTTTAATCTGTTACATAATATTTTATTTTCACTTTCTTATGTTACACAAAAGTATTTAAACAGTCTATTTATTATAGGAGCAAAAATTCATAAATATTTCTTGTATACCCACGAACAGGCCATGCCTTTGTGGGATTTTCTGTTTATTTTTTGAGTTAATATGTATTTCCTTATTTTGTAATTATCCTTATTTTTTTTAATACTCTGTTTTACCTCTTATGTATATTGTAAAAAAAATAAAAATAAAAATAATAATAAATAAAAAATAATGATTTGATTCCCGCAATGTTTAAAACGTGAATGTGATTGTTCTTCCCACCCATAGAATTAGTGTTCATTTTGTTTTCTGTAATTTCACTCTGCTTTTATGTGTAGTTACGTTGAAGAAGCGGACTGCAATCTTACTTTTACGTAGTTATCAGAGCTTTCAAAATGTTAGAATGTCTATCAAATTATTTATGTTAAATTGTACACTGTAATCAAAAACCTACATCTGAAAAACTTTTGCGGTATGCAATTGATGTTCAATTAAATTTTATCCGCTGATTTTCGTTCGTAATAAATTAAATGAGTAACTTTATACAAATAAAAGACGGAGTGTTATCGACGTTTCATAATATTATATTTGGGAGTATTATTTTACTTTTTTTTGACATTTTTTAATAAATGTGAAGGTTCCGATAAAAAGGAGTCCTCATTTTTGATCGGAAACGTTTGAATGTAATGTAAACATAAACAATGCGCACAAATAAATTATTAAAAATATGCGTAATTTGGCGTATTGTCCAGAAATCGTAACTTATTCAATAGTCAAAGAAGTTTATAAAAATGAAATGTGGGAAAGATTGTACCTTCTTACTTAGAACTCCTTCATTGTGATGAAAGGGATATCATGATAAAGAAACAGAGAAAAAAGGAAATAAATCATAGAATATCTCTGAATGAATAGTAATCAAAATATGATCTAATAATTCTCAGCATTTAATTTGGAAAAAAATATCAACCGATATATACGTTTTTCTGTTTCGTTTCAAGAAATATTTAATCTACTCTTTAATCGGACGACAACAAAATTCTCAAATTAATTCAAACTTTACAAGACTGCTTTCGTCTTCAATCAGACATTAACTCTTTTAACCGATGGTGTAAAGTCAATAAATTAGAACGAAATATTAAATAATGCAAAATAATGTCATTTCATAAAACAAAACAACCAATTTCCTTCGAGTACCTATTAGAAAACTCCAACATTGATGTAGTCAAGTCCATCAGAGATTTAGGAGTTGTTTTGGACTATAAACTGACATACAACGAGCATATAGATAAAACAGTAAATAAATCACTGAAATTACTTGGCTTCATTAACAGAATATCCTCTGATTTTACTCATGTCCGTACAATCAAAACTCTTTATTGCTCAACTGTTCGCCCTCTTCTAGAATATGCCTCCGTGGTCTGGTCTCCATTCTATGTCAATCGCATAAATCACATTGAATCAGTCCAACATCGCTTGCTTCGAAAAATAGCGTGAATGCTCAGACTAGAGAGAGATAATTATTCTTATGCTGAAATAGAGTCAATGTTAAATATTTCTAGTCTACAAAAACGTAGAACTAATATTGACTCCATATATATGTTCGGCATACTAAATGGTATAATCGATGTTCCATCATTACTGGGACAAGTAAAATTCAATATTCCGACTCGTAGATTGAGAAAAAATTAAGTACTGTTCATCGATCAGCATAGAACAAACTATGGCCTAAATTCTCCAATGACCCGTCTTTGTCGTATTGTTAACTCAAGACAAGATCTGGACTTTTTTGGTTAAAGTTTACAACGATTTAAACGAGCACTAAATAAATAGTCCAGATCTTGTCTCGATGTCCCTTATGTTTGTCAATGCTTCTTTCTTTTTTAAAAATGTTTTAAACTATTCTTTTATTGTAATATTTAAACCTTATAAATTGTATACATGGACAGTGTTCGTTAATAAATAAATAAATAATCAGTCATTCCATGTCCACTCTCTAGTAAGAGCATACGGTATCCACAAAGAGCTTCCTTGCATCTCTATCGGGTGCAAAGCTTTTGTGCGTTCTCCCAAGTCAGGTTCGCGTTACTTAATAAACTGACAACAAACAGTCAGCAGTGGACTTCCAGGACGCTGAGAACCTGATGTCTTCTAAAATTGTCATGCGCGGTTAAGGGTTTCAGAAACCATCCGCAGTACATGGCCTGCCAACCATATCGCCTCCGCTTGATGACAGTTGTCACCAAAATTTGCTGAGTCCAGTCTCTTGTTACTTTGTTCGTTACAAAATTAAACCACCGCACACCCAAGATTCTTCTGAGATACCTATTCTTAAAACCTAGTGAGGTGCCACGATTCGCATCCGTAGAGGAAAATAAGTGTTATGTAGGCATCATATTCGCAGTATTTTATTTTTACTGATTAAATATCCATATATATATGAGTAAATATAAATTCTTTAATCATAAAGAACAACTATTGTTTTAAAAAATAAACTGATTTTGGTGTTACTAACGTTCATTTTGTTTAATTAATTCGTCTACAACAGCATTCTTCCCACCGACGGTATTACAGGTTTGGTCCAAACAATATTTGTGTAGTGAAATCAAAATATCAAAATATATATTTTTTTAAAAAAAAAGGTTTGTTTAACCATATTACATTTCAATTTAATTATTGCGTTTGATGTTATTCACATGTTAGTAGTTGAACCCGTTTTTTACAGATGAGATTTCGGATTCGATTCCTGGCAGGATCAACGCGACGCAAATTCGTTCGAAAGGTGATTTTACACTGAAATATTTCGCTGTTCCTAGATAGGCACCGGAAGCGTAAAACCTGTCATTTTACCTTCCATGTTACGAAAATAATCCAAATACGCTGCAATTGGAGAGCTAACGTACTTATGCACCACTAGGTGCGGATAGGCAAATAGTTATGATTGAAATTAGTTTTTATTGGCAAAAACTGTTTTTTTCTTCTCTTTCACAGTAGTAGCTGCTCGATTATGGAATAATCTACCCACTAATGTCAGAGACGCCCTCTATTGTTCATATTCATTCAATTTCATTAATGTTCAATATTGTTTATTTTATTTATTGTTCATTTATATTCACGTAAAAAAATTGTATTTCTCGCAAACAAACGACGATCAGCTTTTCTTACTTTTTTAATAACATCCCTACCTCTATTACGGATAGTTCGCGACCTAGGTGTTATTATTGATACGAAACTAATGTTTAATATTCATATTGAATCAGTCGAACTTATGAAGGTATGGAAACCATTTAAACATGCAGATATATGAAAAACTTTATAAAACATTTGTTTGTCCCCATCTTGAATACTGTACTCCTATTTGGTCACCTTACCATAATGTTAATATTAACAGACTAGAAAAGGTCCAACCAAAATTCTTTAAACAGATCGACTACCGGTTAAACCTTAACTTCTCTAACTATGCTAAAAGTATGCCATTCCGTGGAATAAACTCTTCTAAAAATCGAAGAATAATGTAAGACCAGTTATTTTAATACAAATTAATAAATAATACAATTGATGAATCTAATCTACTTGAAACACTTCCATTCTGTGTGCCATCTAGACCAACAAAACAAAGTTTTCTGTTTTACACAGATAACGCGTCAATAAACTATTTGAAACAATTTACTTTACCTAGAATATGCGACCAATATAACAATAGATTTACCGAGGCTGATATTTTTTATGACAATGTATGTAAATTTAGGTCATATTTAAGTTTAATATTATATTCATATTTTTTCATTTCTTTTCTTTTACATTTGTTATATTAAACATAATTTGAATAACTGTTTTAAGTGTTAACAATTTTTGTGTGTGCGTGAGTGTCCTAGACTTAACATACAAAGAAATTATCAATATTTGTGTACATACTGTTTGTATACCCAATAAAATAAAAATAAAATAAAAAAGAAATGTCAGTTGCTGAATATTTGAGTTTTTCCTTCTGTCAACTTCTTTTCATTGTATAGAACAGATATTTATTCAATTTTTATTTCTTAAAAAAATTTAGGTTTGTCAATATTTTGTTAAGTAATGAAAATTTTATACGTATATTTAAATTCATGAAGTGACATTTCGTACGTGATTTAAATGTAAATAAAGAAGGGACATCTCTGACATTAGGAGCTACTACTTTGAACGAGGAGGCAAAGAAATTTGATTGTTTAAAAATTAATTTGTCTATCAGGATTAGTTACTCACTGTTAGTAGTAAAACTATGACCCAGGTCGAGGTCGAGTCAAACACCGCGATGAAAGGGTCCATTACCGTTTTTGTTTTATGCAATAGAACAAAATGGAATCTGTATTAGCAGACAGCAAGTTGTAATAACTTTGAGGATAAATAACTGAAAAAGTCTAAAAAAAAACATGTTATAAAAAATAACTGCAATAATTTTCGTAATACGCAAACAGTTTTTAAAAATGTTTAATAAATGTTTTAACGATACATTTTTGAAAGCATCTTCGTAATTTAGAAGGATCAATCTAAGTATAATTAACTTGCAATATTCACAGCTTTAATATTTTAGATACGACTTTCGACTTTCCGGGTCAATGAAGCTTTTGTAAAAAATATAAATTAACAAAGGGTTGCAAATTTTAACGAGTTTCTGAGAACCACAAAGAATCTTAAACTTTACTTTTACAGAATTAAGCCGGGGAATTTTCAACCCATTTCCGTAGATTATGCATGGAACGTTAATTGAACTGGCACTTACATAGAGTACTATAAAATCCATAATAAATTATATTTATACATGTTTATGTTCGGGCGGATAAATAATACAATAGGGAAATATCACATACTACAAATACCAATAAAAATAATCGAAATGGATTAAGAATGATTAATTGTATTTTCGAAATCAATATGGATATTGTGAAGAATGTTTTCATACATAAATGTATTTTTAAAAAAAATAAAAATACGTTGCCAGAAAAACGCGACGTGTTTGGCCTTGGTTGTTGTGACGTCAATATTTGTAATAATGTTCTAAACTAATTTTAATGGCCAGGAACAAATAAACATGAATCGTGACGTATTAGGGGCGTGACCAATAGAATGACTATTTTTGCGGGAATGTAAAATTATAAATTGAAAAATATTTTTTATGCTACTAATAATAAACAAAACATTATTTTTTACTGAACAGTATTTCATAGACCATTATTACTTTAAAATAAAAAATAAAAACTTAGGTTTTCCCTATTATGTGTATGAAATAAACCCAAAACCGTAAATGGGTGTTTCCGACTTGATGGCAGCTCTCGGGTTAAAATCCTTTATAAAGAAATCGAGTAGAGATAAGTCCACCTCGTTGTGTAGCGGTTGGCGCATTTGTCTACCAGTCCTGAGGTTCTGGGTTCTAGTCCAAGCATGGTGAATGCAAAATATTATTTAAATTGAACTGTATTATAGGTGTGACAAAACTTTATTATTTTAAAAGAACACTACTACAGTTAAAGGAGAGTACTCCTCCCGTCTACGGGTGATATAAAACTAATTATATCGCCAGTCGATGGGAGGAGTGCTTTCCCAAAACTGTACGTCGGCGTCGCCTCAGTTCGTTTTTATCTAACATACCAAAACTCAAATCTGCAGAAATAGAGATTTAAATTTTTTTTTACGAAAAAGGCACAAATAAAGATCACAGTTTAAGACAAAATACGTTTAGAGAATCCATTAAATAATAAAAAAAATCTTATAAATTTTATAAATAAAGGCTTTCTCAGAACTCCTGTACACTTAAATCAATTTCGTTAAAAATGGTCTGTTACACAAAAACGAACTGAAGTGACGTAAAGTAGAGTTCTTGTATGGGAACAAAATTGAGTAACACAACAGGAATAACAAATTTTTTTTTAAATAAAAAAATATTTTTTGCTTCATCTAAGGCCACCTTATGATTCAACGGCAAACAAATATAAATACGTGAAATTAAACATGATGTTTTTTATAATAAAGTTTATGTTTGAAGCACTAACTTTGTGGTTATTCATTTTAATAAAGTAAATTAAATACGTAGTACGTAATAAGTTACGTAAACCTTGACAAAGAAGCTTGTTTGCTTTGAAACCGGTCGGTGAAAAATAAAAATTATTGGTTTATAACAAAGTTGTTTTATTTATTTTATTATTATGATAATTTTCATTTAAAACATTATTTTTATTCTTATTATTAGCGGTGAGGGTCAGTGCTATGCAAGCTCCTGACGTCACTGCGACCTGTAATAATCTATTGTGATGGGTCTCCGTGAATAGTTCTCACCCTCCAAGCCCAGGTCTTTAAAGAGCCTGGCTACTGTGTGAAGGCGAGAGTTTACTTTTTGCTGAATCTTCCTCTCCAAGCCCAGATCCGTAAAGCATCGGGCTATTAGGCAGGGATCGAGCTCTTTAACATCCTCAGGTTTGACCAGTGGTCCCTCGAGGATAAGGCTCCTTTTATGATGTAAAGCATCACATTCACATTGAATGTGTGTAGGTGTTTTTCATCTGCACTGCAGAACCTACATCTGGAAATTTCGGAAAGGTTCATTCTAGCAAGGTGTTTGTTTAATCTGCAGTACCCTGGGCAGGCTCTAGTGATAACCCTCACTTGATTTCGGTTGAGCTTTATTAGGTCAAAAGCAAACCTTTGTTAGTACCCCTTCATGAATTCCTTCGCGTGGTGCTTACCAGGTACTTTTTGCTAGAGCATTTTGTTCTGCTTTCTGGCCCATGATCTAAGCTCATTATGAGGAGCATATTTAGGTAACCCACAGTAGAGCTCAAGGCCTATTGGGACTGACTAAACACAACTCTACGCGGCCGACCAGTTATCGCTTGATGTTCCATTTTCAGGATTTTAACCTAAAAGTAGTTATTGCGTCAAAAAACTTCTAAAATGTACAGAGATGGAAATCTTATTTAAGAAAAGTGGAAGTCTAGGCATTTAAAGAGCTTATGATCAATAATTAACTGGTCTTTTTCAATTTAGATACTGTAGCATTCACTATTTAGTTGAAGTTAGAACATTTGTTTTTCTTTTTAATTTTTTAATTACATTTGTATATTTATATATTTCGTGTCAATATAATAATACAAGTGGTTTTTTTTATTTTTATTTCGATCTCGTGGTGTAATGGTCAGCGTGTTTGCCTACCATGCGAGAGGTCTCAGGTTCGATAACCGACATGATTGATATAAAATATTTATTTAAAGGGTGTTTTCACTCTAGAATATTTCTTAGTCCCTGGACTGATACCTGAAGCGTAAGACTGATCATCTTACCTTCATGTTATAAAAAAATATCAATATACGCTGCGATTGGTGTACCGATCAGAGTCCTATGCACCATTAGGTGCGGAAAGGGAATTATGATGATTAAAGCTGTTTCCGTTTTTTACGAAATTTAAGAATGAGCACTGAAAGTCAAATACAAAAAGTTCAAGTATATACGTCATTCGGACGTTTTCGACACCTTCTGTTCGCGTTCAATAAAGCTGTGAAGGAATAAAGTAGTGTAGTGGTTTAAACAATTGGCTCATGCATGGAAGGTTCCGGGTTCGATTCCCGATGAGAAAACAAAAAATAATCAAGTTATTTTTCTCAAGCTTGGGTGTTCCGTGACGTAATTCATCAATCTATTTCTGCCTCCTGGCCTGTGGTGCTCGCAATATTTGGGTATGAATTATTGTTGTTTCCTCTTAATATTTTCATTCGGAATAAAACAGACAGAAGAAATAAATTTTAACACCCAATATATGTAATTTATAATTAAATTCTTAGAAAGTAATATCCAGTATTGCATTTTCATTAAAATATTAGGACAAAGATATTTAAAACAGTGTCTTTTAAATTGTACTTCCTGTTTATTTAAATTTTTATTTTTAAAACATACTATACGGAATTTGACATGTAATATATTTTCTTTTCTTCCTCACGAGATGATTATTTTAAATTTTTGCTTTGTACCTAAATTTATTTTTTTTACGAAGTTTTTGACTTTTAGTTATTTTATTTAAATATTAAACATATAATGTAAGTTATCACTAAATTGTTATATTAAAATAAAATATATTTCGTTTTTATTTGGTAGAATTGTTTTATATGGAAGAATTGGCTCTGCACTATAAAAAAACTCTGCAAAATATTTTTCATTCTACACTCACTAAGGATGCAAAAATTAATTTTCCTTTCTTTATCATTCTCTTTCTTAATCTCTCTTCCTTTCCTGTTTTCTTTTTTTTCCTTTTTCCCAACGACTAATGGCTTGATTTATGATAATTTATACACAAATAAAATTATTCCTATTTTTATATATCTTTAGTTTTTTTATTTCCATTTTCTATGAAATATGTTTAGTAACTTGATTTATAAAAATTAAACTTTTATTTTATTGGTTGGCGGGAAGAAATTTGTATTTGGCAATAAGCCCGCCAATGTAAAATTAACATTATGTACAAAAAGTCAAATAAATTGAATGAATAAATAAATAAACAGGAATAAAATTTTTTTTGGCCAAAAACTAATTTAGCAAATTGCATTGTGATCAATTGAATTTATTATGTAATCTTTCTTTATAAGATATCCGGTTTTAGCCGTTTTCATCCTCGGCCGATTAAAGTGCTTTAAAGTGAATAAGGTCAGCATTAGTGTAGGAGCAGAAAGATTTTAGGGTCTCGTAAATCACAACTGGAGCATGGATGGTTGATGTTCACTTAAGGTCAATCGATAAGTTGATTTTATACAAAGAAACGGAAAACGGAGGGTTGCATTTCTGTTTAAAATACTGAATTTATAAATGATCGATTAATGACGTTATACGAGGTATTGTAAAATTCAATGCCTAACATTCCCTGGAGTAAATATATGTCAATTAAGTAAGAAATAAAATACAACATTTATTGAATACATAATATGACGACAAAGGGTCAAATAAATTCAACGTTTTCGTAGTTTAATTTTATTTTTCAGCTCAAAAAAGTTATAAAAAAAACATATCTACGAAAGTCATTTGTAAATAAATAATTTCAGAAACGTACAAGTTTTGTATTGAAGAATCATATCTATAAAATGTGATGATTTTGTCTAATGTTATAATTTTTTTAACAATTTTTTTTTTCCCACCGACCAATAAAATCAAATGAGTTAAAGATTAAATTTTAATTTTAAAACGTATCCAAAAAAGATTAAAAAAATTAGCAATTTGCAAAAGTATATAAATTAATCCATAACAAATAAAGAAATGGAAATCTGTAATCGGTTATTGGTCTTGTATTTTTCTAAAGACTGTATGATTTCCATAGCAAAAAAGACGAGAAAAATGATAAAAAAGAGGAAGGAAAAGGCAGAGGATAAATAAAAGAATCAAGATTTTCTCACATTGATTTGAAAAAAAAAACTGCACAAACACGTTGGAATGTATTCCTTTTTTGTTTCCGTAAATCTAAAGTACGTTTCTTATTTTTAAAACCTTCGAAAAGTCAAGGTCTTTGATTTTTTTATCACAACAGACCAGGAAGCCAGAATACAGTGGTGAATTACCGCATAAAACACCCAGGAATCCGAAAAATCCAGCAAATTTTTGTGTTCTTTCCGGAAATCAAACACGGAACATTTTGTACGAGATTCAAGCGTCTAAGGTATTACACCACGGAGGCCACCATTATATTACAATCTTCATGAAATACTTTTTTTATGTACTCGTATTTAGTTCATAACCAATTAAAACTTCTATGAAATATTTCGAAAGAATTCGTGGTTTACAAAATCAATCAAGCAAACCATTTTGTACGCAGAGGTTTTATTTATTTATTTTTTAATTTTTTATTTCATGATTTTATAAACGGAACATAATACAACATAACAAACGACAAGTAGGAGAATTATTTTTTAGGCAGAAGATGTAATTTTCGTTGTGTTCCGATAAGAGCCTTAATTTGTAACTACGTTTGTCAAAACCGTCAAAACAGGGTATGTGTGTATGTGTGAGAGGGGGAGAGAGAGATAGAAGGTGGTTGGGTGAGGGTGGGGGTGTGGATGGGAGAGGGTGAGGGTGTGTGTGTGTGTGTGGTGCGTGTGTATGAGTGAGAGTATTAAAAAAGTGTAATGATGTAAGTGGGAATAATTGCAGTTTAGAATTTCGTCAGCATATTATTTTTAAAAGATGTTGCAGAGTGCAGGAAGATGTCGATCTCAAGAGTATCTATTTGATTGTATAAGGTCAAGGGACAATCAATAAAGGAATTTGTTATTAAATTTGTTTAGTTTTTAAGTCAACAATAAAGTTTGGTGTGTCTTGTCCACCTAGGTGGGATATTTCAATTAATCGAGGAGACTGGGTCTGGGCAGTCAATTTGGCCATCGAGTATTTTATCTGTAAATAAACAGTTTGCAAGCGCTTGACATTTTTTTAAAGTCGGAAGTAGGTGACACATATTATTGTCGCCGTATTTGATGTTGAGATATTTTATGAACTCGTCTTGAATGTGTTCTATGTTATCTACATATTAACATATTACAACATAGATGAAAAACATTTTAGAGAAGGTAAAATAAAATAGACACCTAGGCATCTACAGGGCTTATGACCTGTCATTGGCTGGTTTAAGTGGGCAATTTACACACTGTAAAATTCATAATTCTGCCCATATTTGAACATGTATATTCTTTTAGCTCTTCTATCTGCTGTGAAGTTAAAGAGCTGAAACCTTTATTTTTGTGGGTGAGATTCATCTAATTTAATTATTTCACCTATACCTGAAAATTTTATTTTTTTCAATTTCTATATTTCTTCATGGACCAGGTGGATATGTCAACAATATTTTTAGTTTGTCCAAATTTTGGCAATGCAACCAGCCAATGACAGGTTATAAGCCCTGTAAATGCCTGGACGACTATATTACCTTCTCTTAAATGTTCTTCATATCTGTTGTAATGTGTTAATATTAACAGCTCCACAGGGAGTTGAATCTAGTTCTCAAAATATTGTTGTTATCTACATGTTTTATACTGCTGATTCCATATTGTAGATGCATACCCCAGTGGATTTCTGACAAGTGCGGGAAAAAGCATGTAAGGAGTTAAATACACTTGTCTAAGCAATTATTATGAGAACAATACATATATTTTTAATATTTAATTACGGAATATACCCGTGTGATCCATCTGCACAGTAGTAGCCGCTCAATTGTGGATTAATCTACCCACTAATGTTAGAGACGCTCCTTCTTTATTTACATTTAAGTCAAGATTAAAATGTCACTATCGAAATATTTAAATGGTTCCTTTATCCTTCTTCCATCCTTCCCATCCCCTCTCCTCTCTTCATTGTATAGTGTTCATTTTTAATTCTTTAATTAATCTTTGTTTTAAATGTTTGGATAAAATTGTAAGATTCAATAAGTCCATGTATTTATAATTTTCTCAAACTGAACGGTTTGGGTAGGTAGGAAGAAATTGCCTTGAGGCGATATGCCCGCCCTTATATGTATATATATTGTATATGTATATAAAGTGTCAAATAAATAAAAAATCTGCTGTTCTTTATAATCTTAGTGAAAATGTATTTTTTATATGCCGTTCTGTTTTATTTGTTAAATAATTTTTTTTCCGTACTATTAACAAATTTGACGTTACAACAATCTGATAAATATAAGTAATAAAACCACGTGACACGAAAATGGAGGTTCATTTGACCTCCACTCTAATTAATTTACAAATTCTATTTAAACAATGAAAACGAATGAACTGTTGGCGAGACCCTTAATTTCTAGACCCTCGCTTCAGCGTCCTGTGTAATAGTCCTGGAGATATATGGAGCTGCACAAGAATGCCTCGCATTAGGAACGGGCAGGGATCGGAGAAGGATGAGGGAGGAACTAAGCAGAAAGGACGTTTAAAGATTTAAGAGCACCGTTAAGGCTTTTCACACGTGTACCTCGAACGTGGACATTTTTAAACTTCGCTACAGCCACATTTGAAAAACAATGAATATTTTACGTAAACTGTTTATTTAATCTTTTTTTGTTTTATGTTTGATCAAGTGTACTTGCAACATAAAAACAAGAAACGAGCAGTTTAAGTATATTTTTATGTCATTATTATTTGGCCTAATGGGGTAGTAAAATACTGAACGCGAGAATGCTTAGTTAAACAAATAACATACTGCACGTCTTATTTTATTTATATTCTGATTACTGAAATTCAATAATTTTTAATAAATCACAATTCATTTATTAATTCTGCCAGCAGTTCGTACGAACTATGCCCAGAACTCTCTTCTTATATGTTTTGTTAGTGAATATAATTTGAACTTTCCCAACTTTATTAATCCATTTGATTGTAAAAAAATAACATTTAAAATGCGCCTCTTAATAGATACTTTTTGTCCTATACTTAGTTTCAATAATAAAGTTTTTTTTAATCTTATCTTATTTTATTTTATTTTATTTTATCTCTGATTCTTAATATTTTAAATATATTTGTATTTTCGACATTTGACACTTGTGCAATATTTACACACATGTCCACCCTCATTCCAATATAACACCCACCCTCTCACTCACTTACACTCACACAAACACACTAGTATGTATTGTACGTGTATTTAATGTATTTCTGTGGATATCTGTCATTGGTTTTATTCTCTGTGTATTTTATTTGTTGTATTTTTGTTACATGTATTACTGTTGATATCCCCAATTAATAAAAAAAAAAACAAAAAAAAATTAATAACAGTGATAAATCTTTATTAACGATAATTTACAATACCGTATATACAAAAATTGTCACAAAAGTATACACAGTTGAATAGCAGACTTATTTCTCCTCGCAATTTCTTACAGTCTAACTAAAACCAAACAAAAAAATACCATAAAAAACTTTTTTTTAAAAAATGAATAAAAAAGAAAAAGTAAAATAAATAATTTAGAAAACACAAACAGTAATTTTTTTAACAAGATTATGGTGTCTTGCTCACATGAATTATATTTTATACATTTTAATTTATTCTATTACCTACACGTTTCCAGAATATAACTTTTACTTCGCTAAAAATCAATAAAATAGTCACATTATTTTTTTCAAAAATACGTAATTCATCAAAATAAAAGTATACTATAAATTTACACAGTATAATAATGAGGAACTTCAGTCCTACGGGAAATTGGATACAAAAAATGTCTTCTTGCACGCGGTAAAAATTTGAGCAACAAGTTGCACGGCAAAGTTTCCGGAAAATGGAAAAAAAAACAATCTAATGAAAACAAATTACTTTGAAGAACGTCACTGGTTCATGCAAAACAACCTATGGTATAAGAGTTATGGAAGACTTCTGGTTTGCTTGCCGTAGATCAATGGGAAGAACTGATCGAAAATAACCGGAAAAGACGTCACACGTGGAGTTATTTCAGAAATAAAAAAATCGTATCGCTGAAAATACCATACTTAAAAATTGAAAAATCAATCTTTGGCTTCGTTTTATATTCTATTGGCAAATAAAAAAAATCATCTAATTTCCTTATTACAAGTATGCATAAATACAATTTGTATTAACCCCTGGAAAAGTTTTATGGCCTTTCTTTTTTTGAAATTCTTTTTTAGATGAAAATCGCGCATTTCTGTGGAGTAGAAATATTTAAAAAATACTTAATATTAATATATTGCAGAATTTTTTTATTGCTTGCGAATGCGATATGAATTCGTGAAATGATTTTGAATGTTTCGATGATTTAATTTTAGCATTTGATGAAATCATTTTAGGTAGAAACTTTTGATTAAAGCGGTTCGCAATCAAACTAAAATCCAAGCATTTCAGTATTTTTATATCTGTATTATTATTTGAAACTGTTGAAATAACATTATTTTCAGGTCAACCCTTTCGAACCCGAAATAATTCCTGTATATGAACAAAATGTTTTAAAAAATATATTTTTTTTTTTCAACCCCTATTTTTTTCCACGGACTGGTTTTAAAGCTAAACAAGCTTCTTTCTCAAGGTACATTTAGTTTTTGTATTATTTCTTATTTTATTAGTATGCTGCCAATGAAGTTAATAAATCAAGCCCCTTTGTCTTGAGTGGATAGTAATGTGAGATTGATACGTTTAAAACTAGACAGTTATGCACTAAAAGAAATATTATTTACTCTTGACTAGTTTCGAACGTATCCATCTCACATTACCATTCTTTCAAAAAAAAAAAAACATTGATTCCAATGACAGCATACTGATAAAAAAAATAGAAAAGAATTCATTAGTTAAATATACCTTGAGAAAGAAGCTTGCTTGAAGAAAACAAATTAGTAGTTAAAAACAAAGTTGTTTTATTTATTATTATGAAAATAAAACTTTGTTATCAGTGTTACACAATTTTATTCTTTTACAAGAACACAACTATAGTTTCGGGAGAGCACTCCTCCCATCGACGGGTGATATAAAACTAATATAATAATATAATATTTTCATAATAATTTATAATGAAGTGTTACGAAGTGAATGCCGATTCAATTAAAAATATTGTTTTATTTATTTTATTTCGATGAATCACCGCGAAGTTAGTGCTCCAAATATAAAATTTATATAAAAGATTTTGTATTATGTATGTACCTCGGCTATAACGTCGGCCTCGTGGTGTAGTGGTCAGTGCATTTGTCTACCAAGCAAGAGGCCTCGGGTGCTTCTGACATGGTTGGCCTGAAGCATTTATTTCAAAAGGGGTTGTTACACCAGAATATTTAATAGTTCTTGGACTAGCACTTGAAGCGTAAGACTGATCATCTTACCTTCATGTGACAAAAATGATCAAGATACGCAGCGATAAGTCTACTAATGCAGTGCCCTATGCACCATAAAATGCGGAAATGGAATGATGACGATGATGATGTAGGTACATAAATAATTATTTTTAAAAAATATGTACGTGTGCTTTAGAAATTTTTCTTAAACTTAAAATAAATTTACAAAATTCTTGAAAATATTTTCAATATATATGTGTATATTATAATCAGATAAGGTGGCTTTCAGGATGTAGTGGTCAAGACGCTTGATTCACGCACGGAAGGTTTCGGGTTCGATCCCCGGTGAGAACTCAAAAATTAAAATGTGATTTTTCTCAATCCTGGGTGTTCTGTGATACAATTCACCACTGTAATTGGGCCTCCTGGCCTGTTGTGGTACAAAAATAAGAAAAAAAAATCAAATGCAGAAGAAAAAAAAAAAAAAAAACTTAGTTTTTAACCACTATTTTTTTTTCCATCTACCGGTTTCAAAGCAACTAAGCTTCTTGAAAAGAAGTTGAAATTAATTTTTTTTAAATTAGTCGTTAAAAACATAGTTGTTTTATTTATTTTATTATAATGAATAACCACAAAGTTAGTGCTTCAAATATAAAATTTAAAGGAGAAGAAAATATTTAAAACTCGTTTCTTATATCATTTTAAAGAATAGCAGAAATGAGGAAGTTCAGTGCTACGGGTGATTGGATATAAAAAAGGTTTTCTTACCAGCGGTAAAAATTAAAGCATTTAATCATGCCAAGTTTATAAAAATACAAATATTTTAAAAATAAACTACTTTGAATTACGTCACAATTTTTTCCGAATCAACCAATAATAGAGTGTTGTTATAGATTTACGGTCAACTAGCCAACTTACCAATCAGCAGAACTCATTGACAAGAACTTGTGACGTCATTGGTGGAGTAATTTAAAAAAAATATACAAAACTTACAAAAAAACACATGAAAAAACATGAATCATAATTTTGAAAAATTGTTCCAGCTTCATAGTCTAATATGAAATAAAAAAACCACTGAAATTTTACTTTCGCTCAAAAAATAAACAAACCAACCAAAAAAACAACTATCAAACTAAGTTTTTTTCTGTATAATGCCGACTACCAACATAAGCAGAAAAATATTAAAGCATTTTTATAAAAATCAATAATTAAAAAATAACTCGTCGCTTTTAAATTTGGTAGATACTTGAGTAATTAAATTAGAAATTTCGTGTTGATACAATTAAATGCACGTTCGGGATAAAAGGGTTGACCTTTTTTATATTGACAGTTTGAAAACGATATTGGCATCAAAATAATCACAAATAGTCGGAATATTTCAACAAAAATGATACCAAATACGGTAAATTATTTATTAATTGTCCTTAAAGAACTATGTTCAAGGAACTGTAAAGGAAGACTTTTATATTGCAACTGTGGGCTGTGTAATGAAAGACGTTGCTTCTCTATATATATTTAGTATTAGATGTTAGAAGTTAAAAGCATGAGGTCTCTGATACTGCAGGGATCCGCGGAGGGGGGTCGCTGAGCACTATTGTATCCGGGAGCTTGACAAGCAAAAAGAGAGCCAAATCTTGATTTGCCGTCTTTTCTTGTATTCCCTCTGTGGGTAGTTTTACATTTTCCATTTCCTTAGATTTTTATTTGCACTGTAACCAACCTTTTCTAATTGTAATGTAGTATTTATCGATTCAGTTATTTATTTACGGTTAGTAACAAATAAATTGCACAGTTGAATTGGTCCCGTGGGGTTCATAGTCCATTGATCAATGACACATACACGTGCTAAGTAATTTCACCTGAATTTATAGCAATGACCGATGAAGCAAATCAGCGTTTTCTTTTGAATGCAATACATTAAATTCTGCGAAACCCGAAATCAACGTCCTGCAGTACATAAACGCCGTTCCTACCATGGATATATAAAGAACAAAGGAACAGCGCTTAGTTTAGTCTGCCAGTCAGTCAACATCAGTCACTTAATTCCAGCATGTAGTTCATGTGCAGTTACTTCAACTCATCATCAACGTAACACTCGTCCGACATAATTCATTATTTATTCGCCATGTAATAAATACGCATCAAACAGCAACTTCGTGTTTTCTCTGTCAATCTCTAACTGGAGTAGGAGCTCCACCAACCCTCAATAACCTAATCCTACAGTCTTATCGTATTCTCTTAACTTTTTAAATCACAGTGGAATAAATAACTCACCACAAATTCAATGTATTTTTTTGATACTAGAACCGTAGTAAATTTAAGTCTCTGACTGACTTAAAAAGTTGTTTATGCTCTAGCTGGCACCATAGTTGTCATATTTACATCACCTCAAATATTATTTATACATAAAAACTTTTTTTACACTCAATATTCAAAGATTTAATAGAAAATCTTTTTTTTTGTTATAATAAGAAGCTTAAAGAGTAAAGTATAAAATGCTTATTAATTTTATTATCTTTACTGCGTAGAAAGCATGACTGTAACCTTTTATTGTTTGTAAACTGAATTATTTATTTAATTAGCAACTTCAATTGTTAACCTTTCCGAGTCTAAGTGTGAAAAAAAAGTTGAATTTCTGAAGGAGGTACCAAAAACACTCCAGCTAAAAAAAACAGAAATACGACTAACAAAAAAAAAGTCGTTATAATTGTCATGACAGTGTTTATAAAACCGTTTCATAACTTTTGGAGAATTTCATAGCATCACTGAATTTAAGTCTCGCTACGCTTTAGCAACGAAAGGGATTTAAAAAAAAATGAAACCTGGATGTTTGTCATTATTGCTGAAAATAAGTCACCAAATAGAAAAAAACACAAGTGCAAACTTGTCAACGCATAGAACATTATTGAAATGTAGAGCGAGAAATAGAAATGTTTGCTGTTTGAATGTGGAAATGGCAAAGGCAAATTTTATGTGATTTTTTTAATTTTTTTTTATTTATTTCTTTAAATCTTAAAGTAGGGCACACATATCATACATATTGTTATGTGTGTTCTAATAATAACATTGAAAATATATTTAATTTATAAATTGTTTATCACATATGTCTTGACCATTATTTTAAATTTTGATATGTTTTCTTCTTCATAAATATTTTTTTCCATTTCGTAATACTTTTTAATTGCTTTAAATAAAATTGAATTTTGTGACTTTGCCTTTTTCCTAAATGGAAGTCTAATTTTTTTCTTTTCTCTAGTATTGTGATCGTGTTCATGCTGGTTCCGATCAATTTTTTTCCAAAATTCTGTTTTTTTATTAGAGTTTATAATTTTATGAACAAATATCATTGTATTGTAAAATATTCTTTGTTTATATGTTAATAATTTCATTTCATTTACCATCGACTTTACCCTCGTATATCTGTTTTTTTTTCAAAATGATTCTAAAGGCTTTATTTTGTAATACAGTTAGTTTATCTATGTTTTCTTTGTTTGATAAAAATAAAATGCTACTACAGTAGTTAACGTGTGGTTCAATAATTGCTTTGTAAATAGTTTTGCAGGAGTCCTTATCAATAAATCTTCTGATCCTTCCCAAAATTGATATTTTTTTTGCAATCTTATTTATTACCATCTTAGCGTTTTGGTGAAATGTAAGTTTTGAATCCAACATTACACCTAAATATTTAATTTCAGTGACTTCATTTATTAATGAAAAATTCGACAGAACTTTTTTTATAGATATAATTCTGATACACTTTAAACATTATGGGGTAGGATTATGCATATTTATTTATTTATTCATACTTTTTGTCTTACAAACTATAATTAATAGTAAAAATAATGTGACCTCACTAGGGTTACTCGTGCCGAGGACACTTAACAATATACTTTTTTGAAATGTTTTTACATTTGAGAATAAACAAAGAAGACTAACTTAATAAACAAAAATAATTAACAAAACGTTCAAACAGTTTTAAACACTACATATTCATGTTTACAATTAATGTATGTACATCTTTATTATTTATCTTACAAAACGCACAATGAAATAACAAAAACCTAGCATAAGCTATACACTTGTGAAGCAGTTGATTCAATATTGGTTTGGGAAAATGAGGCAATCCATTTTACTTCTACCTAGCTCCACTATCCATTTTTTAAAGCCTTTTTGAACTTTTTCTCGTTACCAATTCTTTTGATAGATAGTGGAAGTGATCATCATATAATGAAATTAACGAATCAATAAATCTAAGCATAAACTATTCAAAAATATCTAGAGCCAAAGAAAAAAAACTTAACGATGTCTCCAAAGCGATGCTTACTAAAAATGTAAAGTGTTATCTTGTCAATAATCAAAAATATTTATATAAATCATTATAATTCGATTCAACCAAAAAAAAAAAAACATATGTCAACATCGTCATTTCCTTTTCCGAGTTTTTTTATTTCACTCGACGTATTTTTATATTTCGAAATAGGAACTCAAAATCTTTTTGGCAACTGAAAGCTATGTGTTGTAAGAATTTAGTTCCCAACATCGTTGACTTCACAGACTATATACATTTTGTTTTATGATCAGGTACTATACTGATAGATGTCTCTATGGATTGAGTAAAAAATAGCATTAAGGATAGTTCTAGTGATCTCGTAAAAGTGAAGCAAAAACTTGTTCGTTTGAATGCTTTAAATTTGATTATTAATTTAACGCATACTTAAATTTTAAGAGCCGAGTAATGAAATAACAAACCTTTTGTAATTATGACGCCACGAATGAAGCAATCAACCCCATGTTAAAGTTTACGGTGCCCTTAAGAACATCATAAATATTCAGGCGACATTTATGGGTACACATACTTAATGTTTGTCAAGTGAGGTGTTTTTACTACTGCGTAATCAGTTGTGACGCCATAAAACTGTAAATCATGTGCCTTACTTGATAAATTATAGGTGGGGGTGAGAGTTTAGGACAGGTGAGGGGAGAAAAGGGGCAGAAAAGGGGTTAAGTCGTATTAACGGGAAAACTTTATAAAAAACGTTTTTAATGGCTGCGAAAACATTTGTTATTTAACGCTTAGCGTCAGGCATTTTTAAAATAAAAAAAATGTATTTATTCTGTTTTATGGATATGGCCACCAAAAATGTGCTATTAAAAATATTTAGTTTCAATTTTTTTTCACTGATATTATTGAGAATATTAAAAAAAGTTTTTTTCTGCATCGCAAATTATTTGAATAGAGCGGGCGTTTTTAAAATGAAAGGCCGAATTAGGAATGAAAAATACTATTTTCACAGTATTTATTATCATAATAAGGAATTTCAATAAAATAAAGTGATTTTTGAATAACCAACAAATTAATAAGAAGAAGAAGTGACATTTCATACGTTATTTGAATGTAAATAAAGAAGGGGTGTCTCTGGCATTAGTGGGTAGATTATTTTACAATCGAGCAGCTACTACTGTGAAAGAGGAGGCAAAAAATAAGAGTGGTGAATGGGTATTGAAAATAAGTATTTTAATAAATTGTTATTTAATTAAATTTATTCTATTAAAAAAAATAATCCAAAAAAATAATAACGTATTCCTAACTCTATAAGGATGAGAGCCCTGTGTTGAGTTGGGATACAACATCATTGAAGGTGAAAACATGCACATTACTAAACAGTAGCAAAAATAAAACTTCATTTTAATTAAATCTATGCAATATCTTGCAGCGGTCGCTAAATATATAAAATGCAACGGTAAGCCATTGATTCAAAAATATACCTTATTCAACTAAAAAAGACGTGGCATGATCAGATAAACCGAAATCTCATGTCGAGTTATGTCAAAAGCAGACACAACCGAAGGACAAGATGACAATATGTATGAATGTGTAAGAAGCTAGGGATATAAGTCAGGATAGACGTGTGTGGCAGCCCATCTTCTCTGCCAACCTCTGCGGGGAAATGGCGTGATGAGGAAAGTATTTATATTTAGGTGTTGGTAGGAAGGATGCTAAAAATTTGCATTGAAGTCCTAGTACCGATCCATAAAAATGAAATTGGATATATAATTATAAAATTCAGAGGAATGCTGTCAAAATGTAATCATTTAGGTGTATTAAAATTATTATAGAACAGATCACAGAATACTTGATCTCGACGCGTAAGTGCGTACAAAGGCACGCATTTCTGCGCCCTATTTTTGAATGGCCGACCCTACAAGCACGGTAACGGAGAGCGTGTTAACACGCTTATCGCACTTATGACACTTAACTGGTTAACAGCCATACAGTGTTTCAAAACTGAAGTAAGATACATTTTAAAACCTTCCCGATACCGTGTTTACTTATGACACATAAGGGTTAGGTACATAACACAACTAGTTATACATAACACCCCGTTTTATTAAATTGTGTAATCAGATTGATTTAATTATCTCATTTCCAGTAAACCTGTTTTAAATCGTTCCAAATTTTCCGTTCTATTGACACGCGGTACGTAAATACCCGTTCACAGGGAAAAAATGCATGACGTCACCCAATTTACGGTCACAATTTGCTTTATTAATGGCGAAACGTTTTGTAAAAATAGAAGCCTCGTTCGGACTTTATGCAGAGAATTTTTATCTTTTCAAATTAAAACGACTTTAAATCGAATAACTTGTAATAGTCGAAAACTCTCCAAAGAATAAATGTTAAAAAAATAAGTATTTCAGTGAAGTGTAGTATATTCCTGTGTCTGGACTTCTGGACTAGGCCGAATAGAGAATACAGTACAATGTGTGAAATAAAAGCAGAATCTAGTAGTGACTGACAGAAACAAGATTTTTGGTCGAAACTTTATCGTCTTGGTCGAAATTTTATCTTCTGTTTTAGTTCCAGTTGGAACCAAAACTTATAAATAAGTCACTCAAAAACGCCCAAAATTAGGCGTTTTTATTGTGAAACCTTTTGAGCTTATTAAATCATTGTTAAATAAAATATACAATGAAATAAAATGCATATTTTTATATTTTTTTTAACGGTTTTCGGTTCGTTGTAATATTTATATAACTTATATGTAACAGTTATGTATGCTAAAGAAACATATTAATAAAGAAACTAATTAATTATAAAGAAGTTACAAAATCATAAATATGAAAGATTTCAGAACTACGGACTATAGTAAACGCCCGCCCAGGGCACCGCAGATTGAACAAACACTTAGCTAGAATAAACCATTCCGAAACTTCTAGATGTAAGTTCTGCAGTGCAGATGAGGAAATACATATGCACATTATATGTAAATGTAAAATGCTTTACATCATAAAAGGAGCTTCATCCTCGGGGAACCACTGGTTAAACCTGAGGATGTTAAAGAACTTACCCTCTACGTAATAGCCCGATACTGTACAGATCTGGGCTTGGAGGATGAAAACTATTCAAGGGGTCCCGTCACAGTAGATTTTCACAAGTCGCAGTGACGTCAAGAGTTCGCATAGCACTGACCCCTACCACTGAAAATAATAAGAACAATGTAATTAAATAAATGTTTATATGTGAACATGTGTATTTTTTTAATTCATATTCACTTTCGATCTATATGTTAAATGCAATTTATGCAGTTTATGTAAAGATAAATAAATCATATTATTTTAACAAACGTAAGCGTAGGCATGTTGCATATTCATATTACTCGTACACATATTTATGTACTTATGGTCATTAAGCGCCATATCTGTTCATGACACGAGAACTTGTGTGACAATTTACAGAACATTTAATAGATTAATGGACATTTCAAAATAATCAACGCATTTCGTTTATGTATTTCGATTCTTTTTTTTTGTTCAATTTACTATTGATAATCGTCAAGAATTCTTTATATTTAGTTCAATGTTCATATTTATTATTGCACATAGTCTAATACTCACCTTGAATGCAATATAAATATTTTAAACTTAATAGGAAAGTTGGATTTTTTATTAAGAATATTTAAGAACTTATTCATTATTTAATATGAGAATTTGTTGTATTGGTAACACCAAATACGCGCCTAATTTGGGATGAATAAAAATGTTATAAATAGTGGTCATAAATAAATTATTTAACGGCTCCATCTTCACAAATTCTCATATCACCCCTGATCTACTGAAGTTGATTTCGTTCTATGTACCGCCTAAGTAGAAGCAGAACATCAACAATATTTTATTGTCAAAATTCTCGAACGGTCGCTTAATATACGAGTAACTCACCTATTTTTAGATTACAAAATAGCGGAATGAATATGGATATTTTAAAAATGTATTTTGTTTATCTCTGCCCAACTTAAAAAATAAAGTGAACAACATATTTTTATCAAAAAGAGCAAATCAACTTCAGAAGATCGGGTTAGAATAGTTAAAATTTGATTGATTAAAGTATTTTGTTATTTTATCGGAAACTTATTATAAATTTAATTCAGTATTTCAAATCATTTTATAATGTGTAAAGTATATTAATATATCGTACTCGATTATTTTAAAGCACTCTTTAAACCACATATATGTAAATGGCAGAAATGCAGTTTATAAATAAATCAGTCTACAGTGCCTTGATTTTTAATATTTGGCCCCGGCGAAGTTGGCCACCAATTTCAATTATATTAATACAGCAAATCATAAAGTAGTTAAGTAAAACATTGTAAAATTACAAGTCATTAAAAAACTGCAAAAGTAAGACACGAAAAGAATGGCAGTTTTATTTTAGCAAATTGTACGCAAGTCCACACTCAAACATCAATATTTAAATTAAATATTTTTTGGGTAGATGCTCTTGTTTTATATTTAAATCTTTTTAACCACATTTAGAAAATAAATGTAATGCGTATCTATTAAGTAATAACATAAGTATGCCCGTTTTTTCTAAATAAAAGAGAATAGAAGGACACAGTAATAAATACAAAAAAAAAACAGAATATCTACTCATACTTCGGTCAAAAATGGTTTTCGTTCCTACTTGTATATTAGAATAAGGTGATCCTTGTACAATAAATTATTGCGTTTACATCCCGATTTGCGCATAATAAATTGGCGAGAGTTGTGTAAATAGGAAAAAATTTCGTGAGCCTAAATTTGTGGGTATAAAAAAACAAATTGTGTTTGGTACTTTTATATAATGCCAGTTTAAAATAATGTGTATATGGTACGTTAGTACGATATTCAGCGGAAATTATTGGATAGAAGCCGATTTCCATAAACAACATGATAATAAATCCTGCGGAAATAGGATTTGTGGGATGGGAGCCAAATTGTTTATTGTTTTGTTTATTTCCCGTGTTTACTGGACCTCGTACTGAAATCTTTCCTTTGTTCCAGGATGCCGTTTGGCCCCAGTTCCCTGAGAGAGGGCCCCACGTGACATCACTAATATTCCGAGACCAATATTTATTCGGGGGCGTCAGATTTGCGCCGTAAATTTCTGGAGCAAGCCGCAGTCGATAGAAAAACATACACGAGAAAAAATATTTTTGTAATAAGACAGATTGTTCATTATTTTATAAAATATTAGCAAAAAAGCACTAGCATTCTAACTGTTAAAATTCCGAAAAACTGAAAACATTCTTGCTTTGTAATAATACTTTATCATTTTGAGTAGATGCTAGTTTAAAATAAAGTGATAAAGTTAAAGTGTAGACCAGAAATAGCTTTTCGATGTTTTTTTTAAATGAAAGGGTAATTTAATAAAAAAATTAATCTCACGCAATCGTCATCCGATTTTTAAGGTCAAACATGCTCCAACACCGCGTCTTGAGAGAAGCTATTCCAGATGACGCTGTCTTCCCTAGCGGTCAGGAGCCGACTGATCGCGGGAAGGGAGAGTAAGGGCTGGTCAGGATATGGCCGAGTCAGGGGCAACATGATCGAGGGGGCGCAGTTTCGCCAACAGGACGGCATGGCGCTGTTCGGGCTGGTGTGGCTGCTGCGCGTGCGCGGGGCCCAGTGCGACTGCGCCGCCTGCGGCAGGGACGGGGGGCTCGAGGGCGAATCGTCCAGGGAGGAGGACGACGGCTTCGAGGGGCCCAGCCAGGCCCTACGCCCCCCGGCCGACACCCTGACGAGATCCCGCGACCCCAAAACTCTCTCCAAAGATACGGGTGAAATAAAAGAAGCAGCAAGCTTATCTAGAGATACACATTTAGCTAATACTGACATTTCTACAAATCAGAGAGACATCCATACCATTACTAGAGACATGCACTCTATCACCAGAGACGTGCACTGTATGACCTTAGATCCGCAAAGTGAAATGTACAAAAATGCAGGACCAAGAGAATCAATCGGTATGCAAAACTTATCACGCGACGTGATGTTCAGAAGTGATAGAACCAGTTCCCACATTGCGGAAGTCTGCGTTAGTTCAGTGGAATGTGAAATAGTGGATAGCGCTAGTTCAGGGTATACAGCGAGCGGTCTTTACGAGACTGTAGTCACCCAAGACGCTACTGTTCAAACAGACTTTGAAGATGAAGATTACGAATATGAGACCTACACACCAGGAGCATCAGAATCAGGTAAGTCAATTACACTTTTACGTAAAATAATTAAAAATTCTTCGATTGTTAGATAATTTTAAGCATACGAGAAAGTGGAATAGTCTAAACTTCCCAACACAGTTTCCAGAATAGAAAACCGTCATTTAGATTGATGTTTTATTCATTGTTTCAGTAATTGAGAATACTTTGTAAGCCTATTTGAATAAATCAGAAATTTGTTCCGACGTTCCAACAAACAGTTTGATAAAATTATGATGAATTGTGAAATTCATCGCCGCATAAATCAAGCTGGTTTCGTTTTGAAAGTGCCGCTAAGAAATTAAATTCCGTAAAAACTCTTCCAGTTTCCAAATGCAAAACTTGTAATTATTATTTAATGCCTTTTGCTTAATTAAAGTTAATAATTTTAATGACAGATGGCTTTTTGTGAGTTCGAGACTAATAGCATGGCTGCCCCAAACTTCTTTATTGAATTACTCTGCGATTCTTGTTTTCTTGGCTCTCAAATTTCAGATATTGTTTCTTAAACAATTTTACGAGTTGCTCTTATTTTGAATTCAATTATTTCAATCCCAAATTTACTTTGTCACGCCTAAGCTTTTAGAATTTCAGCTAATTATGAAAACATTGGTTATTACGGAAAAAGGATTGCTGATTTACTAAAAGGGTTGTATTTAAAGGTTGAATTCACTGACGTACGAGTTTACAAATAGACACGTTCATTCCTATACTACATATTATTGCGAAACAATAATTCATATATATTTTTTATTTAAGGCAACCCATCCTCAGAAGGATAATTTAACACATGCAATAATTCATGTAAGAAAAAACATATTAATTTAATTAAATGTCACTTTTCACCATGTATACAAAATTAGCTGTCGGCTGTCAAAATTTAGAATGATCTGCTGAAAAATAAAAAATAAACTAATTTATTAATATACTTAGTTATTAAACATTTGCATATTACCACTTACCGACTTTTCTATGTCTACCGGTTTCGAGACATACCCGTCTCTTTATCAGGACACCAATAAAACAATTGAATGTTTGACTACAAAGTTAATACTTTAAATATGAATAATTATCAATATGTTTTTTTTGGGTGATATCGTGTGTGTTGAATTTGTTCCGACGTTTCGGCTACCATTGCAGGAGCCATCTTCAAGGTAAACTAAGTGTCTTGTAGAAAAAAGTATGTGTTTAAGTACTAGTAATTTGAACCGTGTCACAGTCGGCAGTAGGCACATTTCTATTAATTTTTGTAGTATGTAGTGCTGGGAACCATGTTGAGTTTAATTTAAACCCGTTGTCTTCGTTTATGTTATTTGGGTGTCTGTATTTCAATTGCCTCTTTTATTATTCGTGCACTGTAATTACTGGTTTAATGTAAAATTTTAGGTTCCATAATATTTTTTTTACAAAAACAGTTTACCCCGAAGAAGGCGTCTGTAATGGTAGCCGAAACGTCGAAACAAATCCAACACACACGGTATCACCAAAATAAAAACATATTGATAACAGTGACCGTGAAAACCTTCGCACCTATTTAATTTTATACCTATTTTATAAATTGGATTTTATTTAACATTTAACTTACTGTGTTTGCTTTACGGGATTGATTTTATTATTTTATATCTTTTTCATTTTTGTCAATTTATTTTCTGTTTTTTGTGTCGTTTTTTTTCTTCTTTTTTTTCGAGCTGAACCCATTTGTTTTGACTTTGCTAGATTTTGATGCAAACTTTCATATATATTAGCATTTATATTAAATGAACACAATCGTAGTTAAAATAAAATATGTACACGAACATTATTATTTTTGTGTTTTGCATTACATAAACTATGAGGATAAGCGATGACAAGGAATTTTGATAAATAGGTATTTGAACATTGTTTTCCTCTCACTATCTTGAAGATATCCCCCGATGCTATACATATTTAACTTTTTTTTAACACCATTTTTTCTGAACACTTACTGTTTTGATTATTTTTATATTTTTAAGTAAATTAGCTTGTATGTTATTTTGTAAATGCCTCATGGGCGTTGATGAACAAAATAAATTCACATCTGTTTTGTTTTTCACAGTTTCAGTGCAATAAAATATTTCTTTCATCGCACAAATGATGTTATATTTCAGCCTGGCATCACTTCTGATCAGTATGAAAGGCCGTCAGAAATCGAAGGCACCGAATGTTATTATCGACAAATTAAAACGCCATTTTCTTCACGCTAGTATATTTAATTATACGTCATTGGTTTAAATTTGTTATTTTCTATTTATTTAAAAAAATAATTTTACTCAACTAGGAATTTAAAATAAATACGGGTACAAATAAATACAATGAAATCAAATGTCTTAAACGTCGCTCAAATTAGAAAAGAACGTTTCAAAACTGTCGTTTCGTTAAAAACATGAATTAAATTTGATTTGTTTTATATATTTTTAATCAAAAAGTGTTTTCAATCACAAATCTAAAAGAATTTTATCTAGTTTTACGTAAATGACAACAAGAGATAACATTTTCCTTAGTAGGACGTGAAAAATTATGCCAGGCTGAATAAATAGACTCTAAAAATAAGACATACAAATTTTTCAAACCAACAGACAAAAGAATGGGGTTGTTGTTAGATTTCACCGCATCGTGCTTTCGTCCATTGGCGTTAGTTGTTCTGTACTCCGAGAGGAGATGGGGATAAGATTATACAATAAGGTAAACCCATCTCATTATACGTGATACAGCATTACATTGCGGCTGGTTTACTTTGGAAAAGCAAACTCTATTCCTGTCATACGTGGCTAGGGGAGAGGGAGACAACTTTACCGTGTAATAGAAAACAGACGAGAACCGTGAATGGGCTCAAAGTGGAAAGAGAAGAGAAAGGTATACAGGTCGTTCTGATTTAAAACCGTATTATATTTTAATGAAAATTATTATGGATATGATTTATTTTCAATCTCAAAAAGTATGACTATGTATCATCCTTTCGCTCCAAACTCAAGTGGCTTCTTTTTTATCAGCCCATAAACTTTCAATCTCTCACACTTCTTTATGATATTCTTCACAATCGTTGCCCTCCAAAACATCTTGCTGAAAATTTCATATTCTTTTCTGATCATGGTTGTTCGCTTCGCTCTTCTTGGGAGAGAACACTTGCCATTTCTTGACACAGCACATCCTTTTTCAGCTATTTCTCCTCCGTTCAAGTAGCTAGATTTGGAAATGAGCTACATCTTCATATGTAAAATGCATCTTCTCTAGCCACCTTCAAGAAACGCCTGAAACATTATTATATATTCCCAGAATCTTAAATTCCTTTAGTTTTTACTGCTTTTTTTTTTCTACAATGAACTTTTTTCATCCCTTTTTCTTTCCTTGGTTTCTCTTTTTCTATCCTTCCAAACTCATTATCTGATCCCACATATCCTCGTCATTTAATACGCATAACATAATGTACATAATGCAAGCCTTATCTTCCAGTCAAAAAACAGCTGTTATTTTTCACTAATTAGGTTTTTTTAATAAATTATTTTAACTTATGTAAGTCTCTTTTTATACATATTTATTGTTTTTTAGTAAAAAAAAATTGACCAACCTTTTTATTTGACCGGTCTGTTTTTTGGTTAGGTGGGAGATATTGCTTTTAGCAATTAATCCGCCAAAGAACTTATTCTTTGTACTTGAAGTTATAAATTTCCGGACCATTTATAAACCAAAATTTGGATATTTTGATTTGTTAAATGCAAGTTAAGCGACCAGTAATACGCTTCAGAAAAAAATTAAAATGTAAGCATTAAAAAAACGTTTTAAATCAATATTTCACGTTCACCATGCATGGAGTCGAGCCCAGGACCACAAAAATGGTAGAATAACGCGCCAATTACTTTTCAACGAGGCGGACTTAAATATCTCCGCTCGATTTTCTTACTCGGGATTTTACTTTAAAGTATCTATCGAGTCTAAACCACTCGTCCAGAGTTTTGGTTCTATTTTACAAACAGTGATGGATAATGAAGAGATGATGGAAAAGTTGTAAAGGATAGGTTATTTAAAAAATGATTTGAATTCGGATATGTATTTAATTATTTATGATAAAGTTGGGTAATAAAACATTTATTTATTTAATTTATTTATTTATTTATTTATTTATTTATTTATTTATTTATTTATTTATTCACACTCTTTATCAAAATACAATTCCATATTCACATTACCCACGAGTTTAAGTTTACCATCTGAACTTACTTCTTATCTTTGATTATTGATTACCAAATAATTTGTTTATTAGCCGGTCTTCCAAAACATAGCAAAACATTTACATTAAGACTTCCATGCAAGTATTAATTTATTTTTAGTGTAATATGGTTGATTTTATATAGGTAAGTAATAAAATTAATTTGTTCTGGTATGAAAACTGAATTCAGAAAAAAAATTGTAAAAAAATATATGGAAGACAAGGAAAATATAATACTCGCATCTAAAAAAAAGAAAGTGTCACCCAATACAAGGAGCTTGGAGCCTATGGCAACGCTATTAAAGCTCCAGGAATTCACTTCTTTAAGCCATTGTAGGGTGGATCCACTCACGCCAGTTCAAGCAGTGCCAACAAATGCTGAGATATAAACATTTAAAATAATTTATTTCTTTAGTTTTTCTTTCTTAACCATTTGTTAATTTATATTATTTAAGTATTTTTTAATAAAAAAATACTGATTATTAAATAAGCCGTAAATCAAAGTCAATTAGTTTTATATTATTTCCTAAATACATAAATTGTAGCGATAAAAAATCCAACAGTAAAATAAAAAATGCGAAAAAATGAATGGAAAAAAAGAAAAAAGTCACTTTCATAACACCAGGAGTAAAACTAAATTGAAAATTCCATTGGCGAAATAATAATTTATGCAAAGAGGGCCCGTTTGCATGGCAGTAAAAATTTATAATAAGCTTACCAAAAAAATTAAGTAAATAAACGTTAAAAGTGTTTCTAATAAATAAATGTTTCTATACTACAAATGTATATTTGGATAATTAGATACAATATAATAAATTAAAATGTATATAATATAAATAATGTAAGCAATAGACAACATATTCTTGTATAATATTTTAAATGTTTTGATTATTTTTTTTTTAAATTATTTTTATTTTTATTTTATTTTTTTTATTATGGTATTTTTTATTCTGTTTTGGTTTGACTGTATTTATGATATTGTATATTATGCTTATTAAATATTTATTATTTTTATTATTATTTTACGGATTTCAGTACCGAGATTTTTGGAGAATCATTTTAAGTATTTAATTTGTATTTTTAAATTTATTTTCCAAGTTAGCTTATATTGCGTGGTTTTTAAACTTATATTTATTTTAATTACATATATATTAACACCATCTGGCATTACTGCGTTTTTATTTTTACTCAACATTTATTTTTAAATTAATACATTCAGGCTTTTTTAATACATTTTTAAACCTTGTTTAAAACATATTTATAATTTTACCGTGGGATTTCTGTCATACAAATATAATAAAACGAATTTTCGAATACATAAATAATATGTAAAACTGTGTACAATATATTTAGTCTTTGTTTAGTTTTTTATATTTGACTTTTTGTGCTGTTACATGTTCACTTAATTGCCATACTTACTAGTTCTTTGCTCAATGTTTTTTTTTTTTTTTAAATAAATTATTATTAACTTTTTAAAATCATTCTTATGTTGTTGAAATTCTATTTGTAGATGCGTTTTGAAGCTGCAAGACTTTTTGCGATGTTAACTATCATATTATGTTAATGTTATCAACTATCAAATATCTCAATTTAGTAAATGGGGTCTAGAATTTCAACCGTCTATGCGCTCAGTAGCTGTAAGACTTGTTGTTATCTAACTTCCAATTTTATAAATTTGCTTTTTATTTCGTTTTTAAAATATCACTTAAACTCTAAACTTCATAGTCAAATAATTTTTTTAAAAATAAAAATGTAAATATGGGCTAGATTTCTTATTGTCCATGCGCTCTGTGGCTGCAAGACGTTCTGTTATCTTCTAGCTCATATATATCATAATTGGAGACGAGGAACTAGAATCTCAGCCGTCCATGCGCTCTGTAGCTGCAAGACGTGTTGGGATATTTATTTATTGTACAGCGCCCTTGAGGTGATTTTCACAAAAATGGCGTTATATAAATTATTCAAACATTATTATTATAAATGTAAGTGTGCTGTTTGTTTCCTAAATAAAATAATATAAAAATAAAAAAATATAAAAAAATATAATAAAAACAAATAGACTTAAATTAATAACTTATTAATTAAACAAAATTGTAAATATGTTAGTTTAAGACAGCGAAAAATTTCATAAGTTTTCTTAGTCAGTTTATTAGCGCGAGAACTACCCAAAGCCAAGATAAGCCGTCACAACAACATTTTAACATTTAATTTTGTTTAACAACCATCCCCAAGAAACTGTTAAAATTTATGCTATTCAAAACAAAACACAACAACCTGTGTACTGCGTAAAGGACGTTAAGCTTTAGATAACGAATTGAGATTTTGTACAGAGCCTGCGGGTTACATGACTTGATGTGATAACAAGTGATTACTGAAGAGTGTGTTAAAGCAACCTTTCTGTAAAAGCAATTTTTTGTTCACGTACAATTTATTTTACTTTCATTGATGAAAATATGTCAGCATTCAGTTCTAGGAGTACATTATTTTATATGACATATACCATATGATCAAAAATAAACAGGAATTTATTATTTTTAAATGTTCGCGCTGCACTAATCGATATTATTTTGCAACTACGTTGACAACACTGTTTTCGACAATCTGTCAAAGTTTGACGGTGATCGAAAATTCAGTATTCTGTCAACGTCTGTTTGAGTGACTCCAATAATGGCTGAGTGGTAATTTTTACATACGACAAAAATTGAAACAACGAGCGTGCTTCTAATTTTGTGTGTTTTTTTTTAATTTCGTGTGCCGAATCATTGAAAATATTGAATAAAGCTTTTGAAAAATTGTGTTTGTCAAAAACACGGGCATACAAATGGTAAAAGGGGTTTAAAGGCGTTCATGAATGCTTAGATGATGATAAACATACTGGACGTCCAATAACGTCAGATATTGAAGAAAACATCGAATCGGCAAAGCAAATAGTGTTGGAAAATCGATGTGTACCAATTCGAAAGCTTGCTGTGTTATAAAGCATCTAATTTGGATCGGCAGATTTTGACAGATGTTTTGGGTATGAAACGCGTCGCTGCCCCCCTCGTCCTAAAAACACTGAAGGAAAGTGGAAGAACAATTCGTGGATTTTTCACCACGGTAATACGCCATAAATTACAGCGGTGATTGTTTCGAAGTTTAGGCCAAAAATTCAACTCATGTCATCAGCTTTGCACCAAATTTTTTAGACCTGTTCTGTTTGACTTTTTTCTTTTCCCAAGACTAAAATTGCTATTAAGAGGAACGCGTTTTGAGATGATTGATGCCATAAAAGAGAATTCGCTGCAGGGGTTAAAGGTCATACCTTTGGAGGCCCATGAAAAGTGCATGGACAATGTTATGAAGCGTCTGCATCAATGTACTGTCGCCAAAAGTGAGTATTTTGAAGAAAAAAAAAAGATATTGATTTAAAATTAAAATTAAAATTTTGCGTTATTTTGCCAAATTTCTGTTTATTTTTGATTATGAATGTAGTTGAACTTATTAATTATTAAGCATTAAAAAATATTTATCAATCTCATTGTGCGCAATTGTATCTCTCCCTTTCTGGTTTCAATCCTGATGGATTGGTTTGCAGCAAAGCTCTGCATCTTTTCTGCCACTCCGCTTGGTCCTGTGTGGTCTTTTTAAAGTTATTTGCATGACCTGCGGCTCTCAGAGAAATAGTCTTAAGCACGTGTCTTCCTTTTTTGATTCTATTAAGAATCTCGACATTCGTAATGCGGTTTTCTATTAGTATTGTTCAAATTTGTTTAAGCTTCTTTATTAGTGTTTTTTTTTTCGTTTCTTTTCTTGATTTTATTTACAAGTACAAAATATATTTCTTAATCATTTTTTTTTCATCATAATAATAAATGTATTTTTTTTTATATTCTTTACTGTTATTCAAAATTTATTGTTTTCTTGGGTTTTTTTTACTTTATCAAAGTATTTCTAATACCAAATTATTCTTTTTATCAAAATTTTATTACTGGTAGTAAATTTTTTATATTGTTTATCTTTTTTATACTTTCTTATTTTGTAAATTAATGAAATTGTTTTAAATGCTCTGTACTACTTATAATTATACTTAAATTATACTTATTTAACTTTATTTGTAACTAATATGTAAAATGCACTAAGCGTCGTTTATTTTGATAAAATAAGAAAAAAATACATCGAGTCCTTCAATAACGTATAGACATCAGTTGTTGTTTTTCTTATCTAGTTAACACTCGAATATGTGTGTTAAAATAACGCTTTATAAATTAAGTTAATAATTAGGTACTACAAACTTATTTTTTTGCCCAATCTATTAATATTATTGCAAAAAAAATTGTGCTTTAAAGTTTTGAAAAAAATTAAAAATAATAGCGTTTTCACGATCTACTCAAATATTCAGTTATTAGGGCCATGTTTAACGAGTTGTAAATAACTCACTGTTAGAAATGGGAATCACGTTAGGGTAGAGTGGGATTCGAACCGAAGACCTTTGATCCGTGAGTCCGAGACACTAGCCACGGGACCACAACCCGTTCTAAGCCAAATTTGCAACACGCTTATTAATCTAGCTTTCATATGAAAATGTCATTAACTAACTACTAAATAATTTTAAAATTAGATTTCGTTAAGCCCTATTTATTTAAACATTTCTAGAATCATACTTATAAAAGTAGTTATCCGTAACAATTGGCGTTTTTATATATTTTTACGGACATGTAAATATTAAATTTTCATTTTCAGTGGTGCATAGGGTACTGCGTTAATAAACCAAATGCTAGATATTTCGACTATCTATTATTATTTTATTTAAAACTTCAAGTACAAAAAATAAGTACTTTTGGCATATTGTTAAAAGCAATATCTTCCAGCCAACCAAAAAACAGATTGGTCAAAAGAAGAGTTGGTCACAATTTTGCAATAAAAACCAAATATGTATATAAAAAAATACATTCGTAAAACAAATAATACCACAATAAATTAAAACTAACAGCTGTTTTTTTATTGGGAGATAAAGCTTGTCCATATACTTTTTTTTAAAGTAAGTAAGTAAAAGTTTTACAAATTAAATGATAAAGGATGTGAATCAAATAATGAGTTTGGAAGGAGAGAAAGAGGAACCAAGGAATGAAAATGGGATAAAAATATTTATATAAAAAAAAAACAATTAAAATTAAGTGAGTTCAGGATTCTGGGGTTATATAATGTTTTTGGCGTTTCTTGAAGGTGGCTAGAGAAGGTGCATTTTTTGTATGAAGTGAAAGCTAGCTCCTAAGTCTAGCAACATGGACGGAAAAGCAATAGGATAAGGTGATTCAGGTGCCAGTACAGAAACAATGAAATATTGCAGTTTGAACACTCTTGAAAATCAATAGTTTATGTCCACCCTACTAGGAATCAAAGCCTGGACTTGAAAATGGTAGGCAATCACGCCAAATTCTAACAAAGTAAAACGAAGTTGACTTATTTTCACGTGATTTCTTTACTAGAGAGTTTTACTTGAGAGTGATCTTTGGGTCAAAAACACCTATCCAGGGTTCTCTTTCCATTTCAAACATAGAATATGAATAAATACACACACAAATTACGTTATTTAAGAAATAAACTCCTTAGAATCTGAATCCTAGTCTTACTTGTACATTTTTGTGTCACTTAACTATAAAAATGCAGAATAACTACTGTTCAAATCTAGCAGTGTTCCACTATAGTTTTTTAAAAAAGCAATAACCTTTGTGAAAGTTCTGTGTACAAGTATACCCCACTTTCCTCACTCGCTACGAGTACGAGTGTTGCAAGTTGCAACAAAGGAACTTCCATTTCTCACGTATGACAACATTATAAAATGAAACGCGCGGGAAACATTAACATGGCGTCCCTTGTTTGCCGGGAAAGGAGTTCCGGGGGCGCGGCAATGCGGTTCTCTATGGTACATTTCGCGTTTGCCGTCAGCCATTTTATGTCGTATACCAATTTAGAATTTTCGGTTTCTTGCGACGTAACATCTGCAGGGTTAGCTTACGTTTAAGGGTGCCAAAAGAATATCGAAAAAAACCTTATGAAACACAATCATGTATCTGAAAGCTTTTTTTGTGATACAGACAAAGTTTTGTAGTATTTTTATTATTTTACCAGTCTTAATGAAAAAATGAAATCTTGCTTAAAGTTAATTTTTTATACTTTTCAAACAAACAAACAAGATTTGCTTTGGGCGCAACTTTTATACATAAAATTATACATTTATACAAAGTTGCTTTTATTATCTAACTAGGGTCATTTACCTCGTTCTAAGACGGTATAAATATTTTTTTAAATAAAGGTAGTCGATATGGTAAAAACATAGTAAAAAACATAGTTAAATACAAAGATAAAAAATACAAACAAAAATACAAAAAATGTAGTAAAAGGAAAAGTCAAAAAGAAATAATTTGTATGTACAGCAAAAAACATATTTATATAACATTGTTAATTATGTAGTTAAAACAAAAATAACATGGTAAAAGACATTATAAAAATATACAGGATGCGACATGTTTTATATCAGTATAATATGAATTTTATTTTGAACTTCTTTACTAGTGTTTTTTTTTTCTTTTTTCGTTTCTTTTCTAATTAATTTATAAGTAAAAAATATTTCTCTTTATCATTTTTTTACATCATTGTATATTTTTCCACATAAACATATGCTATTTACCTAAATGTTGGTTTTCAATAATAATACATATATATATATATATTTTTAATGTTATTCAAAATTGTCTTCTTTGTTATTTTTTTAACTGGTTCAAAGTATTTCTAATACAAAATTATCTTTTTTTATCGATAATTCTATAACTGGTAATATTTTATTATTTAGTATCGTTTATATTTCTTAGACTTTCTAAATTAATAATATTGTTTTAAATGCTATGTATTACTTTAATTAAGCTTACATGTATGTGTATTTAATTGTATTTGTAACTAATATGTAAAAGTCACTAAGTGCCGTTTATTTCAATAAAATAAAATAAAATATTCAATAACCTAAAAAAAATCGGTTTCTATAAATAAGGCATTTTTATTTGATTTAGCCCTTTACAATTTGTTTTAACTAGTTTTTCAATACAACATCCATCAAGTGGCCGCCTTTATCGTCCAAAGCAAAATGCGCCCTTTTTGCTGCTTTTTCCATAACTTTTTTGAGCATCTCGGGCGGTATGATAACGGCATAAATTTTTGCCTTGAGCTATTCAATGGTCCGAGGCTTGCTGACGTGTACTTTGTTTTTCAAATAACCACACAAAAAAGAAGTTTAGAGGAGTCAAATCTGGAGATCGAGGTGGTCAGTCAATGTCGCTTTTTTTGACATCACAAGTCCAGAGAATTTTTCTTGCAGAAACTGCATTGTTTAATAGTGTAGCATGGCGCACCGTTTTGTTGAAACCAGAAACCGTCCATACCTTTTTTACATATTTGTGGGCAGGCATAATGAGCCAACATCTAACGATATAATTGTTCACAAACTGTTTTGCCTTCTCTGAAGAAACATGGCCTAGTGATGGTTTTGACGCAAATGCCGCACAGTGGTAGGAACGCCAAATCTGGCTAGAAATCGCCCGTGTGTTCAAGAAATGTGACCTTTCTTAAGATTTTTTTTTTTTGCCTAACAAGAAGTTTATAATTAGACCAACTGAATGTTTGGCTGCTGGTTTTGTCTATTTTTGAAATAAATATACGATTTTTTCCCTCAAATGTCAGCCTTTTCTTTAATGCATAAAAGTTAATATAATTTCCTAAGGGTTTAATAAAACCGTTGTCTTTTAATAAAAATTAAATTTTACACATAAAATTAAAGTAAATACTTATCTTACTTATCAGTCACAATAAAAACAATCATGATTCAAAAATATTTTTTGTTCCTTAATTTTTTTCTGCAGAAACCGAATGAGTTTATAATGAAATTTGAGTTATGGTGATAATAATTGTGATGTTTTCTAAAACGCTGTATTAGAATGCATAAAGGGAATTTTATAGTATACGTAATGTCGACAATCCCTAGAAAATTTAAACCATCCATTACGATCATTAGGCGTGCGGTTCAGATATGAGTAATTAGTGTATAATGAGGCAAACAAAGGATTCATAAGGAAAACATTATAATATATTAATAAAAATAGGTTAACAATTATGCATTCATTTTAATGAACAAATATGCCATTATTGCTCCCAGAATTATGTGTAATTAGGGGTAAGAGTTAATAACCAATCGGACGACCGATTCACGAAATCAAATTAGAAAATTTTCCTCATTTCAAATGCGCATTAATATGAATTTAACTACAGTTATTACACGTTTTTCCATAATATTTGACAAAATAAAACAATACATGAAATTATCAAAGTTTATTTATTGTAAAAAATATATTTATTGCAACAAAGAGGGAAAACATTTTGAGAAGGGAACATGGAAGTCTAGGCATATACATTTACACATTTTACTTCACAAAAGTCAACAGATGGAAGATTTAAAAAAATGTGGATGTTTAAATATAGGCAGAATAGTGAATGTTACGCAGTGTGTAAAGTGGCCACTTAAACTACTCAATGATATGTTATAAGCCTTTTAAATGCCCAGACTTCCATGCTCCCTTCTCAAAATGTTTTGAAACAGTGCAACAAATTTAGATCTCAATAACTCCCTAGGGAGGAAATCCAGCCTGTCTACAAACATTTCGACTTACTCAAAACATTGTTGAAACATAAAATTATATTTTGGCTGCATACAATTCAATTTTTTATTTTTTGGTTCCTTGAAATAGTTCTAAAACTTGGGCTAAAACATTATTGTTTCTTGCTGTAGGACTAGAGCGCCAAACGTCGAACAAAATCCTTCTAGAGATTTAGTAGTCTAAAGGGAAAACAAGAAATATTAACCACAGTGACGCATGGTGGCAGCTGTTTTTGATAGTTTTCAAATTAAAAAACTTTGAAAAAAAATAAAAGCGGAGTCTTGCAAAGAAAAAACTGCAGGTCGAGGCAAACTTTATAAACATTTTTTTTTTACCCTAAAAATCGTATTTCTGATTTTCATGATTTAATGTTTTAAATTATTTTTAAATTGCCTAAAATTGAAAATAATAAATAACATACCTTTATTTCATATACCCATATTAAAATTTTAGTTGTTTATGGTATAAACTTTTGATAAAAAAGCGTTATGAACTTGGGTTAGCGAACGCGAAAACAGAAAAATTCGTGAATTTAAAGGCAACTTTGGTACCGCCCGCCGCCCCTACGGATAAACAGTCATGCAAAGAATTTTTTTTCATTATTTTCTGGCGGTATGGACATTTGTGAATATGTTTGTTGAAATGTATTTTTTTTTTATTTGACTGTCATTTTTTGGCCATGCAATGGTGTTTTTTGGATCTCGTTTGGATTCTCCGTTCTTTAAACGCGGCAATTTCACATTTTAACAGCGCCAGAGAGTGTGAAATGGGCCTTGTCAGTTATTAAAATTTAAAAAAAAAATCAGGATCTGTATTAGCTATTTGATGGACTGTTTGGCCACATTCCAAGCGACGTGGACGGTCTGTTGGTAATATTATTTGAGTCAATTGCACCTGATACGGAAACAAATGCAAATTATCATTTAAAATGCGCCGCAAAGTGGTTCCACTGACGCTAAAATGCTGGGCGCGGTGACGATACGACACATGCGTGTTCTCGGCAACACTCTATCTTACCGTTTCAACTAATTCATTGGAACATTTTGAGCGTTGATGAACGGCATGTAGACAATTTCCCACTGTCCCGTGCTCGAGAAAATTAAACTCCAAACGACTAATATCATTGATTGACGGTGTTTAATAGCCACGATTCAAACAAACAATATTTAAACAAGCAAGCTGTGCTAGTATCCATCTAGACCGCCAGCTCCATACAAGCTGTGCCAGCATCGCGAGTCCGCCAGCTTTTCCCCCATATTTTAGCACACGTCACGCCTCATTCATCCACTCTAAAATGTGTTCCTACAAGACGACGTATTTCTTCACACCTCAACTACTCCTCAACAGCGAATGTAGGTTAGCGGATAGGTAGTGGGCTCTAGGCAGAAGGTACACGGGCGAGGAAGCTAACAGAGCTAACAGCATGAGAGTATGGTTGGTCCTGAAGCAGATACGATCCGAGTGTTTACAGACTCATAAAGGGTGGAGAGCAATAAAACTAAATGTTGATCAATTTCTATCCTGGCCTAAGCTCACCACACGAACGACTTAAACGGTACAGTACTAACTAGATATATGAGTTTAAATCGCAGTAATCTTGAGTATGCCTCATGCGTATGGAATTCGCACTTTCAAAATCATATAACCTCGATAGAATCTATTAAAAAAACAATTTAAAGTACTTTTTTATATAAGTCCCAAATTGACGGGCAAATTCTAACTCTTTTTTGTTTTGATTCCAAGACAAAAAGTCGCGTTGTTTTCGATTTAAAATTTCTCTATAAAATATTAGATCAGATACTAACCTCCTCAATAAAGTACAAATAAATTCGGGATCGAAAACACTCATCGAAGACATCGGGACATATTTAAACTGCCTTTGTTTTCAAGAAATGTTACATACCACACACCTATGGCCCGCATGTGTCGGGAATATAATATTTACTTCCGAAAAAATAAAATCGTCAGTTTTGATGATACTCTCCCAACTTCTGTAAATAATCTCTTGGAAATAAATCTAAGATGATAAGAACACACGTACAACTTATTTTCCATTGTGTTTTTCACTGTATAAAAAAATAATAAAGTACGTTAATTAAAAAAAAAAAAAAAACCAATGTTATTCAATCTATTTTAAGTAATTCTATACTTGAAGATATATATATATACATATGTGTGAAATTGAATAGACGAATACCTTCAAATCGTATGTTTTTTAGTACTTATCTTTGTTGAATAACATTATAAAATAAAATAAACTCTTGTGTGGCTGTGATGTCACATTAGACTACAAACGGTACATGTACAAGACTTTATTTATCTCTCCTATTTTTTTAAATGATGAAGTTGTATTTTTTGTGATTATCAAGTGGACATTTTCACTCCGATTTGGAAAGTAAAAAATGTGTAAATACGCAGGATATTTATTCAAAAAATATTTATCTGATAAGAAGAATGAATGTGACACCAATACAGCAATAAATCTGTATGATAAAGAGCGCGAAGATAGAACCCAGAACAAAGAAGACAAAGACGCTGTTCTGTGGCCGGTGTTAGTGTGAAAGATATTCAGTTGGTTGTTTGGCTGTGAGCGGGGGCAACAGTGCACCCGTGTAAGATTACCTGCGTGTTTATGGTTTCTTATTTGTTTTGCCATAACAGGGCTAAATTATATTTTAATTTTTATAAATTATGGAAAAAAATAATTAAACAGTATGCTTCTATTTTCAAATGTCTAAACGTCTGAATATTCCGTATTTTGCTTGAGGTAACTTCATGTTACATCACCGAGCGCAGAGGATTTTTTTACCGCAGCCTTTAAAGAGTTAATATTACAAGCAATTATTCCAGTAAGCTAAATATTTGGATCTTTGATAAATTTACGGTCAACAATGTCTAAAATATGTTTTTATGCCCCAATATTTTTATCCCACAAATGTTCATATGTCTTAATAATATTTAAAGCAATGACTTTGAGATAAAACATTTAATTAAATAGAACCAGCCAAAAATAAAAATGTGGTTATTTGAATGTACGAGTATTTCGTTTTCAATTTTGTAAACATATTTTTAAATATCTTCTTTTTTTGAAACGCAGCATATGTATACTCATTTTTAAAATTTAATTTTTATAAATTAACATTTGTGTCTTAATATTAGCACTTTGAAAATGTGTTCTTCCAGTAAGCTTAAATTATTTTTTAAATGTTTTCCCACACACATCCGTGATAGAAAATAGGAAACAATTTTGTGATAGAGTGGAAATTGTATCTCAGACCCACGGATCCGGAGCCAACAATACCATCACTGAACCACAGACTGAATTAGTATTTTAGAAGAAATTGAGAATATTTTTGAAAAAGGAATATAAAATTTAAGGACAGACAAAGCACAAAGCAAATACCTGTCATTGGCTAGTTTTAAGCCTAAAAAATGTTCCGCTTTAAATGAGTTTGCCAGTTTGCGTTTATTCGAACGTATTCTTTTGTTTGTTGAATTTTAAAAAATATTTTTGGCAATTTAAAATTTATACAAAAAATATCAAATACTTTCATTATTTTGTATATTTAGTATTTTGAGAAAAAAATTTAATTTAATTTATATTTTAAAGGGATGGTTATGAAAATTTTCACAAAATCATCTTAAAAATGAATATTATATCTGCACATAAAAAAATAAGGGGAGGTATTAATTTATCTGCGCTTAAATTAAACTACGGATATCTGTGGTTGAAATTTTGACAGGTGGTTTTAATGTCAGAATTTCTTCACAAAATTTTTCGAAATTGAAATTTCTTGATGAAAATAATTTTCATGGACGTTCTGTTTTATCTCCGGAAGTTTTGTTCACCCCATCTAAAACATTTTTTATACGTACCAGGGGTTTAGCCAAAAATACAAGAAAAAGGAATAAAATAAATATTAGCTTTTATGGAATACGCTTGTAAAATAAGAAAATGTAACGCATTTTTTTTTTAAAACGAAATAAATTTGCTCTGAGTGATAACTACTGTATAAAAAATAAATCCTCGTAGCCGAAAAATCGAATAAAGGTAATATACGTAAATCCTAATTTTCACAGCACAAGCACTCACTGAGACTAAATTTTGTATCTTATAAACATTTGAAGAATACAGCTTTCAGATCTTAAGTTTCCAAGTACAAGAGTTTAGGTCCACCCTTATAATACACGCACGGAGTGCTAGTGTCGTATTGTAAGTGTTTAGTACGGGGGCGTGGGGTAGAAGGGTAGACATTACAGTGGGGTCACGCACGGAGAGAGACTTAATGCTTCGCCCTTCTGAATAATGGAGGAGGTCACAATTTATTCAGACAATGAATGTCTTCCATAGGCCTCGAATGTCCGCCGAGTTAAGGTGTAGGGGATAAAAACTTATATTAATATTGAATGGAGGTGTTGTTTTGTGAGGTGAATATTTCATTAAGGAATGAACGCATAATTGGTTCAAAGCTTGAAGAGAAAAGTGGTTAGTGAGAATTTTTCAGAAAGTATTGTGAATTATGACTTATATGAATGTTGCTGTTTTATTTGTCAAGAGATCAACTTGTGGGTTTTTGTCGGTAGGAATTGATGATGTTTGAAAACATGAGAGGTACTACTCAGTTGGAGGTGACCGAAAAAAATTATAATATACTTTAGTGTGATTTATTACATGTCGTATAAACAGTACCAGAAAGAGTAAGTACGTAAACGTTTTGCGTTAGTTAGTAACTGTCTTGCTACTTAATCGCATCGCCTCGGATGTCGACATATTTCACAACAGTGGGCCTTCCCTTAGGAAAGCACTTTCTAATTTTTAATTTTTCTTTTTATATTTTGTTACATTATTTTAATAACATAACTTTCTACTGTAATTTGTGATCTTTTATTGTATTTAGAATGAATTAGGTCTTTTTTCTGTAATGTTCTAAATATCTGAATAAATTAATTAAAAATTAAAATGAAAAATGAACTGTGTAAGTACTGCATTATCTGACTGCACGATGGAACTGACTGTGTGTGTAACTAAGGTTGTTCTTATTTATTTATTGTCCAGTGTTTATTAAACTTTACTTTAAACTTTAAGCATCTTTTCATTAGTTATTTGGATGTTTTCATAATCAATCGTTTACACTGTGGCGAACAACACCAACAGCCGTGAGGTTTACCGGACCGAACTTCATTTTGGCCCGCAACGCGTAGTCCGCTGCAACGTCATCTCAGACGAGATATTAACTCCGTGCATCGGAAGAACGCACCACATTTCATATTGGCATTTCTGCCTGCCCTGCCTGCCTACAGCTCTGAGCCTGTGCTCGCTAATGTAAATTCCTTCTGTATATTATAATAGGATTTAACTCGTGTGTAATTATTTGATAAATAACTTCAATTGTAATCCATCTTTCTCGTTTTACCTCAAATCAACTCACGCGCACCTGTTCTATAACACAAATGAAATATATTATCAAATTATTACACTGTCAAATGACAATAGGCATTCTTTTCCAGTGATTCCTACAGTTCAATGAATATAATGATTAAAAAGCTGACGTCTGACAAAGAGAAGTTTTATTTTACCATCTTACTAAGTCAGCCTCGTGGTGGAATCGTTAGCGTGTTTGAATACCATGCAAGAGATCTCGGGTTCACTTCCCGACATGGTTGATACGAAATATTTATTTAAAAGTGTGTTTTTACACAATAATATTTTATAGTCCCTGGACTGGTACCTGAAACATAAAACTGATCATCTTACCTTCATGTAACAAAAATGGTCAAGATACACTGCTATTGGTGTACCAATGCAGTGTGCCGTATGCCCTATTAGGTGCAAAAAGGAAATGATGATGATGATGATATAACTAAAACATTATTAAACCCATGGATGTTTTTAAGATTTTTTAAAAAATGAAGTAATTTTATTTCACTTTAAATTTAGTTCATAGGAATCGAACAAAGAGTAACTTTTGTGGTACATCGTTTTTAACACCAAAACAAAAGAGATGCCGATTTTTTTGTATGTAAGAACAATTTTTTCAATGTTTTTCCAATATCATTTTTACTTTGATGTTGTTAAAACATATGTTTAACAGAAATCTCGATAAGAAAAGAGACACAAACTGAAAAAAGACACAAGTCTTTATGAACATAAAGGGGTGGGTGCTCTCATTGAATATAAGAAAAAACGTCATTATTTTTAACCCTAGAGAGATAACCTTATTTTATGTTACTGAAAAGATAAACTAGCGCCTGAGAGGCGCACAATATTTAATACCTATTTATTCAATAAATTCAAATAATTTTATATTTTTTATTACCTTAATGAATTGTTATATTATTAATAAGTAAATAAAACACAAATGTTTATTATTATTTTTTATTTTAAGAAAAATGTGAAGGATATTAAAAACCCTTCACAAAAAGTAACAAAAATCAGCAGTCTTCTGTATTTGGGTAATAAAAAAAAATAGGTAACATTTATAGTATTTTATCTTACAAACTAATTAATTAATAGATAATCAGACTCAAAAATCATGAAATACATAGAAAAAAAATGTTTAGATACAATTGTTACAAACAACATTTTTGTGCTCTCCACACACTGTATTTTTACATTTCATGCACGTCATCTTAGACATTCTTTTCTTTTTTGTGGTACACAAGCCACAATAACGTCAAACTTTAGGCGGAGATTCCTCTTCAGCGCCTTCAGAAACCTCTATATCATTTTGTGGCAGGATGTTCTCAATATTTTCTCGCAATCGTTTTGATAAAGTAGGAATTTCTAGTCTGGATCTCATCCAAGGTGTAGATAGTTCAGTGCTTAATTTTTTCATATATTCCCTACGGTTCAATGGTTTTTCTCCTTTCAATAAAACATTATGAGTGTAAATTATGTACGAGTTGACGAAAGCCATGTTCAAAATGCCATAAAACATTGTCATTGGTCATCTGTTTGTTTTTCTAGAACAAGACATCGAAGAGCACATCTGATCAAATGTATCGACGCCGCCTTTAGTCTGGTTGTAGAACATAATTACATCAGGTTTGCCAGTTGTAGAATTTATGACGGCGCCTTCATCGCACGAGGACAATACATACACCATCTTTGACGGCTTCGGCTTATATGAAACTAGGGTTAATTGTCCATCAAAACCAAACACAGACGTGCCTACTTGTCGAGAACGGGTGTTTTTCATTTCTTCAGGAATTTCCCGTTTGTTTGACCTAACCGTGCCCACAATTGTCAATTTGTACGGTTCAAGAAGAAGTGACTTTGCAACAGGGATGGATGTAAACCAATTGTCACATGTTATGTTGCGGTTGGTGCCATGAATTGGTCGTGATAGCTCCTTCAAGTAATACTCTCCTTGTGGCAAACCATTTGTATTTGTAGCTTTTCCAATGTATGGCATCGCATTCACCATATAATTGGTTCCTCTATCGCACATCATCGGAATTTTTATGCCATATTTATTCGGTTTATTAGGTATGTACATTCGAAAGGGGCATCTACCCCGGAACCCAAGTAATTGTTCGTCGATAGTTACATTAGTACCCGCGGAGTAATTACCGAATAAACCGATCTTGCTGACGAAGAACTGAGCGTAGAGTCTTGTCATCCATTCTTAGAGACCTGACAAGAAAATCAAATCGATCTCTACTCATTACTGCCACATATCTCGTGCCCGTAAATGTACTGTCAAACAACTCAACGGTTGATAAATGATTATCTTTCATTGCAGCGCTGAGGGTAAGTGTCCCAATGAAGGCTCTGATTTCCGTATGATTCGTGTCTCTAAATGTCGAACAAGTCATACTATTCGTACGTTTTATGGATATCTCAACATTTGTCCATTGAACAAGCTCTTGAATGATTTCGTCCGTGATGAATAATTGAAAGCATAAAAGTGGTTCAACAATATTTCTACACATGCGACTAGGACCTCTATTAGAGCGAACTATATTAATGGCGGATGTTCTTCCACTACTTTGGCCTTTAGTAGTAGCCCAGACATGTTTATTCTTACCTCGAATAACCCTATGAGGAGGAATAACAATGCGGTGGTCATGTCCGGGATTTTCAGGTGCTGAGGTGTCATCTCCGCGATTTTCAGATGTTGAGGTATGATCTCTGGGATTTTCAGGTAGTGTTGGGGTCACATTCACATTTTCCTCGATAACTTCATCTATGTACTCGTCATCAGTATCACTTTGAATATCGTCTTCACTTATATGATCTTCCATCTCGCTGTTACTGCCATCATCTGCACTTTCATCTTCTTCATTCAATAAATATACTATTTCACTGTCATCCAACACTCTTCTACTCGCCATGGAGTTAAACAATCCTAAAAACGATTAAAATTAATAAATAACAGTAGCCTACTTTTATATATACCGTACATAAGTAAAAAGTAACAAAAACATATTAACAAAAAAATGCATAAAAGTTACACAAGAGATAAACATGCGCCTCTCGAGCGCAACGCATCGTCATAGCTACAAAACTGTGGTACTTACCGAGCAGAAGCGATCGTCACTCGGCAGAGTTGACCAACGACTAAGTTGACTCAGCAACACAAGCTTGCACGCGCGTCGGTTAGAAAAAGACAGCGATATATTTGTTTCGCGGGCGCCTCCAAGGCGCACGTTATCTTTCTAGGGTTAATGTTACAAACTATTCAGTATTTCAAATTATTCAATGCTTTTATGCCCCAATGTTCAGAATGTGAAGATTAGTCAATTTGTCACACGACTTAGAATTCTTTGGGATAGATCTTCCGGCTTTTCGAAGATCTCTTCGCCACTATAACAGCGTTGGATGAAGATGGATTGGCATGGTTTAGCTAAAAGTCTTATATATCTTTCGTTTTTATGAATATATTGTACATCGTTATTGTATTGCCCTTAGTGTCTTTGCTACATAGTTTTATGTTATTTTTGTTCAGTTTCTTGTATTTATGTTTTGTCATATAACTGTTGTAATTAACTAAGGCCGTATATACAGGTAGAATAAATAAAGTAAAATAAAATAGTTTTCCCATCCATTATTAAATATTATAAAAGGCTGCATTCTATGAGAAAACATATACTACAACATTGGGAGAATGCTATTTTACAACATTTAATAAAGTTTGCATTTTAATGTTTACAAACAAAATTCGTTTTTTATGGATCCTAATCAGATTATTTCCTTAAATTGTATGTAAAGTGAGAAAAGAACAGAGTCCACAATATAGCTAAACTAATACTTACGTTAGAGTTAAGCATCTTTAAATAATAATATACTTAACTTAATTATGGACATATTTTATTTGGACATCTAGGAAGTTTTTTCAATAAGAATAACTCTTATACGAGTATTTGATCTAAGAAATTGAAGACACATAAACCTCTGTCACTTCATATTGAGCCTTGTAATACCGTATCAAATATCAAGTGGATTTTCGTTTCATTGAATAACGTTTTCTTTTTTTTACTAAAAGAAGAAAAATAACAAATAATTGATTACTGGCTGAGGTTGATTGCGAGGGTGTGTTTTTATTCTCACTTATTTGAACGTTGAACGATCCGATATTATCGCAAATTGAATTCAAACAATAGACGGGAATTTTTATTGAAATAGAATCAATATTGAGAAGTTTCATGGAATAGATACCGTGAATTTAAACAAGCTTACTGCAACGGACTGAAATTGCACCAGGAAATTATTATTTCTCCTTTGAAAAAAATATATCCGATGCACCCATGCATCAAAACTTTTCTGCACAGAATATGTATTCTCTTGTTTTGAGCAATTTGGAATTTGGATGTGTTGTTTGGTCAGAAAAAAAACATTCTTCTTTGTTATTTAAGTGTAATATGGGCAGGACATTTCAATGTTATGGGGAGCGCTTCGAGTATTTTAAAACTAAAAAGTTAGAAACTAGGAGACAAATTGCGCATATGATGTACGAGTATTTATGTAATATAATTTACCATAATGTTGATTCAGTGTTTTGTGTTGAAAATGTGTCATTGTACGTCCCCTGTAGGCGTATGAGATCGCTTGATACCTTTTGTCTTCCAATTTTTACCAACAATGTGGCACATTTTAATCTTCTTGCAAGGATGTTAAGACTATAAAAAAATATAAAAAAGTGAATGCTGAAATGAATCAAGATAGAGTAAATGATTATATAAACAATATTGCGGTGTCTAAAATCAAATGTCTAATCTTTTTTTGTTTGTCAATTAATTTTCTTTCTTCTTCTTATTAGGCCGTTTCTCTCCACTGCTGGATATGGCCTCTTCCAAATTTTTCCATGTTTGTCTGTCCTGGGCGCTCTGTTTCAATCCATGGCCCACGAGTTCGACGACGTCGTCAGTCCATCTCCTCTGCGGTCTCCCTACTTTCCTTTTACTTTCGCAGGGTCCCCAGTTTAGTATTCTGGGGGTCCACTTATTGACTTCTTGTCTAGCCGCATGACCCGCCCACTGCCATTTTTGTCTTCTCACTCTTTCTGTTATATCGGTCACTTTTGTAGGGCTTCTTATCTCCTCATTCGTTATTCAGTTTCTTAAGGAGACACCCAACATTTGTCCTTCCATAGGCCGCTGAGTGCACTTAATTTTGTGAACACTTCTAGCAGTGAATGACATGGTTTCAAGACCGTATGTTGCCACCGGCAGAACACAAGAGTTAAACTTTGGCCTTCAGATTATTTAGGATTTCCTTATTTCTGAAAAATCTATTTAAGTTTTTTTATTACTTCTTATATCTTTTTACTTTCATTTTCTTTTCTTAAAAAATCAGTAAGTCTTATCTTAAACCCAACCTTTATAATAACTTAAATTTATGTATTAGGATACACACTCATTTTATATAATTTATGAAAGATGGTGAAGTTCTATACTTTAGGATATATTTTTTTAATTTTTTTTATTTAAATCTTAAAGTAGGGCACACATATCATACATATTGTTATGTGTGTTCTAATAATAACATTGCAAATATATTTAATTTATAAATTGTTTATCACATATGTCTTGACCATTATTTTAAATTTTGATATGTTTTTTTCTTCATAAATATTTTTTTCCATTTCGTAATACTCTTTAATTGCTTTAAATAAAAATGAATTTTGTGACTTTGCCTTTTTCCTAAATGGAAGTCTAATTTTGTTCTTTTCTCTAGTATTGTGATCGTGTTCATGCTGGTTCCGATCAATTTTTTTCCAAAATTCTGTTTTTTTATTAGAGTTTATAATTTTATGAACAGATATCATTGTATTGTAAAATATTCTTTGTTTATATGTTAATAATTTCATTTCATTTACCATCGACTTTTCCCTCGTATATCTGTTTTTTTTCAAAATGATAGGATAAATGATACCAATACTTTCTTATAAATTGTATATATTTTATATATCCTTGTGGAACTTTCAAATAAAATATTTAAAAAAATCCTTCTTATTTATTAACTTTAATTGTTCGGCAACTGGAAATATTTTGATTGTTTTTCGTGCGAAAACGAAAAGTTAAAATTAATTTATCAGGAACTTTGTTGTACAGGTTTATTTATTTCAACACTTTTTATACAACATATACAGTTTACATACACATGTATAAAAGCGGGCATATTGCCTAAAGGCAATTTCTACCTTCTTACTCAAACAGTTCAATTTAAGAATATCAGTGATATATGAACAGGTACGTAAAATTATAATATTTTTATTACAAAACAAAACATTGATGTACGAATGTATTTTTTCAGAAATATAGTAAAAAGTATGATAGAATAATCATTAGTTTTATACAAAGTAAATACAAATATTTTGCACAACTTTTTCTTCATAGTTGTAACATATGGTGTCCACAATGAGCCTCCGTGAATCTCTATCGGCTGCCAGCTCCTGTGCATCCTCCCAAGTCAGGTTCGCGTCCCGTAGTTCTGACTTAAACTGCCGACGAACAGTCAGCAGTGGACGTCCAGGACGTCGAGAACCTGATGCCTTGTAAAGTAGGCAAGCGCGGTTAAAGCTCTCAGGAGGCATCCGCAGTATATGGCCCAGCCAACCGTATCTCCTCCGCTTGATGATAGTAACAGTTGCCACCAGACTTTGCTGCGTCCATTCTCTTATTACTTCATTATGTTTTTTTCAATTCTGCACAACAGGTTAAATTTAAGGGTAAATTATTCAAAACACCTTGGTGTTCAAAAACCCAGACTTAAGGAAATTCTTATTTATTTTTGCGATCTCATCGGGAATCAATGTGTGACGCAAAAGTCTTATCAATTCCACCGTGGGGTCATTATTTTGTTTTGAACAATATTTAAACTTAAATAATAACATCGTATGTTAAACATGCTTTTTTTCGTAGGACTTTTTCAATGTACAAAACAAAATTTAAAAATATAGATTATACAAACATCACTCGGTCAGATTTAAAATTTACACTAAAAATGTATTATGTAACTTAGTAGACATTATAATAATAAATATGTACATCTCCCCCCCCCCCCCCTCTTTATCCTCTCTTCAAGGATTTTTGTTCTTTTCCCGCCCAATTTACAGTAACTTAATGTTCTTAAAATTAATATTTAAAAAAGCTTTGATTATTGAGTACTTGAAAATAACATTTTTATATGTATAAATTGTATGTATTTATTTGATATGTAATAAATATTATCTTTACTAACTTTGTATACTATGTGGAAATCTGTTATTAGTTCTGAGTTTATACACTATATCTGTTTGTTTACTAAAAATATGTATGTAGAACTGATTTCCCTAATAAAATAAAATAAAATAAAATAAAATAAAATAAAATAAAATAAAATAAAATAAAATAAAATAAAATAAAATAAAATAAAATAAAATAAAATAAAATAAAATAAAATAAAATAAAATAAAATAAAATAAAATAAAATAAAATAAAATAAAATAAAATAAAATAAAATAAAATAAAATAAAATAAAATAAAATAAAATAAAATAAAATAAAATAAAATAAAATAAAATAAAATAAAATAAAATAAAATAAGTAATAAAACCAAATTATACTACAAAGATAGTCGTCATTCCCTTTTCGCACCTTATGGTACATAGGGTACTTCATTGGTAAACTAATCGCAGCGTATTTTGATCATAAAGGACATAAAAGATCATGAAAGGAAGAAAGTAAATAAATAATAAAATAAACAGAAACCTATTACTGTACCAGAAATTTTAATTCAACAATAAAAAAAGTCGTATTCATTCATACTTCCATACTATTATTATAATTGTGAAAGCGTGTTCGTTCGTTTGTTTGCTTGTGTTTCCTTCACGTCTCAACGGAACGACCGATTAAAATATTTTTTGCGTAGGAATAGCCTGGTAAGTGAAAAGTAAAATATAAAAACACTTATTTTTATTCCAGAAAAAAAAAAAACACAATAATTGGTTCCAGACAGAGGGGCCGATTTCTTTTTATTTTAAATGATTATTAAAATACATTAAAAAAATAAATCCATTTCACATATTTTAATCGATGTTTGTGGTATCTGATATTTCTGTATAATGTGATTCCACGATTTAAATTTTCACAGTTTATATCGGAAAGTAAATAATGGTTCGTATATCCGTGTGGATATGTACAGTGTACATTTAGGTTTGTGCTTGCGGTTACTTACAAATATTTGTGGAGAAGTACTGGATTTAATCCTCATTGACTTTAACTTAGTGTGATTTATTTAGTACGGTCTATATCCCATGGTTGTATATATTCTGGATATTAAAAAGCGAATTTTGTTAAATACTCTGTCAATTATTTACACGCTGAAAAACAAACTGCTTCCTGGATACATTTTTTTTATTTTTTAAATGAATATTTGCGTTCTTATGATTTACCCAAATATTTAATTTTGAGGGCCATTTTCAACGAGTTGTAAATAACTCACTATTAGAAAATGGGAATCAAGTTGGGGTATAGTAGGATTCAAACCACAGACCTTTGGTCCGTGAGTCCGAGACACTAACCACAGGACCACAACCCAATTTTAAAAAAGGTATTGTATACAATAGGCATTTTTAAAAGTTTGTAACGAGAAGTGAAGATGATTTCAGGCATTTTAAGGTGAGACTGACTGGAACTCAAAACAACCCTTACCATAAAGGTGTTGAAATGTTTAATCAGACGCCAGAAAGTCTCAGGGAAGCTGGAAGCTTTCCTACTTTTGGAGCAAAATACTATTTGTAAATTGGGAAAAGAGATAATTTATTTGCGTATTTTGTAGATTTAAGGATAATTTGAATTTAGAAATATTTATTTTTATTTTTTATAGTGTTGTACTCACAAGTAAATTAAGGTTAATATGTAAATTTACCAACTATACAAATAAAAACAGAAAAAAAAAACTCCGCATATTAAAAGTATAAATAAACAAATCAAAGAAAAGTTTTGAAATCGAATATGGAAGTATAGGTATAGAGCTAATTTTTTTTTATTTATACTTTAACATTGTTTGTGTTCTTTTTTTTTTTTCAGAATAATGTTCCCCCACTGGGTTCCGTGCCTAGGGAAACATTTTACAAAATGTGAAACTTGTCTAAGATTAGCTATTAAACAAAGGTACCATAATAATTACACTAATAAAAATTAATAAATCCAATTAACCTAATTATCATTAACATAATAAACAATAAAAAACTTTAAAAAATATATAAAAACACAACGAATTTATTAAGACCAATAGAACAAATTTCGTAAACAGTACACATATTTGACCTATTTGGCTTGATCCACTCATCGACCTGTGACCTTATGACCTGTCATTGACTGGTTTTATAGGTCACGTTACATAAAACTAATCATAATCAACATCATTTCTCTTTCCGCACCCATTGTAAACCAAATGAATCGGATTTCAATCACCCGATACATAAAGATAATGTGATTTTGTCTACGCAATTTGAGCAATCTATAAAATCAATATTTTACTCTAGAATGAGAGGCAAACGCGCCAATCACTACACATTGAGGTGGACTTATCTCCACTTGGTTTAATTATTCAGAACTATGACCTGAGAGCAGCCATCTAGTTGAAAACACTCGTCTCTGGTTTTATTTCTATTTCACACACAATACAGTATTCTTCATCCGCCTGGACACAGAGCATATTAGAATTAAAAAAGAGAAGCACTGGATTTAAATCACTACATACATAGATAAATTTACAGGTAATTAAATATTTATTCAGGAATATGAAAATACAGCTTATGACCTGTTATTGACAGGTTTCATTGATCACTTAACACAACTAACAAAAATAGTATTTAATATCCTGTTTTAATCTATTTCAATTTTGTAATACGGATTGTACTTAAAAACCATCGTTAATTCAATGTTTGCAGTCTGTTCAAATATGGGCAGAACGGTGAATGTTACACAGTGTCTAAAGTGGCTACTTAAACCAGCCATTGTCAGGTCGTACGCCCTGTAGATGCCTAGACTTCTATATTACCTTCTCTTAAATGTTCTTCATCTCTGTTGTAATATGTTTATTGTACTGAATTTGGCAAATTTTCAGGACGTTAATACATTTAGTACGTGTGAAAATAAACTAGTCGAAGGTAGCCACCCTTTCGAAAAGTAATAAATCATTTTAGATTAGGTATGTTCATCATTCTAGAGAATTCTCGTTTTTCTAGATTATTAATATGGGAATGAATTCATTGACGGCATTGTTTGGTTGATTAACAGCATACGGCTTTTCATTTTCCTTTTTATAACTTCATCAATTTTTACCCATTGAAAATGATCAACCTTTATACATTTAATCCATTCAATAATGTACTGTTTGCGAATAGAGCTGCTTCGTTTAAATGATCTTTATATTTTATCCTTAATGTAAGTAATTCAGATCTAAATTAGTTGCAACAAATAGGGAAAATATTTTGTGATGGGAATATGGAAGTCTAGGCATTTACAGGGCTTACGACCTATGATTGGTTGTTTTGAGTGGTGACTTCACACACTGTGTAACATCTTTATTTCTTCAAAACCTACTTAAAGCGTTGGTAATTCATTCATTTTTATTTAAATTAAAACATTTCGTTTTTCAGCTCTCGTAGTGGAATCTGTTTTATGTGGTTATGTTAATTGTATACAATTATTATTTTACCAATGTTTGTTGCAAAGTGGCGTATATAAAATAAAAAATATATAAAGTTTATATTTGAAGCACTAACTTTGTGATCAACAATATTTCTTTTAATCCTCTCCTGTCTAACTTCGAAAATGGTGATATCAAATTGCCACCCGTGTAAGGAAAAAACGACTTGATTTACTGGGTCCACGTGTAGTATTTAGTGAACATGATAAAAATAAAATAGGAATCAATTCATATGTTACGTAAACCTTGACGAGGAAGATTGTTTGCTTTGAAACCGGTTTGTGGGAAAAAAAATAATAAAAAATTAGTGGTTAAAAACAAAGCTGTTTTATTTATTTAATTAAAAAATTTAACTGATATTATTTTTCAGGAGTTTTATTAATAATAAATAAAAATACAACGAATGAACACATAACAATACTGTTTGAAAATAGCCGTGGAAATCGGAACGATTTTACGTTAAATATAATTAGTAAGTAGCAACGCCATTTTTATGGCAACGGGAATCAATGGTGGTCGGAGAGGGTTTGGTTTAAGTTTCCGCTCGTTACCGCCGTACTGCATCTCTGTGTTGGCAGGCCTGGCACCTGGAGTTTCATGTGAATTCAGATAAATATTTCCAACTACAAAAATATAGAGCACTATTTAAGCTTCAAATAATTCTGAAACTACATTTTGTTTTTAAGGTTATTAATACTTTAATAAAGAAGCTTGTGTATCTTGATCCGGTCGGTAGAAAAAATAAAAAATAATTTGTTAAGAAAAAGGTGTTTTATGTTAATCTTTATTTATATAATTCCTCTGTACGTGTGATGTCACCGTACTCCTCCTAAACGGCGTAACCGATTTACGTACGGTTTTCAGAGAAACGTAGATCTTTGCGTTGTGCGTGTTCGTAGATATTAAAATTTTCAATCGAATATGTATAAAAGAAGTTAGGAGCATAAATGTTAAATTCATCGATCTATCAGGGTTGCATTCGAGGAGAATTCATTCGCACAAAAATGGAAAGATGTTGTTTTTTGTGTACAAAAAAGTTTGTTTTTGAATGTTTACAAACAGCATTTGTTTTTTGTGAATCTCAATCAGATTATTTCCTTAAACTCCTTATAATTTCTACCTTTTTGTTTTTTTTTATTTGATGTTTGGTAACACTGAAATATTATTAAATTCAGTAAATTTAAAAAAATCTTGTTCCTACATAAGTACACCCCTTTGTCAGTGAGACGACCGGAGTTTGACTTTTGCAAAAAGAATGCTATATTTGAAAGAACATTTATTTTATGTTTTGGAATTCAACCATAAACAAGTACCAGGTACCTACTTAAATGAAATGTTTGAATATTTTCAATTTTAAGTTTTGGAATTTAATCACAAACAAGTAGTTAGGTACCTAATTATCAATAAAAAGAATTTTTCCTAGCTAATAGCAGGTAAACCAACATTCGCGCAGGACAAAGTCTTACGGGTCCGCTAGTTATATTACAAAAAACAACCACAAGATAAGTGCTTCAGAAACAATTTTTGAATAAGTATTTACGGACGTACATAGAAAAAACGGTTAAATAACATATCTTTAAAAACACTGCAATAAAATACTTTGAGAAATTGCTGTATTATTTTATTTACCTATCCTCATGTTTTTCCTCATATTTAAGTGCTATATATATAATACATTGAGAGTTAAAATAAGCTGAAGCGAAAATGTGCTGGAAATACCTCTAGAATATTAATCAAGTATGGTTTTGTATCAAGAAGAATGTTCATATATTGTACATGTACGTCTTAAGTGGTTACTTTGCTTCTGAATACCAGAGCGTGGAGGTTGTTTACGCAAATATTTTTGCTTATCCTTTTAAGAAACGCAAAGAAATAAGATACATTCATTTTATTATTTCAAAATTACAAACTGTAAAAAATTAAAGAAATGCGGTATTTCTAATTAATTATCATTTATTGAACAAGATTTTGGCAATTTTTCGGTTATTTGTTAACCCATGTTAACCAGAAATATTTATGCATTTGCAAAAAAAAATGTACGTAAGTATTTTTTTATCACCATGTATGTTTTGGTGTAATTTTAAGCATTGTATTTTTTTTTATTTAAGTAACGTTATAAAAGTTAGGTAACGAGTATTTTGATATTTATTATAAATTACAATAGGTTATGATTGTTAATGACGAAATATTGTCTTCATTTTTTTATTTTATTTGATTTATAAAGGAAAGCTAACAAACATTTATAAAATACAATTATACTATAAATACATATCATAAAGTTCAATTAGAGGCTTCCACCAAACATTTTTATTGTTAATGTTGTCACATAAAAATTAAACATTACATAAAATAACTAATCATACACAACTTATAATATTACTAAAAATATAAATGTAATAATTTTCTTTAAAACATATTATGTAAAACAAATCTATACAGCGAACATTTATGATGTGCCTACATACAGAACTGCACATAACCTGCATAATATAGGCTGCGAATTTAAGGCACAACATCATAACTTGAATTTTTTTATATATTTCATTTTTAAAGGAAGGTAAAATTATGTTTCTAATATCTATACACTTTAATTGATGATTACACATATTGCTTTTTTTGGTAAATGAATTGTTTTTTTGGATGATGCTTATAAAATACTTACCACATGTAAAATTATGCTAAATTTGTGTTTACATTTGACGTCACTCCTGTAATCATGTAATTGTTTAAAAAAAGTATGCAAAGAATAATTATAATTACACTTGAATTACTTATAAGCCTCTACTTAAGATTTATTTTAATTTTTTTTTTAAATAAAATTAATAAAACACATTTATTCGCTATCGTATTATAAAGTTCGAAACTCAAGCGTTATATTATGTTTGAAAAATAAATTTCAAGACGAGAGAACGTAACTCTGAAATAGCTTTTTATATTCCAGTGATCTGAGAAATATTTTTTACCAACTCTTTATTGAATATCACAAAATGATTTATTGGGAAACAAATCGACCCTTTGTTAAAAACACCTCTATACCGACTATATTTAACCCTACATTTTGGTTCAACATTTATAGCACCCTTATTTATCTCCCATAGAAGTTTCCCCCTTGCACTTCTATTCATATCAATCTTCCTGATCTACCCTCCTCCCTAGGCTATGAAAGAGGCTTTGTATATTTTCACCTACAAAAGAAGGTAATTGAATCTAGCTAACGGCAGGCTTATGTAAAACGACTGTCGAAAGGTTTCATTGCATTTCTTATTTTCATATATTATAAAAAATGCGATTTAATAGTTAATACGCTTCTTTCAAGCACGGAGAGATTTCATTTGATTCCCAGTGAGAACACAGAAATTAACTGTAATTTTTCTTAAGTCTGAGTGTCCCGTGTTTTATCAATTTGACCTCCTGACCTGTTGTGGTGCAAATTAAATCAATAATTTTAAAAAAAACAAGTAAACCGTAGGCATAGAGGATAAAACGCCATATCACTTATTCATTACATACAGACCTCGCTTCCCCTCTATTTATACATCGTCTCATGCACAAACGACAATTATTCTGACTTTTGACATTTCCATCTTCAAATATCCATTGGATTTCGTCATATCGTGTCTTTATTAGTGTTCCTCGTTATAAACATTCGCATGGTACATCTCTTAGCCATTCTTGCGCCGTCCATTTGCTCTAAATGTCGGATTCTTTTCCCCTTTTGCCAAGGATCTTCAGAACATTTAACAAAATCTCACTAAACAGTTCTGTCAATGTGTTCCTACAGCAAAGGCATGCTTTCAAAAAGCAAGCACTGTTATCACTCTTGATTTGAGATGACACACTTGCCATGTCTGCCTAGATCATGCTATGACTAAACCCATTGTACATTTAAATAGATTCTAAGATTGTTTAGGTAAAGTGTGTCCATTGTATCATATACTACTCACGCCAATCTATTAAGGCCCTCATGAGTCTGTCGATTGGTTTTAAATGTTTAAAAAAACATTTCAAAACCAACGCACAACTCTTTTCGTGATATTGTCGGCAACGCTGATTCAACGCTTTATAAGCGACAAACATTTTTTTACTAAAGTTTAAATAAATCACTAAATAAAATATGTTTTTATTTGCTTTTCATGGTTCGTTATTTCGTAACGGAAGTTAATCTGGTACGCTGGAAATCCCAAAAAAAAGTTTTCTACACTGTTTTTTTATTTTCATTTTATTTAATGATTTTTTTGTAGAAAATATAAATTGCAAATTGTTAGGTTTATTGCCAAATGGAAATTTCTTCCAACCAGCCAATAAAATAAAGGGGTTATTTATATAATTTTCTTTCTTTTAAAACGCATTTGAGGGAAAATAAAACAAAAAAACTTATAATAAAATAGCAGTCTTTAAATGTTATTGACTGAAAATCACCCACTGTTTTTCAGAAATAAGGTATGGATAATTTTATAGTTGAGTTATTTTTTTAACCTAGAAGAATAGATTCAGAAATAGGAAAATAAAATACAGCTACCCTTAAAAACCCATTAGCGAATGTCATTTTTTTGTTTAGTTCTTTGATAAACAGTCAAATATAATATTTACAACACAATATTTACATCTGTACTTATTCAAACATGATTTATTACTATTGTACTCTTAATATCCTAAATTATACTATTCGAACTGTTTTTTTATATGAACGCCTATATTTACTTTTGTACATTTACTATTTAAAATATATTTGACTTGTATTTTTTACATCTAAACTTTTTACATTTAATTTTGAATATATTTACACTGTTTTCGTTTTTATGCTTTTTGGCATTTCCTCAAATAATTTTATTTCCTTGAACGTAACGCAGTTCTACCTTTTGTTTGAATTAAAAAAAATAACGGAATCGATTTGTAGTGCTCGACTGAGGCCTGTTGTTGGATCGGTGATAGTAGCATGGGCATGGGTTGAGGATTGACCATTTGGTGGAGAGATTTTCCTTTTTAGTTTTGAAACGGGAAAGGAGAAAATTTCCTTAAAATTATACATCAGGAGGTTTATTGCCAAATGGCAATTACTTCCAACCAATCAACAAAATAAAAGTTTTTTTTATAATTCAAGTTATAAAACATATTACTTAAATAGAAAATAAATTAAAAAAATAAAGATGAATAAAATTAAATAAAACTGTATTTCTTTTTAAATGGCCGTAAATCAATACAATTACTCAGTGAGAAAAAGGAAAAAAGAGGAAAGAGGAAAGGAGGAGAGATTAAGGAAGAGAAAGGAGATGTTTTTTCAGACGTAATTTTAACAAATATACTGTAGTAACATCTTTGATAGTGGATGGGAGATGATTCCACCGTCGAGTCTCATGGACACTATATGAGTAAGATAAGAAAGAGGAATTGTGGATGGGTATTAAGAGGATGCTTTGAGAATTAGAACGAAGAGGTAAACCAAAAGCTGATAAATATTATACGTAAGTATGATAAGTATTATACAAGCTTTTACCCGCGGCTCCGCTCGCGCGGTATTGTGGAAAATTAGTTTGGATATTATTAGTCTTTTCGCTAAGCAATAAAAATTTTCCCGACCGAATGATAATTTTTTTTTTGGAAAAAAAAGTGACCTGTATCGTTCATCTACCGCTATTCGACGTATCATAGTAATTCTGTTCACAAATCCAAAATCCTTCTACAAAACCGAAACAAAAAGCCAACCAAAATAACTATAATAAGAAATCGGGTTGTGGTCCCTGTGGCTAGTGTCTCGGACTCACGGACCGAAGGTCCGCGGATCGAATCCCACTCTACCCCAACTCGATTCCATTTTCTAATAGTGAGTTATTTACAACTCGTTGAAAGTGGCCCTCAAAATTGAATATTTGGGTAAATCATAAGAACGCAAATATTTCTTTTTAAAAAAAAATAAAAAAAACTAATAGGTAAAGTGAGTAAACTATAGAAATTTAAAGAATTGTTTGTTTTTGACTTCCCAACTTATCGTTATTTCTCTTTTAAATAACGATGCTCATTATTGACATACCATATATTTTTTCTTTTGTACTTTTTTTTCATTCGGGATAAAAAATAAGTATCCTATTTAACATTTAAATTTTCCGGCTGTCCCTTTCCAAAAAAATATGTCAATCGGTAGATCCGTTAAACCGTGAAGAAAATACAAACTAACAGTATTATTATGGATATACGAGTATTATCGAAATCGCGTTAATTGAGTTGACAACCCAGATGCAAGTTGAAAAGTTTATCTCTATATTCTGGATGAGTTAGCAAATTATGTTCATTATAGCTTACAGGTTTATATTAAGAACTAATGTTTGTATTTATCTGACACATAAATACGGTATTCTTTAAAAAAGCAGCTAAGATTGCCTTTAAGTGGAATTATTATTTGCACTCCTATCGAGTTTGTTACCTACAGATATATGTATATATGACATACAATCGTATCACATAAAATTAATGGGTCTATATAAGTGTGTACATATATTTTTAAAAATAAGAAACATGTTCGCTATGTTTGATTGAGTATTTTATAAATTTCTTTAAGGAATGTGCGCTTTTATAGATTTTTCACATGAATGCGATAAATTTGACATTTGACTCCCTGAGCTTCACATTTCAGATGTCCCTTAAAGTAATTGAATTGGATTTACGATGGTAAAAAGTAAAAATGCTTCCATCGCATTCTCCCAGAAGGCTCGATCCATTATCGTCTCCACACACCAGGACGTAGGATGATTGAAGGCTATATTCTCAGGTTTTATTCCGTAATACTACGCCGCGTGCTGCTATAAGGTCCTGAAAAGTTTCCCGAAAATTCCCCTGAATTTCATTAATATGGCCTGAAAGCTCGCGGGAATAACTTTGGAAACTCGATTGTTACAATGTGTTTGAAATTTTAAAAAGATTACTGGTATTCAATTCACATGCGGAGAATGTATAGCTAAAATATGGTTGCATTAAACTTTTTACAACACTTGAAACAGGGTAATAATCCATTTGTAATCCGCCCATTTCATAGTTTATTCAAAACTGAAATGAAAACCGAATAAATAATTTAAGTATCAAATAAAACGTAGATTTTTTTAATTGAAATATTGATAAGAATAATTTTCGTTTATTCTTGTGTTGAAAACGTGATAATTATGTGACTCATATTGACCATATCGAGTTTTTCCAACTCTGTTTTTGAAGAAAAGTGGCATGGTTTGCTTGGATCGCAAATGGGAAATTATTCCTATTTCAAAATAGAGCAATCTCTTTATCTGTCTTAATTTAAGAAACGTAAAACTGAGAAAGATCTTATTTGTGTTTTCAAAATACTTACTGCTATAAGTAATGTCCCATCTCTGTTGCTATCAATTTCTTTTCACGTTCCCAACTGTGTCACCAGAAGTCAAAATCTGCTATTTATTAAATCTTCTGAAAGAAACTTTAGTTTTTATTCCGCAATGACCATAATATGCAGATTAGTCAATTCGTCACACAACGTGGAATTCTTCGAGATAGATCTTCTGGCTTTTTTTGGATCTCTTCGGCACTAAAATAGTGTATGATAAAGATGGATTGGCATGGTTTAGCCCGAAGACATATATGTTTATCGTGTTTATGAATATAGTGTATACCATTATTTTTTTAGCCTTCTTTGTGTTTGCTACATAGTTTTATGTTATTTTTGTTTACATACTCGTACATATGTTTCTTCATATAACTGTTGTAATTGGTTTAAACCATATTTATAATAAATAAATCAATTAAAAATTATAATTTCTTTATAATATGACGGCATTTCGTACGTTTTGGGATATTAACGGATTCTCGTCATAATGTGCAAAACTGTTAAGCTAGGGTTTCCTAGGACAGCGGTGACCGTATCTTAACGGCCGTAGTGAACAGTGATGCGGTGAACAGCCGTCGTAACGGTGACTAGACAGTGGTTTTATTTTTTAAAGGTGTTGTCAACACCATTTTTCTAGGAAACCACTTTCCGGTCACCGTTACGACGACTGTCCACCGCATCACCGTTCACTACGGCCGTTAAGATACGCTCACCGTTGTCCTAGGAAACCCTAGCTTTAGACTTGCATAATATGTTGTACTGCATTCAATAAAATAATGACTCGCTTCATCGGTCGTCGATCTATATTTCAGGTGAAATCATTGAACGTGTGTGTGTCATCGATCAATGGACTATTATTTTATTTATTAATACATTTAACTTTTCGTATATAATGTTAATTGTACATTCGCGGGTTTATTGCCAAATGGCAATTTCTTCCAACCAACCAATAAAATAAAAGTTTCATTTTTATAATTCAAGTTAAAACATATTCAATAGAAAAGAAAGATAAAAAAGTAAATATATTTTAAAATAGAAAAAAATGTATTTCTGTATAAATTACCTTAAATCAATACCATTACTCAATGGAAAACAGGAAGAGGGAGGAAGGGGGAAAAGAAAACAGATTAAAGAAGAGAAAGGATATCTTTCTTCAGACGTGATTTAAACAGAGATACTGTAGTAACATCTTTGATGGTGGATGGGAGATGATTCCACAGTCAAACGGCATGGACACTATATGAGTTAGAGAAGAAAGAGGAATTGTGGATGGGTTTTAAGAGAGTGCTTTGAGAATTAGAACGAAGATGTAAACCATGAACTGATAAGTACGTAGTAGTAAGTAAGGACTGTAAAGTAGACTGAACAGAAGTGAGAGGGAGTGATAGTCTCCCCGCTGTCTAATTTTGAGCCATTTCAGTTGCCTGCGATAATCGAAAATGTGGTCATATTTCCCAAGACCAAAAATATACCATCTGCATATATTTTACTAATAACCCCATCGATGTAACTGAAAACTTTTTATTTTTCTCTTTACTTTTTCTTATTTAAAAGGAGCATGACCTAGTTATTTTAGTTGATTTGTGTTTGTTTTCAAATAATGGATTATTTTGTTATGTTTTACCAAACAAACCATTCTGAAAAAAATATTTAAAAAATGTATTGTAAAAAATAAAGAAAACCCAAAAATTTACCCGTTGACCGATAATTTCAAAAGCGTGGAATTGTAGGTCGATTTTTTTTGTCTTTTCTGTTATCAAAAAAATAGACGATGTACCTACATATGTATGATAAAATTTTGCTTACTTCAATGATGTTTTCTCAAAAATAAAGATATTTGACAACTTGTAGGGATAAAAATATATGTGGTATAAGTGTTTAAAATTAAAGAATATGGTTATAAGATATACACTGTCCACGCCAAAAATAAGTTCAAGCACGAAAAGAGACAAAGTAAGGTGGAATGTGGACGGTGGACATATTTGGGCTAACAGGATGCATTCCTGCGGAGACAATTTTGACTTTACAAGGATTCTTGCGGAAGAAAAGCTTTTTAAAGCTCATTCAGAATTCTCTCGCTGGCCAGAAGCTTCGCTTTATATTAGTACTATATACAAGAATGTTCTAGTTTCACAAAGCTATTTAATTCTTATATCTACTAAACCTTAATTCAAAAAGTTAGAGTAGGTAATGAAAATTCTTCACTATCTAAATATGACTTAATATTGTGTTTGGGAGACCGCATTGATGAGGTGTGGTGCTACCCAAAATTGTATTTGAACAATGTTTCCTTAAATGAACTGTATTTCATAATAATTGTTTTTTATAAAATACTTTTGACGTATTGTATCTCCATTTCAATAACACCCATAAAAAATATATTAAACTAATTTTAAAAAAATGCATAATCAAAATAAACGCATTAATCTGAAAACTTTTTTTCACTAAATTATATGTTATCCTTATTCAAAAATTATGTAGGTGCATTTAATATATATATGTATGTTCATTTTGAACCAACGTACGCTTATCGTCATATCTACCTTGTTTATTGTTATTTCACATTTGTCATATTTTTTATTACATAATATAATATATCACTTCATTTAGAATCTCACATAGGCATAGCCTGTGCGCGGGTATACAAAATCTATAATACAATATGAAATTCATGGTGTATATGCATGTATAAACATACAAAAAAAAAACAGATAAAGTTAAAATTGAGAAATACATTAAGTGTGTTTTTTTTAAATATGAGTAAGGAGAAAATAAGACATAGAAAAAATGAAAAAGTAGATGTTGAAAATAAAATATTAAATTGAAGTTAGATAATTAAATTAGGAAAAAGCCAATAAAAAGTTTATTTGGAAAAGAAAAAAATTAAAATATTTTTTTTTACCAAGTTTATAAATAAATTATTAAAAAAAGAGAGGTTTAAATAATATTTTTTTATTTTGCTTTAATGTAGGAGTTAAACCGTTTAGGGTTTAGGATTTTGCATGCCTCTGTTTTAGCGTTTTTTTTTTTAAATGGAATCTCCAACACATGATTTTTTTTTTTGACTACGCAATGTACTGCGTCGTCATGCATCGTATGCACTGCATTCACGTAAGGAATTATATGGCACTTGTTGCACATTATTTATTCAATATGTACCAATTAAAATTTTAAAATAAAAAACTTTATTCAGAATAATGTTTTGAAACTTACCATTCTTTTTGAAAATACATTCAGAGAACCATAACATCACTTGAAAAAAATATTTTGAAAAAGGTTTCGAATGTGGATCCCTATAAATGACTTTTTTTTAGTTTTTTTTTAATGGACAATCATCTTGCCAAGTTCTCTCCTATGCTCCTTTCAATATAAATACACTCACCTACCCCCATTCATTCACACAACCACATACACACACATAAATACAAACATCGCACACATACAATTTTGTAAAATCTTTTCTTATATAAAAATGTTTTAAGTTTGTCCAAATGTTTGCCGACAGGCTGGTTTTCCTCCCTAGGGAATTATTTAGATCCAAATTTATTGCAATAGAGACGGGAAACATTTTCGAGAAGGAATTTAGAAGTCAAAGCATTTACATGACTAAAGACATTTTAACTAGTTTAAGTGGCCAATTTGCAAATTGTGTAACATTCACCATTCTGATGTAGATGATTAAACATAGGTAAAAAAGCCCATCCTCATGGTAGGTAGTTAAACATCAAGATTCAAAAATGTCAGACTTCTAATCTGGAATATATTCAAAATAAGACAACATGATACAATCGTCGGGGTGAGTGAATGTGAAAAATCGCCATCAAAATTAAAAAATGAAGAATTGAAGAATTGAAGAACTATTTATCATTTTACATTGAAACAATTCACACCCGTGCTACTTTTCTGTTCTCAAATATTCCAATCTCTTACAACACTAAATCGATTTTCCAAAATCCTAGAAAATATTCAAAATTAGACATAACTTAACACTCTAATAATTACGTATAATTATCGTAGTGAGTGAAAGTGAAAAATCGTTATCAAAACAATTAGAGCTACATTGAAGAACAATGTATCATTAGAACCGGGTTGTGGTCTCGTAGTTGTATTGTCAACTCGCGAGCCAAAGATCCGAGGCTCAAATCCCACTCGACCACAACTAGATTTACATTTTTCCAGCTCAAGTTATTTACGACTTTCAGGAAATGATCTGAAAATTTTAATATTTGAGTAAATAATAAGAACTTAAGTATCTCTCTTTTTTAAAGAAAAATTAAATTAAAGCATTGCATTGAATTAATTTTCCGCGCAAGTACGGACCGCTTTTCCGTAAACAGTAAGAGTTGAAATAAAAATATAGCCGATGGTTTTGATATTTGACATTTCGGAAAGTTGAAAAAAAATATATTGGTTTTAGTAAATTGTAAGACTATTTTAATAGCTTATTTAACTGGATAATCAGTAAATAAAGATTGTTATGAAGTTCTCGTGGCTCGCTGAAATAAATTGTGGTTGTTTAATTAAAAATAATAAATGTTTGTAAAGTGAGACCGGAGCGCAAAGGGGTCATACTGCTGGCTCCAAGCTAACGCAGTTGGTCTCATTATGGGATGGACGTTGCAAACTGTGCTATAATGAAGTGCTTTAAGTCAGGGTAGGAGAATACTGCCTTGAAAACACTTATTATGTTCTATGAAAGGAAATGTTGCAGTTTGTGCAATGAAAATCGGACCAATTTGAGCAAGAATCAAATAACATTTCGGGTGGATTTTTCAACCCGAAATTTAAATTGAAATTAAATAAGTAAATACGTAATGGAATAAGTATATTTTTATTATGTCTAAAGAATAAATACATTTCTTTATGTATTCAACAAAAGTCCTCGGCGACTTGTATGTACTGGTGGATTTTTAAAAGCTGGCGCGTGCGCTATACTTACACATACGCATTGTGTAGTATCCGTGAATGAGCCCATAGTATGGCATCGCACGGCATACGCATTATGAAATTAATTTCTGTCTCTCTCGCGCTCAGACGCTTATGAGCGTGACATAGCTTATTATTATAGCACTATTGCTTTATTAGTTGCTAATGATATGGTAAAACAATAAACACAGGATGCTTCTGCGTTCATGAATGATTAAAAACACTGGTTTATAAATATGTAGGTATTTTCATTTAATCGAATCATGAATAGGTCGATTATTTAGTGATGGCGCTTTCGCAAAACTCACACAAAAACGTTTTGAATGTACAAAACACTGATTTTAAAAATCTAGAGGTTATATATTGTTATATGAAATGGTTTTATAATTTAAAATGTCATATTTTCACGAGTATTTATTTTTAAACAAGCATGTTTTTTATTTAATATTCTGTGTTCATAATGATAATTAAAAGAATGTTATTAAAATGCACAGTACAAATTATATCGGAGAAAACATATCTACACACTTTTTGATAAACAATAAATCTTGTTATTTATATACTTAAAACAATCTACACAATTTCGCGTTCCAGTTATGGAGTAATTGACCATTACAAATAAAAAAAATATGAAATTTGAATTGTATCTTGTGCTTAGAAGGATTTTAATAAGTAACATGAAACATTTTTAACGATGATTTTAAAAATATAAAATAATTAAACAAAGTATTTTAGTAAATTAACATAAAATTTCCTTAACCAATTGATTCTTTATTCATATACACAACCCTCTAATCCAACACCGAATTAAAAAATATAGTACATTTGGTTAAAATTTAGTACAACATTTTTTTAATCAACATCCTGTAGATTTTAAATGCGTTATTGTTAGTATTCTGAACGCGCCAGCTTAAGTTAAACCACTAGTACGCAGCGGATTCTATCAGCTCAATTTTTAGCCACATTTTTCAACAAATCCGTCGTTATTTCTGAAATGGTACAAGTTAAATTGTTATTCAATGCTTTAAGAGGTGTTAATTTGTTTCCATGGACGATAAATATAAATAAACACAAAATAATTCAATAGAAAATCATTCAACTGCGTCAAAAATCAGAATTTTAAAGGCTAATCAATGGGACCATTTTTGCAAATAACGTTATTGCCAAACTTGTCACCTAGTACTGTTATATAAAAATCCGTATCGGTAAAATAAGCACTGATTTTAAAAGCTATTTTTTTCATAATTTGCAAGCGTTTTTCGCATGCAAGGTTGTCAATTGTTAAATTGAAATTTATATCAGAACACAAATTTAAAAAAAAAAACAGTCATCATTATATTGACAAAAGACAGTACTACTAATTTAATTTCTATCACCTTAAAAAAAACCTTAATTCAAAATAAAAATAAAATAATTATGAATGACGATACAGACCGATAAGATTAAAATGATTGAATATTATTAAAAGACACAGAGACTTTGTTCAATAATTTAACAAGAAAAAAAAAAGTTACTGATTTTTATATTAATTATATGATGATTGCATTATTGATGAACTGAATATTTTTTTTCATAAACGTTATTAAATATTTGTATGTAACCACTAACCGACTTTTCTATGTCTACCGGTTTTGAGACGTACCGATTTTTTTTCAAATCACTTTTTTTTAAAAAAGGAAAACTCGTTAAGTCTTAATTTTAGTAGTTTGTTAGCAGACAATAAATAAATGTATAAAACGATAATAATATAAAAACACAAATACTAGTTTTACGTTTCAAATACATACACTATCTGTAAACTAGACTATAAAATATTGAAAACATATTTTAAAAATTTTCATGTAAAACTTGTAAGAAACCCGCGACCACTGAGGTGAGGAGACTGAAAAAAGGTAAAAAAATCAAGGAGGAATGGTCAACGCTAGTCAATATTAAGCTGATGTAATTTATTGAATACCGTTATTTTATGGATCAAAGTTATTTTATTAGAAAGATAATATTTTTCAAACTTATGAACTTAAATAAAGTTTTTTTTGAAAAGTTCGGAAGCTTCCGTGAAAAACAATTTATGGTAATTATAATATCTTCGTATATCCGGAACTAATTTAACGACTAAACTTCATAACAAGCTATTAATAATGCTATTTTTTTATCGTTACAAGTTTGAAGGCACTAATGGATTACCAAGACTAATATATTTTTAGTTTACTTGGAAAAATACACAATTACTCTTTTTTATTATTTTTATTTATTTAAACCATGATAGTATTTTTTTATTATATTGCTTAAAAATGTTGGGACAAACGAAAACGTTTGTAAACGTTGTCTTTAATCTTTGCGAATTCTACCACATTACCGAATATCGGACGCAACAACACTTTCTCAGTATCAGGCATTGAAAAAACATTCACATTCGATCACTTCTTCATAATATTTTTAATAACCCACTTCACCTGTTTATCTGAGAGCGCTTTTTCAACCTCTATCAAAATCCATTCTCCTTATATTTTTTTGCTTCTTCTTCCACGGTAGTAGCTGGTCGATTATGGAATAATCTACCCTTTAATGTCAGAGACGCACCTTCTTTATTTATATTCAAATCACGTCTGAAATGTAACGCCCTATTTTTTCCAAAGTGAAAACTTAAAATTATGGTGATGATTTATTTCATCGACCGATACATCGTAATCATGATTTCTTAATGATCCATGAGTGCATGTCAAAGAACCAGTGGAGTGGAGTTCTTTGACATCCACTCAAAAACTTAAACTGATGATTTTAACTTTATAGAGTAAACGATTGAGATGCGTAACAATAATAAGACACTGGATCGGAATCAAACGTGTGGAAGAGCTGTTTTAAGACAAAAAAAACCCTTTTGGAAGTAATTGCCAATGTCGGAGACACCAAATAGAGTACAAAAAGAAGAAGTATTAAAACAATAGTGGTATTTTAGAACATTACATAAATAACACATCTCTCTCTTTGGTGTAGAGAAAATAACTTTTTTTGGCGTAAGTATAGCCTGTGAGCTCGCCAATACATGACAGATGACATTAACATAACCATAGAAAAACATAGCAGTTGAGCTCTCAGAAGTAAAGCAACGTGAATGCAGCAATGCTTGAACTACATGTCAATAATATTCTAATAATAAATAATATTATTTAGCCATACAGAACTTTAAAGCACACCTTGGTTTAATTACTAATAGTATTTTATCGGTTAGGTAGGTGTATTTAAAAAAAATGTTGCGTACCTGAAAAAAGCACAAATAATTATGTTTTTGTAAATGATGCCAGTAGCGACACTCAGAGAGTGGCTTTGTGACGTTTTGACATTTTTTATAAGAAATTCATGGCGTAGCCGAAATACTGTTATAAAAACGAGGATGTTTTTGTTGATTGACGTTAGCAGGCGCTACCCAGGGGCGACTTTGTGACGTGAGAAATTATTTAAAAAAAGAGATTCATGGCGTAGCCGAAATATTGTAATTAAAACGAGGATGTTTTTGTTGATTGACGTGAGCAGGCGCTACCCAGGGGCGACTTCATGACGTGATGAAATTATTAATTTAAATATTTTTGTCATTTTACATAGCGTAGCCGAGATAAGAAATTGCGTGGTGTTTCGAAATTTAACCGTGTAGGTAGCCACCTAGTTACAATATTATTTTTGTATTTGTATAACTCCTGTTTTATAATGTTTATGTATTTATCGCTATAAGAATTAAACTAAAGATAGTTTTTACTTTTAATCGCTATCCGTTTTTTAAATTATGTTTGTAACACTCAATAATATTTATTTTTCAAGTATTCAATGTTATTTTTGCATTTTAATTAATATTGTTAATATAAAGCGTATTTTTTTTATTCGAATTTACTAGACTGTTTTTATTACAAAAAATTAAAATGCATATTTCTCTATGTATTTTTCTGTTATAAACAATCTATTAAAATAATACACACCAAATTTCCATTGTCTGTTGATTTTATTTGAAATCTTCTTTTTTTCGATGGTTAAAACTCTAGGAAATTCAAAGACAATAAAATTTTGACTGTCATATATTGGCGAGCTCACACGCTATATATAGCCCCTTTTTTTTAATGTTAGTAAATTAATATCAAATGAAAAGATTTGATCATAAAAAAGACTTACACTATTCCTTATTCACTCGATAATGGTACCCTTGCTTCTGTAAAACAAATTAAAGACTTCGGTATCATTTTTGATGAAACACTTTCTTTAAGTAGTCATCTTGATTCTAAATTACTATGAAAATAAAACTTTGTTATCAGTATTACACAGTTTTATTATTTTACAAGAACACTTCTACTAAAAAAAGTTTTTATGTCACACGTCGATGGGAGGAGTGCTCCCCCAAAACTGCCGTAGTATTCTTGTAAAATAATACAATTGTGTAACACTGGTAACAAAGTTTTATTTTCATATTAATTTACAATGAAGTGTAACGAGGTGAATGCCGATTCAATTAATAATATTATATTGATTATATTTCAAAGAAGGGTATGCACACGATTTGATTTGTATTGAGTTCAGCAAAATATTTTAAATCAATATTATCAATCAAAAGATTAAATTGTTCATAGCTTAGAAGTCATTTAGAATACAATCCTTCGTTTTAATAACCTTTTTATGCTACCCATTATAGCAAAATTTAAAATTCAGCATAAATTTCTCCGAGTCATAATTTTTTATCTGAAAACTTTAGCCTACTCTTAAAAACAATTAATTTACTTAAAAAGTATACTATCAAATCAGTTTTTTTGATATAGTTGTAAATAATCTTTTTGATGTTCCAGATTTGGTCAAATATATATATTTCAATGTGCCTAATAGGCCAATTAGACATAATATTTACTTTAGATATATTTAAATATCTAAGTAAAATTCGCACATTAATTCTCTGTTCCCAAGAATTCACTCTCTCGGGAACAAACATACTGACAAACGAAAATAGGTGTATTTGGAATAACTTTATCAAACATCAACAACCGATAACTTTTCTTAAAAAATATTAAATATTAATTCAGTTTTTAGTATTTTTATTCGTTTTTTAATTTATGTTTTTTTTTATTTTTTAAATTGAATTTTTATATTATCTGTAAATGTTTACGCCCTTTGACAGTGAATAAATTAATGTTAAGTTGTAAAACGAATTGATTTATACTAAAATTTGCAAGTCTATATAATATTTTAAGTATTGATGTTTTTTGTTGATATCTCTTGATAAAACTCCATAGTTAATGATTATAATAAAATTATAAATAAACTTATTAATGAAACTTCTTGGTTTAGTTTAACTTTTTATTATTTTGACTAACGAGCGCTTTCGCCTAAGTAGGCATCTTCAAAACATTATTTACAACACTTAAAGTTTCATACTATTCTTAACATGTTTTGGAGATATGATCAAATAAGTATTTCAATAGGGGACAGAAACATAAATATTAACAACTAGTTTGCTGTTAAATATTTATTTGATCTTATCTCCAAAATATGTTAAGAATAGTATAAAAACTGTAAATGTTGTAAACAATTCACTAGTCTTGAAGATGCCTACTTAGGCAAAAGCACTCGTTGGTCAAAATAATAAAAAATAAAACCAAACCGAGAAGTTTCATTGATACGTTTATTTATAATTTTATCATAATCATTAATATTTTAAGTGATGGGTTTTTTTTCGTATCGTGTCATTTCGCAATAAACTCGACTCCGTAGACGTGATTAAACATATTTTCGCACGGAATTTCAATAATTCAGGTTCTTTCCTTTGCTAATAGGTAAACCCACCCACCCGAGAAACACTAGGTAATAAAATTCAACTTGACAACGTTCTTGTAGCGCGAGCATTTTTATTTGTGCGCATTCAATAGGTGAGACCGGCCCTATAAATCCTTTAGCTTTTTCTCCGGCCGAAGTAATTTGTAGACCCTTTGTCAGCACACAAGAATTAGGAAGCAAAGCAAAGGAATTTTGATAATTACCAACATTTCAACGAAAATATTTCTAGCTCAGAAATACGTTTCATTATTTGAACTCGCATCTCGAAATTTTGCATTTAATGAAAATAAGTAATGACCGCTTGCTCGAATCAAAACAATTGGATTCAGAATCCGGAACGCGGGGGGATCTAGATTTAAGGTTCAAGTTTAGATTTGGACGCTAAGCTTAAACCGTTTTGTAATTTATTACAAGCGAAGGAGAGGAAATGCCCAGTGATGAGGGTCGAGTTTAATGAATTTCACTTGTATGACATTTACCCTTAAAAATATCAAAACCACATAAATTTATGTACGTCTACAAATCATTTTATCATGCGCCAAACTACTGCGTTCCTCGTATATCTACATATATTTATTATTTTTATCTACTCGAAGTGCCTCGGGGTTCTGGAGCGTGTAAGTCGTAAATTATGTTTAGATTTATCTGGCTTTATACTCGATTTTAAATTAGGCTTACTCGGAATAAAGCCAACGTTTTTCATTTGAAACTTTTTATTCAAGTGGCATTATTTTTTATTTTATTGTTTATGTTCAAAGCATTAACTTTGTGGTCAAACATTTGAATAAATGTTTTTATTATGTCCAAATGCTTGCAGACTGGGTGGATTTCATCCCTAGGGAGTTGTTCATAATTAAATTTATTTCAACAGAGAGGGAAAAAGTTTTCGAGAAGGGAATATGGAAGTCTAGGCACTTACAGGGCTTATGACCTGTCATTGGCTGGTTTAAGTCCCTTCTCGAAAACTTTTTCCTTCTCTGTTGAAATAAATTTAAATATGAACAACTCCCTAGGGATGAAATCCAGCCAGTCTGCAAGCATTTGGACATAATCAAACATTGTTGAATTACTACCTGGTAAAAGAAGAAGTATAAAAATTGGAAAATTGTTTCCAGGCGTTGTCTAGTAGGTGATTGTGTTCAGCCGGATGAATGTGATAAAGGTTTCAGCTCTTTTACTTCACAAAAGTCAACAGATGGAAGAGTTGAGGAAATGTGGATGTTCAAACATGGGCAGAATGGTGAATGTTACACAGTGTGTAAAGTGGCCACTTAAACCAGCCAATGACAGGTCATAAGCCCTGTAAGTGCCTAGACTTCCATATTCCCTTCTCGAAAACTTTTTCCCTCTCTGTTGAAATAAATTTAAATGTTTTTATCGCTAAATATTCCTAACCTGATTTTAGTGCATGTTTGGACATGGTGTTTGCTTTCCCTTTAACTCGGCATGTGAAAATTATTGGCCTGTTGAACAGCCTACCGAGAGAGGTGGATCTTTTCCATGCTGGGATTACAAGTTTTAGACTCTTCCTCTTCTCTAACCTCTGAATCAAGTTGTGGTACCGTAGTTATATTGTGGAATTACGAGCCAAAGGTTTCAGGTTCAAATTTCACTCTATCACATATTGATTTTCTATTTTTCCAGCACAAGTTACTAACGACTTTTAGAAAATGGTCGTACAACTTAATTATTTCAGTAAATAATAAATACTCAAGTATTTATCTTGTTTAAAAAAAAAAAAACTGTTCTTATCATAATGTATATTAGTGACATATTATTCTTTGTTTACTATTGTTTTTATGGACCTAAGTAATCTATTGTGCTTTTCTTTAAAAACATGTTTTTTTTTATTACCTAATAATATATAAATATTTTTTTTTGTAAGTTATTTATTGATGAATTTAAGTTACTAAATAAAAATACTTGGTAAACTTCCACGTGTTTATTCGACCAATTAGCGCTTTCACCTTCTAATGAGCATCTTTAGACTAGTGGACAGACCACAAGAGAATTTTCGTCTAAACCTGATATTAAAAATATTTATAAAATACTTGTCCGCCTTGTGGTCTAATAGTTAGCGCATTTGCATATTATGCAAGAGGGTAATGAAATCGAGTCTCGGGTTTAATTTCCGACACAGTCGATACAAAATATAAAAAATGATACATACAATTTAATATTTCGTAGTTCTGGATTGCTACTTGAAGTGAAAGACTGAACATATTTCCTCCGTGAAAAATAAAAATGCTCAAAATATGGTGTTTTTGGTGTAACGATTCAGTTCCCTGTGCACCATTAGGTGTGGAAAATAAATTATTAAGATAATTCCAATTTGAATTTTTAATTTTTAATTTATTTAAAACTTCAAATACAAAAAATAAGTACATTGGCGGACTTTTTGCTAAATGCAATATCTTCCAGCCAACCAAAAAACAGACTGGTCAAAAGAAGAGCTTGATCAAAATTTTGTACAAAAAAACGTAAATATATATTAAAAGATACATACATATATTTAAAATAAAATATTAAAAAATAACCGCTGTTTTTTAATTGCAAGATAAGGCTTGCACATTTCATATTTTTTTCATTTTTTTTTAAGTACATGTTATACGTATTAAATTATGAGGAAAATGTGGGATCAGATAATGAGTTAGGAAGGAGTAGAAGGATTTCAATTGTTTAACGGCTTGAGGTAATATTTATTTTCAAATAAAATATTAATTTTTGATAATTATTGGTTAAAACAGATACGTGAAAGTATACCGAGTATTTTTTGTTAGTAATTTATGTGTAAATATAAGTATTACACCATTAAAATGAAATTCCATTAACAATTCTCAATAAATAATTTACATAAAAATATAAATTTTCGTTATTCCCTTTTCAGATATAAAATTGCATAGTATGCCAACCGCATTGTCTCTTTATTATTTTTGTAACATAAAGGTAAAGATAAAATACCGTATTAAAAAATCTTTAATACCGAAAATGTCAAACCAGACACCTGTTGCATGGTAGGCACTCGCTGATGATTTGACCACGAGCCAAAAAAAATATTTCAAACGAATCTTATAAAAATATTATTTTGTTTATATCGTGAATCTTAAATTAGTGCACACGTCAACATATTTTTATGTGCGCTCTAATAATTTAATTGTAAATATGTATTATTTGATGTTTTGATAAATTAATTAAATTAGCATTCCAAAGCCTAAATTTTTCATTGTGTTTGTAGTAAAAGATCCGAATTGAAATGATTTAAATTCTGACAATATTTAAAAGCCTTTGATACCGAGCGGTATAAACATTAGTATGATAATTTTTCAAACTAATGATCGTAATGGAATTTACAATCAGACATTAAAATTGAAATTGTAATTACAATTGTGAATTTTAATGTTTTCTTTGATTAATTTCCCGAGCGATTCAAAGGTTCTAAAAATCAAAATCATTCATTATTAGGAGTTTGATATTAATTTTATAATCGTAAAAATATATAAATAATTTATTTCCTATCATGATCCTCTCATCCGCAATTTCCAACCGAAAGTGCACAGAGCACTGTATTTAATCGTGGTATACTAAGCATTGTGCAGCCAAGACGTTTGCCATCTGCCATGGCCGCGGTCATGAACTATATTATCATCGGTACATGTCGAGACGGTAAGAAATTAAATTGACATTTATGTACAAAAACCTGTTACATAATCGGTAACCTGCAGCAAATTCTATTTTTCATTCAAGAAACTTAATTTTACTTTATAGATAAAGTTGAAGATTATAAACTTCCCATTAAAATACGGGCCCAGGTTAACGTTGTCATTTTTAACTATTTAAATTTTTCTTCAAGTGTGTATGTTGTAAAATTTCAATATTAACAGCTCTCTGAGGGTTGATTCCAGTCTTTGTCTACGAAAATTTGAACAAACTCGGAACATTTATGATTTATTTATTTATTTCAGATAAAACTTTATTTTATTTTTTATTTTCTATATGAACACCTCACTGGGCATAACTCGTGTCGAGACATTTATATACATTATTTGTATATAATGTTTTAGTTACAGTAATTGGTATCTATAGTATATCCGCGCATTATATATTATTGGATAATTTATATAGCACCATTTTTGTGAAAATCACCTCAAGGGCGCTGTACAATTAATAAATATCCCAGTACGTCTTGCAGCTACAGAGCGCATGGACGGTTGGGATTCTAGTTCCTCGTTTTCAATTAAGATCAATCAAAAATTATAACAGATAACAGAAATTTAGCCCCCATTTACACATTTTAAAAATTGACAAATAAATTTAGTTTATTAAAAAATAATATTAATATGAATAATAAAAAGGAGTAAGATTATAACACGTCTTGCAGCTACTAAGCGCATAGACGATTGGAATTCTAGACCCCATTTACAAAATTTAGGTATTTTAAAGTTGATATATGAAAGCTAGATAACCAATCATCGTGCAGCTACAAAACGCATGGACGAGAGGAATTCCAGCAAAGTTAAAACAATATCAATAAATTTATAAAAAATAGAGTATAGTAGTAAATTGGTCAAGTGTTCATGCCAAGAAGTAAGCAATAAAAAACTAAATAAATCAAACACTGCTTCAACTACATGGTTAACAAAGGGATGTCCGAAGATAAGATTTTGTAGACAGTAGGTAGATACCGTCGCCATGTGGCCCGCTGGCTGGTTGATACTTTCTGGAAACGATAGCATTCATACACACATACACATATGCATAGATGTACACATTAAAAAAATCAGTAATAATAATAACAAAAATCATTTAAGTAGCAATATAAGCACTGCACATAGATAATGTTCAGATATTGAGCCGAGAAGCATGCCACCGTCGCGTCGCGGGCTATTTGGCTCCTCTACACCGGTCAGCTGCCGGTCCTCACAAATACCCATGAACATATACAATAATGTTTTATTTGATAATCAAAAACACTGTTGTATAACCTTAGCTTGTGGTAATATCTGACCACCGATTAAGAAAAAAAACTCAATGGATTAATGTGTAAATTGTAAAAATTGAATGAGATAACTGACAGTATGAATAATGAATGAAAACTTTATTCGGTCTTAACAATATGTTGTCTTTATTTATTCATTTATTTAAACATCAACGGTTCAAAGAACTTTTTACAAAAAAAAAAAACAATTAACAGAATTAATCACAGCAGTGCACAATAAACATATAGTACAAAGTATAAAATAATAGAACAATTAAAACAACAAAAAAATAGCGAACACAAAATACAAAAAACAAAAAGTAAAAAAGAAACATTACATCTCTAAATAAAAGATAACAATAACCATGAGAAAAGTCTTATATTCTAAATATAAAAATACTACAGTAAAGTTGAAAATAACTAGGTTATAATAATAATAAAAAAATAATACAACATTAGTACTTCAAAAATTATAAGTTTTTTGAGCAATAAAATAATATAAATAATAATGAAAAAATAAATTAAAAATTCTTATATTAACTAAATAATATCTTTATTTAGTGAAATCATCATCATCAGTTGGTTTAAAGAAGTTGCCATTTGGCAATAAATCCACCAATGTACAATTTAAGTTATGTCTAACATGTTAAAATAAAGAAATAAAAAATCACGTATTCCAGGAAATAAAGTTAAATTTATTAATTTATTTTAAAATAAATACATTACTTTACTAAAAAATAATGAGTGAGAATACTTTTAATTCTTGAACAGAATTTGTATCGAAAATATCAGATTTTTGATCTCATTCATTTCCAAACCTATGTATCCTAGGTAAAGGTGAGTGCATTTCGAAGTTGGTCCATGAATTGATGCAAAAAAATAATTCCTTATTTGTAGGTATTAGAATTTGAACAAGTTCAAGCAGAGCAGGGCTGTCAATTATCGATTTCATTATTTTAAACAAAATTAACAAATCAGCTATAACTCTACGACCAGACAATTCAAGTAATCTCATTTTATATCTAAGGATATCATAATTTAAGAATTCTAAAGGTATTTTTAATTTATAATTTATAAAACGAAATAATTTATTTTGCACCCTTATTGTAATTGTGTTGATTTATAAATTGGTATGTGACTCTTAAAATAGTTGTAAATATTTTTTCATATTTAAATGCAATATTTACGAGCTAAAAAAAATAAATAAATATGTAATACCAGTGTATGGACATGGTTTGGTTTCACGATTTGACTGTAAATTAATTTCCATTTATCTTTTACCCGTTGTCAAATCAAGTGTTCCCGAGATTTAAACTAAACAGTAAGTTAGGTCTGTTTAATACTTCTGTTATCCAAGGATACATAATTTATATTAACGGTTCAATAAGATTACGGTTACCTCGTTACGAATTTACCTTTAGGGCTTTATTTCTCAGTACGCAAACCAGGGAGAGTTAGATTTCCCAGAGGTGCGAATATTAAAATATCTCCTTAATTACTCTTAATGAATTGAGTTACCGGAGTAAATTAATACGTTTAGGGAAAAAAGAGCAGTGTGGTCTTTCGCCCATGATTTAACTCTTACAAAAAAATATGTGATGATCTGATGGCCTGTTGTTTTCATAAATATTGTTTTTTTCGTAAAGTAAACTCAAAACAAGATCTGGACTTTTTTGGTTTAAGTTTACAACGATTTAAACGAGCACTCAATAGTCCAGATCCTGTCTTGATGTCCCTTATGTTTGTCAATGCTTTTTTCATTTATGAAATGTTTTTTACTATTCTTTTAATTATATTGATATTTTTGATGATATTTCTTGATAAAACTCCATAAAATATGATTATCAACAATATTTTAAGTTTGTCCAAATTTTTGTAGACTAGGACTGGATTCAACTCCCTGGAGAGCTGTTAACATTAACATATTACAACAGAGATGAAGAGCATTTTAAATAAGGTAATATAGAAGTCAAGGCATCTACAGGGCTTATGACCTGTCATTGGCTGGTTTAAGTGGGCACTTTACACACTGTGTAACATTCACCATTTTGCCCATATTCGAACATCTATATTACTTCAATTCTTTTATCTGTTGATGTTTGTGAAGTTAAAGAGCTGAAACCTTTATTTATGCGGGTGAGATTCATCTAATTGAATTATTTCAACTACATACTAGGCAACGCCTGAAATTTTTATTTTTCCAATTTCTATACTTCTTCATGGACCAGGTGGATTTATCAACAATATTTTGAGTTTGTCCAAATTTTTGTAGACAAGGACTGGATTCAACTCCCTGGGGAGCTGTTAACATTAACATATTACAACAGAGATGAAGAACATTTTAAAGAAGGTAATATAGAAGTCAAGGCATCTACAGGGCTTATGACCTGTCATTGGCTGGTTTAAGTGGCCACTTTACACACTGTGTAACATTCACCACTCTGCCCATATTTGAACATTTATATTTGTTCAATTCTTACATCTGTTGATCTTTGCGAAGTTAAAAAGTTGAAATATTTTTTATGTCTTGTTTGTCATATTTTGTCAAAAATTCTATCAATTATTGTAGATCAAAAACTGAATTGTATTTTTTGGTAGATTCATTATTTTTCTTCATTAAGTAAAAGATTATTGTTTTTAAAAAAAATATTTGTTACCAGTGTTAATGATGAATGTATTTTTTAATTGAAAATATGTCTACAGTAAACAAAAAAGATAATTTATTTCTTTGTGATAGCTGGTAATCATATTTTAAAATACTGTATTTTAGTCATGTAAATTCTCTTTACAAAAAAGTCAATGTTTTACCTCTTTTTATTTACAGTATTATAAAATTAGTTTTAATCAGCAGTAAAAATTAAATAAGGAGCAAAAAGATAACATATAAAATGTAGGTATTTGGTGTTGAAGGGGCAAAAGCGCTTATGGGACAAGTTATTTTTGCGAATAGTTTATTTTCAAATAAATGTCAGAAACAGAGCGAACTCCGACAGAATTTTCTCTGAAAAGGGACCTTTAATTCATATCCGGACTATTCAGCGTCAATGATTTATTGAGATTTGGAAATAAAAATTCTTAAAGCTAAAACCTACCCTCATGATACAAAATTATTATTATTTTAGAAAGTATTAAATAATACTACGTACAATCATGTCATCAGCGTTTTTCTAACCACACAATATATTATGTTGCATAAAGCACTGACCTTCGGGAATCGCACCCTGGACGTAAAATCAATAATGTATTTGTTAATTGTTTATAACCTCTCTGTATGCAAAAGTCTTTATGCGTCAATAAATAAATAAATAAAAATACAACAATGATTAATATCATTGCCAGGTGCCGTGTCACAGTTGGTTAGACGGCTAACTATGAAACTGACGTTGTGGGTTCTATTCCCGCCAGTTGAAAGAATTTTTTGGTCTGGATTTTGAGGGAATATTTTTTATTACGTACTTCCATATCCCTACCATAAAAGAGGCTTGGCGGGTTATTTCTTTTCAAATAAAAAAATATTTATAAAAAAAATTCTCGATATATGAAGGTATATTCTCCATTATTTTTATGGAATATATATATATATATATATACATAATTCCCCATAATATTGTAACAAAATCGTAACAAGCTGAAGTAATTGGCCAGTTTCTCTCCCTTACTGAGAACGGACTGGGTGCTGAGTGCGCTTAAAGATGTTTATATTGACTTTTTGAGGAAGATATGGGATTCCTAAAAAATAAGAAAAATAAAAATAATTGAAATATTTTTAATTGATTTGGAAAAATATGTTAATAAAAAATTTTGACAACATTTTTTAATGTTTTAAAAGATTATATCAGTTCTTAAGATGTTATGAACTAACTTAATAAAGCATAAATAAATAAATGTAAACGGTAATTTATAATAAAAATAAATTATTTAATTTATTTTCCTTAAATGAAAACTACTATAAAACATTACGTCGGCCTCGTGGTGTAATGATCAGCGCGTTTGCTTGCCATGCAAGAGATCTCGGGTTCGATTCCTGATATGGTTGATATGAAATATTCATTTAAAAGGGTGTTTTCACACTTGAATATTTCATAGTTCACAGGGCTAGTACCTGAAGCGTAAGACTGATCATCTCACCTTCATGTAACAATAAGATCAATATATTTTGCGATTGGTGTACCAATGCAGTGCCCTATGCACCATAAGGTGCGGAAAGAGAACGATGATGATGATTAAACATTATTTTCGATAGTCAAATAAAATGGTAAGCTAAACGTAATCGCTTATATGGGCGATTCGACCCTGGCACACGCAAAGTACAAAGTATTTTTTTCAACAAAAAAACCACCTTCTGGACTTTAGGCATAATAGCAAACGCTCTAACCACTATTGAATTTCATCTGAATTTCACCTTTGAATCGAAAACTGTCGTCAATGCTCCAAAAAATGATTTCATCATATTCTCGAAAACATAAAAAAACGTAAATAAATCTAGTTTGTCTCGACACATTTAACAAAATGTCAACCTTTGTGTAGCAATAAGTATCTTACATTTATGGCAGAGTGGTATTTTATCTAGAGTTTTAAGCTAATAGAACACTTTTTTAAGACAATAAATTGTTTCCAAAACATAAAACTAGTACCAATAAACTACCGATAAATAGATTACCTCAAATGACTTAAAAGAAATTTACGGTTTATCTTCCGCTATCTTCTCTTGAAGTTATTTTGGTAATACTCGGTGAAAAATAAATGTAATTTTTTTTATTTCAAAATCCATGGACTGGCACTTGAAGCGTAAGATTGATTATTTATTTATTTTATTTAATTTTTACAATACGCCCAAGGGGCATTTACAAAAAATATACAGGTAAGTACAAACATAGTGCGTAAAAATTTAAAAGATAAACAACGCTTTTTTGTATACATTTAGAAACAATAAGAAGCATACTGCCATGCAAAATAAAAAGTGAAACTTTACATAGTAAAAAAGAAAAAAATAAATACATGGATATAAGAAAAGTAATTGAATTAAAAAGCAAATTGTAAATAACTTGTAAAGAATTCAAACAAAAAAAAAACACATTTTCATATACTTATAAGTATAAAAAAATGGTATCGACAAATTATTGTTAAAAACAAATAATGAAAATTAGTTAACAGTCAGTATATATGTGAAAATAATATAATATACAGTACACAAATTACATAAATTAACATCAGAAAGAGATAAGATAATAATAATACACATCAAAAACAGAGAAAGAATTGTATGAAAAAGAAGGTTTTATTACGACATTGATAATTAGTTTCAAACAGAGCATTTAATAACATTTTCAAACAGATTATTGTCGTATTAAAAATGTCTATTTCACTAGTAAATTTGTTGGCTAAGATATGTAAACGCGGAATCGGAGTGTCGTGCATAGTTAGTAGCTACGTATGTAGCTGCAAACAACTCCGTACTTCTAGTGACTCAATTAGGTATTTTGAAGTTAATGAGATTCAGGAGTTCACAACAATCGAGCTCCAAATTTAAATTTTAAAATAATAAAATATTATATTACTTTCTTGTTACAAAACCATGATGAAGATATACTGTGGTTGGTTTACCAGTGCAATGCCCTTGCGACATTAGGTGCGGATAGCGATATGGTGATTATTGATAACTTTATTTTATTGTATACTTACGTTTAACAACTCATTTTTGATTTTAATTAATTATTTTACCCTTGTAAAATAAATTAAAATGAAAATCTTAATTCCAAAACATAGTTTTCCGTCTCAGTGTTGCAGAACAGAGTTTATTTGTTTTTTTAGTAAAATATTACTAATAATTACTCATTAAGTCTAACGCCTTTTCGGTGGGACATATATCTTTTTTAAATATTAAATTAACCACTTAACCCAACGTTCATAAAAAAAATGTTTTTGAAAACAATAATATATTATTGGCGAGTACGGCCAACAAAGCAAAAACTTACAAAAAACTTTTAGTGAAATACCGCATTACAAGTTTAAATAGCAACGCGTGTAATTATAAGTTAGTTAAGTAATTAAAAAAAAATTAAGTGGTTTATACAAATTTATACACAAATAAGTGTAAAATGTCATACCACAAAGTGAAAAATGTTTTTGATAACAATAAAAGATTTATTTTATGTTTTGGAATTAAATCACAAACATGTACCTAGGTATCTGCTTAACAATGAAAAGTATTTTTTAAAGATAATAGCAGACAAGCCAATGTTCGGGCAGGACAACGTCGGTCATTTAAATAAAATATATAATAGAAAAACTGAATTTAACTGAGCTATGTGACTAGGTAAATGCTGTACAATGTTACTACCCCTTGTGATCCTTTTATAGGCCGTGTGTTTTTTTTTCTGAACGTCTCAATGGCGGGGATAAAGTAAATGCGCTCTAGAGCGGTGAACTGAATTTGTCATCCGATTTAGTTATGAAGAATTAACGTCCTGTGAGTAATAAGTCGGTCTTGCACAATGAAAAGTATTGTTCCTTTCTTTGGTAGGTGCTCCAGATTTCTGGTAAAATAATTTATCGTGTGTTTGTGTCATTGATCCATAGTTGTTTACCCTTAAATATACAGGGTGTTCTTTAAACCCTGTCACATCCGAAACCTTTATGATCAGTATGAGCAAGTAGACATATTGGCACATTGAAATAAATTTTTAGAACGACTAAAATCTTAAAAAATAAAAGATAAATAAAAAACAAATGGTTACTCACTCCTGTAGGGGAGAAACGAGGAGGAGGGAGGGGGGAGCCTGATACACTGTCAACCGCACGGCCGCGCCCCCCTCGCTTCTCCCCTGCAGAAGTAAGCAACCATTTGTTTTTTTTCAAAATATTTTATTTAAAAAAAATCTTTGTTGTAAATATTTTTTTAAATATGCTAATATGTCTTCTTACCCATACTGATCATCGTGGTTTCGGATGTGACAGGATTTAAAGAATACCCTGTATATATATTTATTTTTTGTTCTTTATTTTATTAAATGTTATTATTATTTTTGTCTACAATGAGGAACAATTTTGTATTGAAACAATAAAAAAAAATTCAAAATACGATTTTAAAATCAAATTTTCTAACATGAAATTGATACTTGTATTGTTTGATAACTTACCGTGTTCGTAAAATGTTAAAATTTATGTCGCATAAAGTTAACAAAAAAAGTGTTTTCCATTTCAATATTCGATAACTAGGCCTTAAATAAATTATTGCGGTTATAATTCACATCACGGATTATCCAGATTTAAAAAAAACTTCTGTAATTATTATTAAGTTGTGAAGTTCCCGTGGGTAAGGTAAGAAACTTTTGCCGTTACTCCACACCGCCATTTTGATGACGTATGTAAATATTTTAGTCGAGTAAAAGTATTTCTGTATAGTATAAAATTACTTACTAACGAATGTCTATAGATGTCGTTCAAGTCAATTTGCATTTGAATCCGAACGATCGTTAAGAATCTTGATACTTGTTTACGGAAGTACTTTAAATATTTACCAATGCCACATCCTTTTACTCTACATTTAAGGATACAAACAGATTCATTACAAAACTTTATTACTAAATCATCGTTATTAAGGCTTCAAGGTTTTATTGATATGGAAGAAAAAGTTGACTAAAAATACAATATTAAAGTTATTATATGACCTTCCCTAATCTAAGAGTAAGTATAAAATCTTGAAACAAACTAAGCAATTAATTATAACTGAATTTGTAGATCAAGAACTAAAACTTTAAAAAAATTGTTACAAGCATGGGCACAGTACGATAAAATCAGAAAAATGTCAAATACAACCTACTCAAACAAGACAAGGACAGTCGAGACTAATAAACTAGGAACTGAAATTGTACAATAAACAACCAGACAAAACTTAACAAAAGACCCTTATTATTATCTCTTATAAGACTAGTATTATCAACAAGAGAGTATATTTTATTTTTGTAAAATAAATATAATAATTCCTCAAATAAAAAAATTAATTTGAAAAAACAGTAATTTATAATCCAAAACACTGTTTAAATACTGAAATTCGTATGGGGTGGAGGTATTTTTAAATAATATTTCTTCTTCTTTTTTTAGTCTAAATTTGACTGTTTATCAAAGTAAAAATTATCTTTCTTTGAGAACACTCACATATATCTACGATTATTTTGAGCGAGGTGTACCACAAACTTCAGTATTCTTTGAAATAAATAGGTGAGTAAAATATCTAGAACAACACCGCAGTAATTATGATGTTAGAGTGTTTTTCTCATATTTTAACAGTTTAATTAGCAGAAATCATCAAGTTACAGGCATTCATAAATTTAAAAAGTTTGTTTTTGCCTCTCTTGCAAAATGGCCGTTTTTGACATACCACACAGTACTTTTGGGGGTGAGATTTGTGACAAAGAGCAGAGATTACCTATATTAAACACTTATTATTATCAGACTATAACGACAGCAAAATAAAATATTGAAGTAAGAGCTCTTCCAGAAAGAACGAATTCGCTGCGATTCTCTCGTGCGTAATACGCGCGACCGTTGCGTCCAGAAGGAGCGTATCAACGCGCGAGCATTTGGGGACAAGCTAAGTCAGTAGAAAAAATAAAGTTGAACGAACCGCACTCGACGTGTGCACTCGCTCTGGAGTTCACGCGTCAACTGGACGCAACAAGGAGTCTCTAGTATCTCGACTCGCGCTTGATTCGCGCGTATTGCGCACGAGTCGAGAGTCTGGCGAAGTGCACGCGATTTACGTGCGTATTTTGAATTCGCGTGATGCTTTTGGACGGAATATTTTGACGGCAAGTATCTCGCTAACGCGCGAATGAATTCGCGCGAAACGTTTTGCGTCGAATTTGCCTCTAAGTACTAAGTAGATGTCCTCCTTTATCTCACACCAACTAGAGAACTCTACAAAAAAACTGAACAATGAAATGAAACTGAATTTCACTAGAATCAATAAAATTTATTTATAAATTAGCCACTGATGGATTTATAATTTTAATTTAAAAATTAACAAGGTAATAAATTTAAGCGTTCTCACCATTTTTTTGTTTGTGGGTGTAGCCACTCCATTGGTCCACAGGCACGTTCTGGATTGTCGGTGTATTATTTATTTTATATATAAGAGTACGTTCACACCAATTATAGTTATAGTTTAATATAGAAAAAATAAAAGAAATCTGATAATATTTTTTAAATACGTACGTGAAAAAATCCCTGATGAAGGAAAAAAAAGACAATAACAATAAAACGGATAGGAAATGAAATACAAATCTCATGATTTGGAATGAAATATTGAAATAAGACAAAATCTTATTTGAAAACACATAAACGCATTTTTTTTTTATTTTGTGTTTTTCACAGATTTAAAGAGTTTTTGTACTTTAATTTTTGAATTATGTTATTTATGATTTTACATTTTTGTAGTTTTTTCAAAATAGTGGTATAAATTTGTATCGTCAGGGAATTGCAATACAAAAAAGTTAATATTATTTATCCGGTTTCGAGACGCGCCCGTCTCTTTGTCAGGACACTAATTACACCAACATGTAAAACCCACTATACACCTTCACCATAGTTGTTGCACAAAAATATAATATTGAGTATTTTTATAATTAGTGCATGAGCTTATTAAATGCATGTCTTGTTGGTTTAATATTTTTGTGCAACGACTATGTGGTTTTGTACAAATATTTAATAACACTTAGTAATTATTTATAACTGAATTCGTTATATTAATCGAATCATCGTTTTTTCAGTACCTAATAGTGTTTTGTGCCTTTGGGCACTGTGTTGGTTGTGGTATATTTCACACACTGAACTGTATTCATCATATGCCTTAACACAAAAAAGAACAATGGTTGGCACTTTCACCCGCCATTCTTGATGTCCAAGGCTCGATTTCAATTGGACGAGAAACATTGATTTTAACTCTTGTGTGGCTATGATGTCACACTAGTCGACATAGGACACAAGATTTGATATATCTCTCTTATTTTTAAAAATGATGAATTCGTATTTTTTGTAATCTTCAAATGTACGTTTTCACACCCGATTTGGAAAGTAAAATTTGTATCACTATGCTATTATGTAAATAAAAAAAAATATTTAACCTTGCTACGCAAAGCATGAATGTCCGCTAATTCAGCAACACATATATACAGATACCTTATACAAGACAGAGCACGAAGATAGAAGTCATAACTAGGAAGACTGAGACGCTGTTCTGCAGTGGGTGTCATCCAAAACAGGTTTAGTCTTCAGTCGGTTAATGACAATGATAGTGGACGCACGCGCGTAACATGAACGGCGTATTTGTGATTTTCAATTTATTTTGCTATAACAGGATTAAATTATATGTTTATTCCCATAAATTACTGAAAAGGAGTTATTAAACAGTAGTCTCCATGTTTTCCATTTTTTTCAAATGTCTGAACTTTAGAATATTCCATCTTTTACTAGTGGTAACACGATGTTACATCACCGCGCGCAAAGGGATTATTTACCACACTCTTTTAAGAGTTAAAGGTCGTTAAAACTGCAATATTTCTCTGTTCCAAGCACTTGAAACGTTTCCCTAAAACACCTTACTTTTATGCAACAGATGATTGAAATACGCTGCATTTGTAAACCAAATGCAGTGACCTATGCGTCACTGGGTGGAGAAAGTGGTGATGGTGATTGTTCTAAACGGTTTTTGTCAGTTTTAATGAATTTAGTTACCTTCGCTTTTGTAACACAAAAGCATAAATTGGTCAACAAAAATACCTGTTCATTTTCAGTAACTTGAAGCTAATTGACTCTAATTCAACAATTATATGTGAAGCCAGCCTAAGCTCTGATTAATGTGCCCAGCCTGTTGTTGCGACTAGTTTTAATTGAAACACATTTATCTTGTTAATGTTACTTTTGTTTATACTTGATCTAAAATACAGTAAAAACGCAACTGTAACAATTAGTGTTTGCAGGGAGTGAAATATAATGTTTGGCATAAAACTTTCCATACAGTTACGGAAAACACCCATTACTAAAAATCTACTTTTAGTTACAGTGTCTACCTTGTTTGAACCGTCTAACTCAGAGGTCAGCAAACTGCGGCTCTTCAACCACTTGACCGCGGCTCACCCAGCGCAAATTTCACCTACATTTGATGTATTTTGTCTTCTTCTCTTCTTCTTTTCCATATCCGCTCCTAAACTGAGCATGCGGACATCACTAGTTGCCTCCAGGAGACTCTATCGCCAGCCAGCACTCTCGCTTCTTCCCATGTCAATCCAGCGCCCCTTAATTCTGCCGAATAAAGTCTAAAAGTCGTCATTGACGGCCTTCCAGGACGGCGTGATCCCGCAGGTTTAAAGGAGAGGCAACTAGGGTTTAGGTTCTCCTGAGGCATGCGCAGCACGTGTCCAAGCCAGGTCCACCGCCGCATCCTCAAGACGCTTGTTATACGAGGCTGCTGCGTCAGTTCTCGGACTTCAATGTAAGTTATAAAATTGAACGACCTTTTACCTAATATTCTTCTCAAGCACTTACTCTCAAAACTCAGAAGTTTGGTGTTTTGAGCTTTGGTAAGGTGCCAAGATTCACACCCATATAGGAGAACTGGCATTATACAAGAGTTGAATAATCGGCATTTCGTTTTGACCGAGTATAAACTAGAGTTCCAGACAACACGCATCATGTTAAAAGTTGCTCCAGCAATTCCTAGGCGGGTTGCGAGCTCTTTATGCATGCTTCCATCCTCAGTTATGTTTACTCCCAAGTATTTAAAGCTGTCAACTTTCTCAATTTTCTGTCCATTATTAAAGAGAGGCTGATCAAGATCAGGACAGGATTTGTTGCACATGATTATGTGATTTGAGTCTTTTGAGTATTTTGTCTACCGGTTCTAAAGAAGAACTCTAAGGATTATTTCCACTGAGAGTTCCGACACGTGGCGAGAATATTGCAAATGCTGCCATTAAATGCATGGAAAAACATCATATTAAACTCAATAAAATTGTTTCAATGATGCAGATGGGGCAAAATGTTTTTTTTAAATATTTTAAAGTCAAAAAATATTTAAGCGATACTTCTTAACCATTGCCCATAGAATTTAGAATAATCCAGAATGAGCGTATAATAATATTTGAATCGGACTGTGTCCAATAATTCCCCCACTTAGACACACTTTCGCCGCGTGCATACTTGAGGTCACCGGGTAATATTGCCAGATCGCGAAGAATATACCCATAACACAAATGTAAGGTAAAAAAAAGCAAACTGTTAATTTCTCTAAAATTTTTTTGTGCACGCAGAAACATTGATTGACACAACAGAGTAGATAAGTAAAGGGTCATTTAATAAGAGTAATTGAAGTAATGAACTTTGAACTTTAAATATAAATCAAATTTTATTTGAAATGAAACGGATATTTTTATATCAAGTTAAATAATATTTTATGTTTTAAAGATAATGTCGGTCAAACGTCTACTACAGAGTTGTTTAATTCGAGATTCAATTTTCATTAATTCTCTTACTAGACGAGCAAAGTAGGGCAAAAAATTTCACTACCCTGGCAACACTAACGAAATTTCCATTTTGTTTTTTCGACAATCTGACAGATGGAAAAATAATTTAATTTTTAAGTAATGCATTTGTTATTTACACATTCATTAGCTAATAACACATAAAATGTAATTGCATCATGTTTTTTTAAGATCCTAGCAATATTTCTTCACTTTAAATGGACACAACACGGCATAGTTGAATTGAAATCAGTTGCGTACTGAGTGGCGTCTACAAAGAAACTAATGGGCCAAAACGTAAACTTACTTATTTATGAGTAGTTGAGTTGCCTTCTGTTTGATGTGCGTATGCGGTTTCTGGACTATTCTTAATTCTATTATTGCATCATTCAACAAGAACCGCTTTGTGCGCAGACATTACCAGAAAAAGAAATTGAATAATCAATACTGTCATCACAGTTTTAGCTAATGATTTTTATCATCGCATATTCAAAGAATTTCTAGTTAAAATGAAGAGTGAATACGCATATTATCTGCTGCTAATGCACGTATTTTATTATTATGGTACGTTGTCATTTATTTATTTATTTACATACATGTCGTTTATTACAGATTATTTGAGACATAAGTCCCAACTCCATAGGACTAAAAGTCCTGCGCTGAGATGGGACGAGCAATAAGTGGACTCAGACACATGAGTATATCACCACAAATATAGAATCTGAAACACAAAGAATAATTTTAAAAAAACATATTAATGGCACATCATACAGAAGAAACAGTTTAAAACATTAAGGAATTTTACTTTCAAAGAAAATCTTAATTGTTTAACTGCTGATCTTTGGCTATTTTCACTAATGATTTTTTATTTATTTATTTTAGTGAAACATACTGTCAACAATAATTCATAACACATTTAACCCAGCTACACACGCGATTGGAAGTGACGTTAGCGCACGCGCACGGTACTCCGTACCAAATTTGCTTTAAACCATTTCTCGCTGATGAGTTTTCGAAATAGACCCAAATTGAATGGGACGTTTAGGAAAACTAGAAAAGACACTACAAAAATACAAGCTTATTCTGTCACAATTTCGTTTCGGAAGTTCGTGCGTTTGTCATCTATCCATCTCGCTCCAACGCAATAAAAATCGTATTTAGCGCTCGTTCCATCTCATACGATACGAATGAATGTACGAAACGAATTAGTTACAGAATTGCCACTGGCAGGTAAAATCATCCTTTAATCGAGTATGACAGGTGTACATTAAAAGAATGTGTGACCAATGTAAAATGAAATAATACAGTAAATTGTGAATATTTTACAAATTTCAAAACAAGTAGGTAATGTGACAATTGAGGTCCAGAAAAATGACACAAATTTCATGAAAAAGTTGGTAGCTTCCAAAAGGCTCTAGAAAAAGTAAACAAAAATGTCACATGATACTTTCTCATGATATTATATTATATATCATCATCATTACTCCCTTTCTACACCTAATGGTACAAAGGGCATTGCATTGGTACACCAATCGCAGCGTACCTGATCGTTTTCGTTCCATGAAGATAAGGTGATCAGTCTTACGCTTCAGGTACCAGTGCAGGAACTATGAAATATTCTCATGTAAAAACGCCCTTTTAAATTAATATTTCATATCAACCATGTCAGGAATCGAACCCATGACCTCTTGCATGGTAGCCAAACGCGCTGACCATTACACCACGAGACCGACTGATTTACATATATTTGACAAATAATAATATACAAATGATTTAATATCGTCGAATTAATTTTTACCATAATTTAATTTAAAATTTAATCTTTTATATTTTTAAGTTTATTTAAATTCATTTTCTTATTTTTTTTATTTTAATTTTATTGTGACTATTATTACTATAATTGTTAATATTCATTGAACAAAACCTATTATTATTACTAGGAGACTTTATTAATATTCTTGTGAAATTCTATTCGATTGTATAAATTGCATCTATTTTAAACTAAATTTTGTTAAAATTAATCTTACATAAATTCTAATAAACTGCTTTAATAACATATTATTAAAACCAAATTTTGGTCTTTTTTGTTCTGTGACTGTTGGTGTTCACATATAATTGGTGAAATATGTTTAGTGTTATATTTTTTAAATTCTATTTATATTGTGATTTATTTTACTGTTTGTGAACTGAAAATAAATAAAATACTATTAAAAATAAAGATAACAATTAAAGTGAAATCAACTATAAATGTCTTAGTGGTTTTATGATATCAAAATAATATTTTTTTCAGATAAATATGATTTTTTATATTTATTACTCCAAAGTTTAGAAAGAAATAAAATTTTAAAGTGATAAAGTGAACATATTTAAAATGGTATCCGTAAAAAAATACAGTTTGTGGCATTAAAAAAAAGTATTCTATTTGCTTAGTTTACAATTTTAATATAATTTTAACGTTTGACTCATAAATATTTTGAAATTTGTCAGTAGCAACATTGTTAAAAATCTTTTTCGATATTTATGCCGCTGTTTTACCGTTTTCCATAATGCGCCGTTCCGCGTATAACGAAGGGTTGAAATAAGGTTGTAGAACCTGTAAAGTTTCAAAATCATAATTATAAATACTTTGGTATAAACAAAAATAGGGATTTTTTTTAACATAACAACTTTTACATACTTTTTAATTGTAATTTTAGGAAAAAAACACTAAAAACCATACGTGAAAACTTGATTTTAGGGCATTTTATTTTTTTTTAAAGATATAAAGTAAATTTAAAAAAACTATTTATTTAACTTTTTGTACATAATATTATTTGTGCGTTGGCGGGCTTATTGCCAAATGGCAATTTATTCCAACCAACCAATAAAATAAAAGTTTTACTTTTATAATTCAAGTCACAGAACATATTCAATAGAAAAAAAAATAAAAAGCTAAAGATATATAAAAATATAAATAAACGTATTTGTTTATAAATTACCTTAAATCGAAACTATTACTTAATGGGAAAAAGGAAAAATAGAGGAAAGAGGAAAAAAGAAAGGAGGAGAGATTAAGGAAGAGAAAGGAGATGTTTCTTCAGACGTGATTTAAACAGAGATAATGTAGTAACATCTTTGATGGTGGATGGGAGATGGTTCCACAGTCGAGCCGCATGGACACTATATGAGTTAGAGAAGAAAGAGGAATTGTGGATGGGTATTAAGAGAGTTCCTTGAGAATAAGAACAAAGAGGTAAACCATGAACTGAAAAGCATTGAAATTTTTCACGCAGGTATATAGGAGCGTGAGGACTATGAACTACATTGAACAGAAAGTTTTATTTGGTTTACTTTTTTTTTTTTTTCTTTTGTTTATTTGAAATTATGTAAATTCAAATGACTTAATAACTAAAATAGTGTAAGTCACTCTCCAAGCACAAGAGCTAGTCTTTTTTTTGGAAAGTAACAACTTTAACATTTTTTTTTTTTAAATCGATTAAATAGTTTGAAAAAAAAACATGTATCAATCATGTAATTATATAAATGAATAAAAAAAAAGTATTAAAAAATAAAATTGTTAGATGAAAATCATAATGTTTGGGATAAATTTGATTCTTTTCTTTAGTCTCTAAAGGATTTTACAAATACACGAAGCGAAGGATCCCGCCTAAATTCATTTTATAAAAAGCTGCTCCATGTTCTGTGATACTGTGACATTCCGAATATACGATAAAAGACAAAAAATATTTTGAAGACGTCCAAATGTTTTTAGAAAACTTTTAATTTTACTCATTAGGAAGATACAACTGAAATGAAAATCATTTTCGAGAAATTAATATAGATTAATATAGCCTTTGCAGGGCTAATGAAATGAAGTTGGTTGTTCCAACATAGGCCGAAAATTAATTGTTACAGTTGTGTAATATCACTAAAACTAGCCAACGAGAGATCATTGGCACTATAAATACTTACACATAATGATTTTTTTCATTTTTCGCACCTTTTGTACTGGCATGCTTCTTTATTATTTTCCAACTTATTTGATTTTTTAAAAATAGTTTATTTTATTTAGGTACGTAACATTTTTATCATCTTCCACGTGATCTAATTAAATATTTTTGTCTACTTTACCCAAGATTTTGAGTTTGATTCCCGGCACAGTTAATGTTACGAAATTATTATTATTTTATACTGATAAAATAAAAATCTTATTTTGTTTGTATCCATGAATAATATCCATATTTTTTTACGAATTCGATGTTATAATTTGTATTTTTATTTTATTTTATTTAGTTAAAGGAAAAAATATAATTATTTCTTTTAATTGACTGTACTTTTCCCAGTTAATTATTATGACTTAAAACGGGAATAATCTATAACACAATAAAAAGCTCATGAATATAATGCAAAATGAAACTTAATTTGAAATTAATAATAAATAATTAACTTTATTTTTAAACATTTCAATAAATTTTAGTACATAGTTTTAAAAAACTACGCTCCCATTTTTTAATGCCTACCAATTTTGAAACATATTAAGAGGAAAAGAGAGGCATAGTGAATTGTTTTTAAAAAAACAATACTTTATATTATTTTGAATTTGGAAATAGATCATACATAAATATAAACATATTCTTATGTGTGTTCTGATAATAACAAAGTACTCATATTTAATTTATAAGGTGTTTTTAACCTACAGTTTGAATTTCGATATATTTTTCTTCATAAATGTTTTTTCCTATATCAAAATATTTTTTTACTGCCTTATATAAAATTGAATTTTGTGACAACGCCTTTTTTCTAAATGGGAGTAAGATTTTTACATTTTCTCTGGCATTATGTTCATGGTGATGTTGGCTTCGATCCATTTTTCCTCAATATTCTGTGTTCTTTCAGAACTAATAATATTATTCACAAACATCAACGTACCCTATTATTATTCCTTATTTATTTTATGTTCGTACTTTTCAACATCAAATTTACACATGTGCACAGGTTTTTTTTTGTGCTCGATGATTTGAGAGCCATATGAACTGAAGTACTCTTTTATGATAGGGAAAATCCAAAAGAAATTTCTGAGATATGTCTAAATGAGAGACTGCGGGTATTATCCTTGGCTCTACCCGACCGAATTTCTCCAGGATTTGCTGGGCTACGACGACAGTTTGGAGACTAGAATAATTGTGTATTTGACTACACGTTTTTATCAATTGTTGCGCGGTATGGTTGATAATTTTTAGATTCTGATGAGCATTGATTTGTGTGTTCCTGATAATTACCTAAGACAGCGTCAGCATATATTGTTTCATATTCCGATATAAAGGAATTGCCGATGGTTATGTCTGTTGGAAAGGCTACCGCTATGTGGAACAACATCGCTCTGATTGCTAATCTGTTCCATGTATTCAAAGAGGTTCTCCAGGACAGGATTCTCCTACTATTTTGTCTTTTTTTTGTCTTTTTATAATATGTTGGTCTTGAACTTTATTTTTTAATATGTTATTTGAAATAAACTAATTGAATTGAAAAATAATTTGACAACGTTTGAGTATGTCAAAATGCTTGCAGACTGGCTGGATTTTCTCCCTAGGAAGTTATTCATATTTAAATTTATTGCAACAAATAGGGAAACATTATTGAGAAGGGAATATGGAAGTCTAGGTGTTTACAGGGCTTATGATCTGTCATTAGCTGGTTTAAGTGGCCATTTTACACACTGTGTAACATTCACTATTCTGCCCATGTTTTACTATCCACATTTCCTCAACTCTTCTATCTGTTAACTTTTGACACAAAAAAGGTCCTGTTAATGCCTTGACTTCCATATTCCCTTCTTAATAATGTTTTCTTTCTCTGTTGTATTGTATCTCTCATTTAAATATGAAATAAAATTCTTTTGGTTTTGTTTTTTAAAATAGTTAGTTTGTTATAATTTAAGTGGTTGAATGTTCTACTGTAGTAAATGTGTGGTTTAATGATTCTGTAGTTTATTATTTTGTAATCATTATCAACAATTAGTCTTCTAATTCTTCCCGAAGTGTATTTTTTTGCAATCTTTTTTAATACCATCTTAGTATTTTGATGAAATGTAAGTTTCAAATCCATCATTAGACCCAAATGTTTTTTGTTAGTAAATATTTGTAGTTATTTTCTACATATGAAGGAATCCGCTGTGACCAACCTCATCCTACATACTTGTATATACATATGTTGAATCTTCAAACAGTCATACTTTATGTATTCAGTAGTAGGGAATACATTCGCCTGTGTTGTAATGTCATTTTGACAATAGCCATTCCCTTAAATGGGTCTCCAGCCCCACTTTACCCTCCCGAGGATGGGACAGCCGAGTGGCCTTCCTTCTTCCCCGCCGCACCTTCGGCAAGGAGACCGATAGTATTCGCTGTGAGAGGAGGGATGATGGACATAAGGCACATTCAGTACAGAAACTCAATTAGGAATCATTGGGATGGAACACAAGTCAAATGAAATGAAATAGAATCTACGATCGAAGCTTTGTAAGCAGTATGTAATTCCGGTGGTTTTTGCTAACCCTTTCTACCCAAGGGTTCATTTAAATATGTTCTTTAAAAATGACAAATTCATTTAATTTTGAACAAAGATTTAAGTATGCAGACGGTGTAGATTTCTTTTTATTTTATCTTTGTAAAAGCATTATGTAACTCGATAAAATATATATACATACATATATATATTGTAATAAAAATTTATGTTTATTAGATACATATTTATTAAACCTATACATTGATTTTAATTAAGTACATGTCATGTAAAAGTCCTTTTGGTGCCTCTGGGTGCCTCGTTTGTCGGCCTCGTGGCGTAATGGTCGAGTTCGATTCCCGGCATGGTTGATGTGAAATATTTATTTAAATGAGTGTTTTCACACAAGAATATTTCATAGTCCCTAAACTGGCACCTGAAGCGTAATACTGATCATCTAACCTTCATGTAACAAAAAAAATAAAGATACGCTGCAATTGGTGTACCGATGCAGTGCCTTATGCACCATAAGGTACGGAAAGGGAACGATGATGATGATGATAGATTTCACTCCTAAGGAGTTATTTAGATATAATATATTATGTGTTACAAAGAGGGAAATGTATTAGGTCTATAATTTAAAAAACCTGAATTTTTTTAGAAAATTTGAGCGTTTACTAAAGAAAATCTTGTACAATTCTGTTGTTCAAAGTATTGTCTTTTGGAAGTTACAACATTTCCTCATCTTTCTGTCAATTTGTGGATGTAACCCGAAAAATCCGGTAATCTTTTGAATCAATGAACGCATCTAGCCAATTTTTGAAGCCTTGGACTGAAGTGAAGCGTATTCCGGAAAGTGCATTCTGCATGAACCGAAACAAATGGAAGTCAGAAAACGCCAAGTCTGGATTGTATGGCGGGTGGGGCAGAACTTCCCATCCGCTATTTATCAAATATTTTTTAACGGGTTGAGCAACATGTGGCCGAGCGTTGTCAAAATCATGTCTCGTGTCTGGTCTCCCATTCTGGCCGTTTTTCCATCAATGCTTTTTTTTTAAATAATCAGTTGTCGGTACAGCTCTCCAGTAATGGTTTTCCCCGGTGTTAGAAGCTCATAATACACAACTCCCTTCTGATCTTCATCTTCAAACTTTTTTGGCGGTCCAGGCTTCTCTTTGTCTTCGATATCAAAATAACCACTTTAAAGGGGTGAAACCACTCAAAACACTGTGATTTCGCAAGACCATGTTTGCCATACAATATACAATTCCACGAGCACAAATTGCCAGAAAAATGGGGAAATGTGGTAACTTCCAAAGAACACTACTTTAAATAATATTTTTATAAAAGATGAAGATTTTTTTAATGAATGGTCAAATTACCTAAAAAATTTACGATTTTTAAGTTATTGACCTAATACTTTCAGGCATAATCTAGTAGGTGAAAAAATTCAGCAGATGAATTTTACCCACATCAATAAAGGTCTTCCATTTGTTACTTGCAAAAGTTGAGAGAATATGCAAAATGGTGAATGTTAATGTTGATGTGAAACCAGCAAAAGATCATAAGCCCTGTATATACCTGGACTATATTATTTCCATCTAAGAAAAAAGGAAGAAGGTGAAGCGATTTGCTGATAAATGTCGATAAATCGAATGTAATGGTTTTTGAAAGAAATGAAAGTAAGACTAAATGTGAAATCACTGTGAATGGAGTTATACTAAAACAAGTAGAGGAATTTGTCTATCTTGTAAATATTATTAGCTCAGCACTCAGAGTAATGATTGAAAAAATAATGTTGTATAATTTATAAAACACAAAAGATTAAACAAAAATAAAATCGATTTTTAAAATAATTTAATTAGTACTTTAAATAGAAAACATTATTTTTATCCAAAGAAATTAGTTCAAATCTAAAAGAGTAAACGGTTGAATCACGTATTCTTTATTTCTTGAAATATTGCAAATAAAACGAAATTATTATTTTGACATATGTGTATATGTGTATCTTTAAATGTATCGGTTTGTTTTAAAATAAATACGGGACTGCCTTTTCAACTATGTTGGCTTGTACTTTGTTTTGTTTGTTTCCAAAAACATTAATTTATTTAGATGCCTATTCCAAACGCTGATAAGGCCACAACAAGCTGCTCCAAGGGGATGAACTTATCTTTTTGTAGCATAATTTATCACAAGCATTAGGAAATATTCTTTGACTGTTGTTAGCTCAGTGTTTTAAAGCTTTGGTGAACTGCCAAGACTAGCAGAAAACAAAAGTCCTGGAACGCAGCCAAGGATCTGCAAAACGGAAGGAAAAGGATGCGTCACTAATCACTGCTAAAATGGCTCCTAAATTATGAATAAAAACGAAAAAAAATATGTTTTATTTTTCTCGCGTGAAAACAAACGCCCTCTAAAGTTCCTATATGAACTTGAATTTTAAGCGAGAATTACACTCATGAGACAGACTTAAAGAAAAATCTTTCAGAGATATAAATTTTGTCTCGTGGGTATAATACACTATAGATCATCAGTATGGAAAATATCCCAAAGAGTACCTCTTTAATAGTAATGTGGAGTGCTCCGAATCCACAATTCTTTATTTGCGTATGCGTACTGAATATTTTATATGTGAATGTAAATGAACGTCTCATGGTTCGTTGTCGGTGTCATAAGGTTTTACCACGAACAATATTTTTGATCTTTCGAGGGCCTCGTGTGCAAAAAGTAAAAAAAAAGAATATTTACAACTGTAGCTAGATAGCTCGTTTTATCAACTACCGAAAATGATTTGTCACATGCGGAGGAGGGTTGGGCTTGTGTGGGCAAGGTGCGCGCTGACTTAAGTTGTATCTCCGGAAAAAATGTCGGTTATAGTGATCGAGCTATCTACGGAGAAAACACCGTTGGTTATTTTTAAATCAAAAAGTGTGCTAAATTGATTTTTTTTTTATCATTTGTTAAAAGAGATTATTTTTTATTTTATTTTTTTAAGTGAAACACCTCCACCTTTTTTCATTTAAGTCCTTTTTAAGAGTTCGAACGTTAACCACCACTAAACCCATTCACTAACATACCAATAAATATTACTAACCTAATGTTTAGCTCATGTAATTTATGTGCTTTTTCAATAAAATAATAATAATAAAAAAAAATCTTTATTACCCATAATATATACAATGTTACAAATACAAAAATAAATAAATATTTATTTATAAATAAAACAAACGTATAAACGGTTAAATGGTGGACTTGTTGCCATCAGAAATTTCTTAGTCTGAAAAAAAAACACATTAATAAAAAAAGTTTTTAAAAAATAAACGATTTAAAAAATTAAAAATGGAATAATAAAGTAAATAAACAAGAAATTGGGAAAATACAAAAAGTAAAAAAAGAAACCTTTTAGTTTCTATTGCTTTCGTGATTTACATTTAATGCTATAATGTATTTCAACAGAGAGAGAAAACATTTTTAAGAAGGGAATATGTAAACATGGGTGTTTAAACATGGGCATAATGATGAATGTTACCCAGTGTATAAAGTGGACACTTAAACCAGCCAATGATAGGTCATAAGCCCTGTAAATGCCTTGACTTCTATATGTTTTCCCCCTCTGTTGCAATGAATTTAAATATGAATAACTCCCTAGGGAAGAAATCCAGCCAGTCTGTAAGCATTTGGACATACTCAAATATTGTGACATTTAATACATTTAAATTAATTCAATCGCATCTTCCATATACTAATTTGTACCAAAAAAAAACATTAATTAATTAGAAACACTTTATAATTTAAAAAAAAAAATATATAATTTATTTATTGATTTTTTTTTACTATCTTATTATAATTTTTTATTGGCATGCATATGGGCCCTCTTTGCATAAATGATTGCTTCGTCAATGGAATTCTTAATTTACTTTTATTCCTGGTATTATAAAAGTGTCTTTTTTATTATGGACTTAAATATTTAGGCCTTGATTGAACAATATGACCGTCACTGTTCATAAATTACATTAAATAAAAATTTCTCTTCATGTTGTCGGTGTTGTATGTAAACTGAGGTAATGGTAAAGGTGAAAGTGTATTTTATTTGAATGTTAGTATAGTGAGTAACCTGATGTCGATAAAAGTCTGTAAGTAGATATATACTTATATTCACTAAGATTAGTTAAAATGTTTGACCAAAAAGTCAATCTTTTGAACATAAAAAGTAAACATTACTTTCTTTTCTTAGCCAACATATTTCTAAAATATTTTAATTTTTTACTGTGTAATAACGTCTACACTATGGTTTGTTTACCATTATTATTTATTAGTTTGAGAACTGTTTGAAGTACCCGCAAAATACAACCGCAATGCAGCATAAATCAAATAATACCTTCAGAATCATTAAAACAAAAGATAATAATATTTACGACGAATCTCATAATTTTTAATGGTTCTAAAACTCGTACGCGACAAACACAGACAGCGCTATTTTACGTCAATAAATTTACGAGTATATACCTTCTACGAATCATTATATTCACTTGTCTATCCGGAAACTACATGAACTTTACAATGAATTTAGCTGTATTGATATATTTTGTTGCTCATTACGAAAATTTTGTTAAAGGCTTTTGTTTACTTTCGAATAATTATTTTTTTCCATTTTGCCCTGGAATCCGTTTTTTATGTTTTATTATATCTATATTTTTTCCATTTGTGTTTGCTCATTTTGTAAAGTCAATTTGCAGTTTTCAAATAATTCAACCATATTTAACTTCATGAAAGAAATTAAGAAATATAAGAACGATCGCGCCAAAGTCCGGTGATAGGAGGTACAGAGGTTTTTGACATATTTTTTATTAGTCAGCAAACTATCAAACTAAGCTATTTTTATTATCATCGCTATGATTTTTCAAAGTCTTTAAATTTTTTAATTTCTCCGCCCGTAACGTCACATGATCTTGAAAGTGAGTTCTGCTGTCATTTAAAAGAAAATTAAATGAATTATTCGCTAAGCTTTTTTAGAGGCTTGTCAGCAGGTGGTAAAAAATGTGGTTTAAAAGAAAAGCCGCGTAAAAAACAGTAAACTTAACACACTTAACTTCGAAAAAAAATGGCTGCCCGGAAACCAGCAATCTATCACAACATATAACAACGCTGTAATTAATTGGTTGATTCTTAAGAACTTGAAACGTCGTTCAAAGTATGAAGTTTGTTTTTATTAAACCATTTCTATTTATTTTTCAAACATTTTTGAATAAGTTTACTGCACAATTATTTTTATTGTAGTTGTTATAAAATACAAAGTATAATGCCAATTAATTATATTCCCAGGAGTTACAAAAACTTAATTTCGGACTATAGTGATAGTCATATTTTTTTAAAAGTTCATATTCACAATTACAAAGAAACAAAGCATGTTAAACATCTTTATAATTTGGTAATATAAACCAAAAAATAAAATAAATAAAAATCGTTTCAAGAATGAAAAAAATGCGAAATCTAGGACAAATAGAAATATGGTCGTTAACTAAACATGTTACGCAGACAAAACGCTAATCAAATACTCAAATTTTTACTTCGTGTAAAATAAATAAACTTCTACGGATGCCTCCAAAAGGTCTGAACCAAGCTATCCAACTTTGTCAGGTTCTTGGCGCCTTGGACGTCCACTCGTGACTGTATGCCGGCAATTCGTGTCAGAACTACAGGACGCAAACCTGACATGGAAGAATGCACATGATTCAGCAGCTACAAAGCGGCCTGAAGCTGTTTATGAACACCGTATGCCTTAGCTTAGAAGCAACAGAATGATTATTATGTTAAATTGACGATGATATAATTATTTTACATATAATGATGATGATATGATCATTTCATGATCAGATCTAAACATTTTCTAGTAGTTTGTTAAAGATGTTAGGATTTGCCTTATGTACTGCCAGGGCTTTTGGTAATACACGAGTACTGAGAATTCTTTATAACTCGTTGGTGCAAAGTAGACTTGAGAGTGGCTCGATGATTTGAAGACCGAGTGTGTAGAAGTATTCTCTTATAGTGAAGAGGGTTCAGAAGAAATTTCTTCGGTTTCCCTACATGAGGGAGTGTGGGTATTATCCATGGTTTAATCCTACTGAGGTGCTCTAGGGTATGCTTGGTTACAGCAGTTTGATGACCAAAGGGAATGTGTATTTAACTACACATTTCTTTCGATTATTGCGCAAAATTATTGGCAACCCTGATATTATTCGGAGCATAAACTTTTATTTTCCGGATCTTATAAAGCGTCAGCAAAGACCGTTTCACATTCCAAAGTTCAGGACCAACCTGCCAATGATTTTGATTTTTTACGTCTCTGAAAGAGTTTTTTGTTACCAGATTCTCTTACTATTTTAACGTATTATTATCTGGATATTGTTATTTATATTTAAACCTATTTTTCCTTTTTTATTTTTATTATTTACATATGAATGAACAAAGACATTCCATTTTGTAATGTACAGATATATGAAAAAATAAAATTGAAAATTGAAAAAAATTAAATATTCTTCTCTTCAAAATATTTATTCCTGTTGTTTGATATAAGTAAGTTCGAAGCTTTAAGTCAAACTAGAACAAACAGAGAACTCTAAACAACCATAAAAATATGAACAATTTCGTATCTTAGTCAAGATTGAGAGTCTCCGAGGGGCTGGAAGAAAAAAGATGTCCTGGCTGCGTAATATACGAAACTGGACTGGCTTCAGAACTGTGATTGCCAAGGTTGGGGATACCTGACAGGGCACTTAAAGAAGAAGAAGTTTTATACAATTATTGGGAAAATTCATATTTATGGCAAACTTTTTCTATTTTTGAAGACAAATATGACGAAATCATTAAGCATCGATTTATTTGAGAATAATAACATACTCGTAACTCAAGCGTTTGCTTTCTGAGTAATATTACTTATTTTTCACGTAATATTTTGTATGAGAATATATTTATTAACTTTTTTTTCTGCTACTTGCAAACTAATTGGCATATCTTGAGTATACTGGCAAAAAGCTTGAAATCCTTGTTTTGAGAAATCAAGCATTTAAGTTTATTTCAAATTTTACTCTTTTATGTCTTATCGTCTTATTTAAATAAAGTGAGATGTTAAGTGCTCATTTAAGAACATGTTTTAAATATTTCCGTTTCTTAATTTTATAATATAAAGTAAATATTAATAATTTTAAAGTTTTAAGCCTGAATAAAATACCGGGTATACGCGACTTAACCTCAAATTTATTTTTAAAACTACAGATATAAGAAATTAAATATGATTTAGCGTATTTTTTCAGTTTGTAGAGCTTAAAAAACTTTACAAACCTGCATCATTAACTCAGATCCGCATATTTTCGAGTTTCGTTTTTTGCCAGTATACCTACGATGTTTTGTGTGCGTTTTGTTTTTGACGTAAAAAAAGTGTAGTCCTAGGTTATCAAATAATTATATTAAATCAAATAATTTAAATAAAAATATTGTTTTAAGAATGATTTCAACCTACAACTACCAAATAATAATGGATGTCTTGTTTAAGTGAAATGTTAAAGAGAGAAATCCCTGCAAAAAAACTGCTTTTGCAGTTTGGCGGGAATTTAAAAAAAAAATAAAAAAATTGTTTAGAATTTAAAAAAAAAAAAAAAAAAAAAAATAGAAAAAAATAAATACTCAAATAAATTTAATCTAAACTATTAGATTTTTTACCTGTTTGGCAAATCCAAAACATTGACAGCCCTTTCATTTACATATAGTAGAACGTTTACCAGATTATTTGAAACGTATTTGTTCTTCATCAGAATACTTACTATGTAAACAAGTAAATATAAAATACACCGTTACCGCAAATATTATTTTCGAAACCTGTATAAATCAAGAATTTGCTAAGTAATTATTTATTGATATTTGTGGGGTTCATAGTCTATTGATCGATGACTCACTGACTTTGAATCATTTCACCTGAAATAGAGCAGTGATCAATAATACAAGTCTGCATTTTTTATTGATTATAATACATCTATTCTGCAAGACTAACGATATTGCACAGGAAACGTCCGTCTAAATAAGAGCAACGTTTTGCAGTGCATTCACACCATAGAAAATGAAATACAAAGGTACGCAGCCTATAAAGAGACTGCAGGGCATGGTATCGCCTAGTCAGCTTGAACAGTTAGCCCAAACGAGTCAGCCCAAGCAAGTCAACCCATTCATACGGCAAACCAGTTTTAGCATTTAGTCCCAGTGCGGACAGTTCAGCTCCTCGTCGCCGTAACACTCGCGCGACATAATTAAATAAAATATTTACTGGCCATGTTATAAATGCACGCATCAAACATCAACCTTGTTTTTTCTGTCAATCTACAACAGGTGTAGTAGCTCCTTTACACACAACTGACCAAATTCTACATTTTTACCAACATTAATATTATTTTTTTGTAGTTAAATTTAAAAAAAACAGATAACGTGACACAAAAATGTTGTCATTTGTAATTCTTATCATGTCGTTATCCTTGTTCGGAAGTTTAACAAAAAGACCAAGAAGAACTCATAAAAAGGCTCTTCGCTAAGGTTTTCCACGCTCTCTTAGCACCCCCATAGTACAAGGGATGTACCGGAAGATAATTATTCTCTGTGTTAAATGTTGTAAAATGAAATTTTTACATTTGTACAGCGATGTCTTTCAGTGTTTAAGCGATAAAAAAACAAAATGAAATACAATAAATCAAAGGTTAAAAAGAAACATTTCTTCACCGTATTTTGATAATATCTAAATGTTTGTAGACAGGACTAGACTTTACCCCCGAGGGAATTATTACTATTGAGATCCTATAAAGAACTCTATAATCAATTATTCTTTTATAATTTTTTAATGTTATAATTGCAACTTTCCAAAAAAAAGACTAGCTCTTGTGCTTGGTGAGTGACTTACACAGTTATATTTATTAAGTAATTGGAAATTATATGATTTCCAATACACATAAAAAAAAATCAAATAATACGAAATACAAAGAAAAACAGAAAATAATAAAACAATAATATTTATTTTTGAAAAAACACTGTTTTTACTCGGGTTCAAAAAATTTATTTTAATTTACTTTGAATTAATTGAGTTTAAAGGTGATTTTAAACGAACATATGGAACTCACTATTCATAGATGGCAATTTTTAACTTTTTTATTAATGTTAATTTTATGTATGTATTATTGTTTTATGTTTTTTATTTATATATCCTATGTTTTTTTCTCGTGAACTCGTATATTTAAAATTATAAAAACTCTTATAAATAAACAACTACAACAGTATAAGTCACTCTCCAAGCACAAGAGTTAGTCTCTTTTTTTGGAGAGTTCCTGTGATAACATGTACCAGATGTATAAAAGTAAATCTGTATAGAATTTTAAGAAAACATGTACCTTTTATGAAATTTATAAATAAAATAAAAAATTAGCACTTCACATCTTATTATTATTTAAATAAGAAATAAAAGAGTAAAATTAAAAAAAACAAAACTTAAATGCTTGAATTCTCAAAACAGGGATTTGAGAGTTAAGTTTTTTTGCCACGATATATCACCTTTATCATAGGGCGCTACATTAGTACACTTAATGCAGCAAACATAGAACATCTGTTATACGAAAGTAATGTGATCAGCCTTACGTTTCAGGTGCCAGTCCAAGATCACAAAATATTGCATTGTAGAACTACTTTCCTAAACAATATTTAATGTTGACCTTCCTAGGAAAGAGAGCAGTCATTGAGTCAAAAGCGCTCGTTCATGATTCTGGTTATATTTTATTAACAGAACTGTACTCTTTATCCACCCGGACACAGAGGAAAAATAATCATTATGTGTATATAAATTACCTTAGCGTATTGTAGCGAGTAACCAAATATGATTATCTACCACCCTTAGGCTGAGTTAGTTTTTCACCATTAACAGGCTTCTTTAAAACTTTGGGCTGTATTAAACGAACATTAAAACTTTCTTTTGAAAGGCTCAAAAGTAAATAGCTTCATAACGTTAAGTTTTTATAGTTACATAGTATCTGAGAGGAATAATTTTAAATTATGTTGAGAAAAAATATATTTCCATGGTTAATACAAAATACAAATTTAAAATATTTTTAACACGTTACAGCATAAATAAAAAACATGCTTGAGCTATTAAGATAAATTCAATCTAGACATTTACAGGGGTTATGACCTGTTATTGCCGAGTTAAAGTTACCACTTTGTAACATTCACTATTTTGCTTATGTTCGAGCATCCTTTCTACAAATCTTCAAAAATCGTTGATTTTGTGAAGTCATTGAGCTGAAACCTTTATCGGTGGGAATGAGATTCATCTAATTAAATTATTTCACCCACTACGCAATGCTAGAAATCACTTTTTAAATTTAATGCTACTTTTCGGGCCAGTATGTTTTATTAACAAACGAACAAATGAACCTGGATCAAGTCACCGTATTTTGTGGACGATAAGACGCATCGGACCATAAGACGCACCCCAATTTATGGTTGAATTTTCAGACCAAAAAAAGCGTCTTATGCTCTGTAAAATACGGTAACCTATAACAACAGCAATGTTCTCTACGTTTTTGAAAGGGAAATATGAAATTCGAGGCATTTAGAGGGCTTGTGGCTTGTCATTGGATGTTTTGAGTGAACACAATAAAATATGTTACATTTTCTTTAAACACCAGCATGTTGCACTTACTATACGACAGGTAGCCACGTTTAACGAATACATTTATTTATCGATAGATTGAGTTTTTCCACTGACATTTATTGTTGGAACTGCATTTTAATTATAATAATAGAACTTTATACGTAATGTAGTTATTTTGATTATTTTATTTACAAAATTCATCATCATTCCCTTTCCACACCTAATAGTGCATAGGGCACTGCGTTGGTACACCAGTCGCAGCGTATCTTAATTTTTTTTTACATGACGGTAAAATGATCAGTCTTACGCAGCAAGTACCAGTCCAGGGACTATATTCTAGTGTAAAAACGCATTTTTCAATTAATATTTCATGTCAACCATGTCAGAAATCAAACCCGAGACCTCTCGCACGGTAGGCAAAAGCGCTGACTACTACACCACGAGATCGATTGTTTACAAAATTACATTAGACACAACGAATTGCCTTCATAAAATAATTAAGGATTCAGTTGCCTGCTAGTGTAGGCCTCTTTTCATCGGCCATACAGGCCTCAGTTGATCGGCCCTTCGGGCTTTGGATGATTAGTATCTCAGGCGCCTAGAAATATCACCCCTTTGGGCCTCACAATTTATTTTTTGTTATTCTAAGCAATTCAAATATAATAAAGAAGAATCTGTCACTCAGATATTGCTTCCGAAACCGCATCAAATTAACGGATATAATACATTAAAGTTCAATTGGTAGGCGAGCGAAGAAAATGTAATTTAAAATTATAACTGTCAACAATCGCCAACTGTTACGTGCTAGTAATTAAAATATAAATATTAAAATAATGCTAATAAAATTATGTTTTATGAAAAATCGAATTAAGAAAAATAAATTCAATTATTTAATTTTCATATAGTATACGAAATCAAAATATTGTAAATGAATGTGTAAAATGTAATGTAATTTTCTTGTTAACTAAAAGAAAATATACTAAAATACAATTTTGTTTACTTTTTGCGAAATTGGAGTCCCTTGGGACCGAATCCAATGAATAATACCCAATATGATGGATCACTCTCCGGTGTCGTGTTGGTTTTTTGTATAAAAAATAACAGATCAGTGGTAAATGATTATTTTTTTGCGTCGGAACCCCGTGGGGTTTGAGTTCAGTTGATGTGAAGTGATACGAACTCCAGCGAGGGTGGGTAGATAATCCTGAGAGATTCGAGGTTAAGACACGCGTGTAGAAGAAATCCAGACTTTATAGAGATGGATGAATCTAGACCAGGAGAAAAATGGAGATTTATTTTTGAAGATTGTTTAAGCCGATTTTCTCTGACAGAATATGTCTCTATTCGTAAACTATTCATCATTATTGGCATTTTTCCAAATAAAGTAGTGTTTAATTGAAGTTTCAATTGTCATGTCTACGTTTTGTGAATCAAAGTTATTGAAAAGTAAAATGAATTCGAGACTTTTTTAATATACCTTTTAAAATTTCTGCCTAAAATGTGGTTTTGGAATACTTTACTGTCACTGGACTAAATGTAAAATGAACGTACCCCGCTCAATTAATAAATAAAAAAACTTTTTAGAAAACTGCGTACACAATTGATTTTTGAGTTCGCATTAGAAGAAACTGTTTTTAAGAGTTGTCCAGTCTTAATTTATTGTATTTTTGAAATACAGATAAAATATCTTTTTTTAATGAGCCACTTTTTATGGACATAACCGACTAGTTTCGTATAGGTTTATAAACGTCCATATAACAATGTTTGAAATTTAATTAAAAATGCAAAAGACAAAACAAATAATTTAGATAAAGCAGGGGTGTACAAACTTACTTACCATGATTGCAGAGTTTTTTAAACAGGGTGTTTTTTAAACCTTGTCACATCCGAAACCATGATGATAAGTATGAGCAAGAAGACATATTGGCACAGTAAAATATTTTTTTAGAACGAATAAAATTTACAAAAATAAAATATCAAATAAAACAACTGGTAGATTACTTCTGCAGGGGAGAAGCGAGGGAGAACGTTATATACGTACCCGTATGAGTATTTCGTTTAAATGTTCAAATCTTGTGTGGCTGTGATGTTACACTAGTCTACATACAATACAATATTTGATATATCTCTCTTAATATATTGAGTTATTCTACTGAAATTTTTTGGTGGAACTGCAAATTAGTTATAATAATAAAAATAAGTTTATAGTTTTATTCCATTTTTATTTATACATTTTTACCAGTGACAGGGTTTATTAGTTTTGCAACTCACTCTGCTCGCACTTGTATATAACATGGAAATTTGTTTAGTCTCCCATTAGTCTGACGATATCGGTCACGATGAAACACGGTCAATGGAAAAAGTTTATAGATAAAAGTGTAATAAAACCATACACGAATTTTTATTTTTAAAATGTCTCTCTTATATTTTTTTAATGTAATTACTAAACAGTATGTCTCTATGTTTTTTTTTTAAATGTGTGAACTTATAAATATTTTATATTTATATAAAATAACCCGATTTTACATTACTGCGTACAAAGGAATTATTTACCGCAGTCTTTACGAGTTAAATAAATAAATATTTCTATACCATGGAACTGATTATACGTCCTTTCCAATTTCGTTCAAAGTCACTATTTTATTTGTCAAATTTGTAGGTGATGAAAGCTATCAATTATTATATACTAAAGTAATGAAATAAATAATTATAATCTCAATTAATAAAATATAGGAGATAAAAAAAATATTTTCCAATAAAACGTATTTTATTGTACAACACTAATTTTTTTAAAACTATATTTTGTTGTTTTGTGATAGAACATGTATTTTGAAAATAATACGAAACAAGCATTTTTTTAAACAACGTGCCGACACTGCATATAATTACGTGATCTCTTATGAACTAATCACAATAGAGAGCTTCCGGAGAGTAGAAAGGTTGAAACTGTAATACCAAGCTTTTCCAGGTGCGGCCGTTTTATGTATAGGTGGAACCACAGATGTGCCGCATTAAATTTAATCCAATGAAAATACTCGCCTAGGAATATTAAGGTACAATTTTTGGAGTATATTGTTTTGGGCAAGGAATGCGCCCTTACCTGCCGATGGGGCAACCACTTAGCGAGGGTCAAAACTACCCCAAACCTTGTTTCTACATAACTCCTGGGGGATTCCACTTATTTGTTATCATTTTGTCTCACTAATGAAGGATACTTTTAGTACCCTTTTATTCGTTTTACCCCGACTATGAAAGGCAATTAATCCTGAATACTAAAACACCAAGTTTACTAAAAGTATTGACGTGTTAATGTTTATTTGTTATACAGAATATTCTAGATAAATATATTTCCATCCGTCTTTCAGTCTTGATTCCTCGTTTGCTGCCCTAGTAAATTTATGTTCAATATACCATTTTGCAAATTTTGCAAAAGACAGTTTATTTGTTTTTAGTCAAATAAGTCAAACCAGTAAGTAGAGATTAGTACTTGAAAAATATTGAAAATACTATTTACTAACGAAAAAAAAAATGCTTTAGCTACATGGACGCGTAATAATATAATGAACATATTGGCACTCATAATGGTGGCTTCCGTGGTGTAGTGGTCAAGACGCTTGGCTTACGCATGGAAGGTTCCGGGTTCGATTCCCGGTGAATTATTTGTTTATACTTACGCACCCACACACGCGCACCCTCTCCCTCATTTATTCCCACACGCACATGTATCCTCTCCCTCATTCATTCACGCATACTCACATTCACATACACATGAATACAAACGTCACACAAATACAATTACTAAACTTCTTTTCTTATATATTATGTGTCATTATATTTACAGTGGATTTTTTTGATTGGCTTTAGCATTGTTAAGATTTTTCTACTTATTTTGTTTATGTAATAGCTGTAAGAATCCCAAAGAAAATAAAATAAAATAAATAAATATATAAAACACAAAAAATAAAAATAAAATGTGATTTTTCTCAAGTCTGGGTGTTCCGTGATATAATTCACCATTGTAATTGGACCTCCTGGCCTGTTGTAGTGCAAAAAAAAAAAAAGAATAATTCCATTTTATAAAAATGGTCTATTAAACAAACAAGAACTAGGGCTTTCTATTTTGTTAATTTGTTTATTGAAACCAATAAAATTATTCAAAATTAAACAATGCATACACAGTTTTGAGAAATAACTAGACCTATTTAGGGGGTTAATTGCAAAACCGCCACTGTGCATGATCACTGTTTTTGGGAAAACCAGCTAAACCAATAGCAAAAATACCATATCTGTTAAATTCAATGTGTAACTTGTGCGTGGTATAGCAAGTAGCAAAAAGACTATTCATTTTAAGTTGCATGTGCACATTTAACTTAAAATAAATAGTCATTTGGCTACTGCTTTTGTTGATTTTCTCATCAAAAGTGATCACGCACAGTGGCGATTTTGCATTTAACCTCCTAAATTATGGGTTTCTCATAGGAAAAATAAAAAAACAAGATGCAGTTGACCAAGAGTAAAAGAAGATAAGACGGGAAAATAGGAAGAAACACTTTTCAAATATCAAACTGTTTATTCCTTGTACCATCCGTTTGTAGAAACTATGCCCGGACATTATTAGATTCATTTCAATTATTAGAAAATTCAAACATTATTATATTGTTCCTTTCAATTGTAATAAAATAATTTCAAAAATACCATTTCTCAAATTTATATAAAATGCTTGTCTTTAGATCTTTAAAAATGTCTCACCCTTTAATCGTTGTATTCAAAGCACTAACTTAATTCCAATATATTTATATATTTTTATTTATTGAAAAAAAATGTTCACAAAAATTACAAATGGTTTGCACACACATAATAAATAATAACGTTTCTACCTCTCTCATCATCATCATCATTCCCTTTCCACACCTAATGTTGCATAGAGCACTGTATTGGTACACTAATCGCAGCGTATTTTGAACATTTTTTTGTTACATGAAGGTAATGTAATTAGTCTTACGCTACAGGTAGCAGTCTAGGGCCTATGAAATATTCTAGGGTAAAAACACTCTTTTTAAATAATATTTCATTTCAACCATACCGAAATTCGAACCCGAGATCTCTTACATGGCAGGTAAATACTCTGACCATTACACCACGAGGCCGACGAATACCTCTCTAATAGAATGAAAACTTGTTTTGAGAGAGGGAGTTCGTTTTACATTTATTTTTAGTATTATAAATATATAAAATGTGTTTTATATTTTATTTTCATTTCCTTTTTTATTATCTTGAACAGATTTCTCAGAATACGATATTAAATTCTAAAACATAAACCATTTTCTACTGTATGGGGGCTCAGGAAAGGGTGGGTCTCGTGTGTTTTTTTAACTTTGGATTGAAATGTTTAAATGTTTGCTACTGATTTCAAGATTTCTGGAAGGTTTTTTTCCAACATATGAATGATTATTAAAAGCTGCGGTTGTTTTGAATCTGTGTAAAGTTAAATTATTTAGACATCTTGAATTTCGAGAACATGGTAAATTAGTGGGTTTTTTATTTGAAAATTTGTATAGTAAAATAATTTCAAACCACTTTGTTTTTAACCTTTTTTTCGTATCTAGCTGTATATGTATCGATGTATATTTAATGTATTTATGAGAATTTGTTTCATATAAAGCCACACAAATTATAAAACGTCAAATTAATACGAACACGTGAATCACGTGATTTTCATCTGAAACATTATTGCGTCCTTAAGCATTACACAAAATACTGAATTAGGTTGAATCAACCAAACCATATACGTTTTTAAAAATACCCAAAATAAACGCTCTCTCGGGGGTAGAGAAGATTCAGAATACAACCTCTTTGACCACATCACAATGTAAAGTTAACATTTATCTTCAATTTGAACTGCATACTCAAATTAAGTTTTTTGTATGAAAAATATAACATGTATGCATATTTTTTTTCTAAACATGTTCAATTACAAGTTTCTGACGACGATACTTTAAATTTTAATACAAATATACACATTTTCGTACCTAAATATTGATTTTCATTTAAACCGTCTCGAAATGTACCGATGAAGACAGCGTTTGTTATCGCGGGCCTTGTTATACCGGACACTTTTTTTCACTTATCATTTTATTTATAGAGAGTTTTTATCTCAACCTCAAGAATTTATTTATTCAATGTTAACCTCTCCACAAAATGTAGCCCCTCATAATATCAAGAGCAATGTTTTATGAACCCAAAATTAAACTCTATTACAAGGACATCAAAGCGATGGAAAAGTTTGGGGGAGCTTTGTGAGACTTTCGATTGAAAAGTTTGGGAATTTTTTCATGTCAATCTTCTCAAGTAACTAATCTCCCCGTTAGCTGAAGGGAAGAGATAAACATTTGGTTTCGTTGTACCCTTTATTACCGTTCTGACCTTTCACTTTAATGCAGATTTTAGGAGATATAATTTTAAATATTAGAAAATATCGTAACTGGGTTTGTGTCCGCTCCGTAATTGGAGCAACAGCTGTCAATGACAACAGCTGGAGAAGCGATACAGAAGCTTTGGTGAAGACCTATGCAACATCCCATCGGTGATAGGTAATAAAGAACTCACACGACAGGTAGTATCATACATGTTTAATATAGTGCAGGCAATTGGTCAAATAAACCAAAGTAGGGAACTAAATGCCAAACACTTCTCTAGTGGAATGCAGGCCTGTTGACTCCTGCCAACAGGCCGGCTTCTCCTGAAGAGTTTTAAGTAGTTTCCTCTCCACATGAGCAAATGCTGAGAAGTTCCTGATTGGCTCACATTAGTATCACTTGATCCCAACAGTTTAGATCAATTTAAAGAAATTGTATTGCAGAGAAATCCACTTTTGAAATATAAACCTTGTATATTATAAGCAAGGTAAATAATAAATCAACTCCAATCTAAAACAAAATTTGAGCGTATGGTGTTGACAACGTGCCTTTAGGCATCTTATTTGGCTGCCGGCTCCTGTAGTATTTCCAAGTCAGGTTTGCGTCCCATAGTTCTGACATAAACAACCGACAAACAGTCAGCAGCGGACATCCAGGACGTTAAGAACCTGATGCCTTGTAAAGTAAGCAAGCATGGCCTAGCCAACCGTGTCGCCTTCGCTTGACGATAGTTGTCACCGGAGTTTGCTGCGTTTTTTCTCTTATTTTCTTATTCCTTACAAAGTCTGCACTGCACACCTAAGATTCTTCCGAGACATCTATTCTCAAAATGCAGTATTTAGCTGTTTTGAACCGTAGTGAGGTACCGCAATTAGCGTCCGTTGAGGAGAATAGGTGTTACCTAGGCGGTATTTGGTTTTCACTGGACAAATATTTGATTTCTAAGTAATACTAAATCTTGTATGGCTGTGATGTCACATTAGTTGACATAGGACACAAGACTTAATATATCTTTTTCATTTTTTTGAATGATGAAGTCGTATTTTTAGTGATCTTCGAATGGATATTTTCACACCGGATTTGAAAAGAAAAATTTGTAAAACTATGCTGAATGTTAATACAAACAATATTTATCCTTGCTACGCAAAGAATGAATGTCCGCTAATTTAGAAACACATCTGTATAAAAGAGAGCAAGAAGATACAACTCATTACAAGGAAAACAGAGATGCTGTTTTATGGCGGGTGTTGTGTAAGACAGATTCAGTCGGTTAATAACAGTGATGGATGACAAACGCGCGTAATATGAGCGGAGTATTTATGATTTCTAATTTATTTTCCTGTAACAAGGCTAAATCATATTTATATTTGCATAAATAATGGAAAAGGAATTCTTAACCAGTATGTCTCCATGTTATTATTTTTTTAAAGTTTAAACTTAAGAATGTTCCATCTTTTACTAGGGGTTACACGATGTTACATCAGCGTGCGCAAAGGGATTATTAAAAAAAAGTAAAATCAAAGTATGAATAAAATTTCCATTCAAAAAATATTAATAAGACAATCAACTATTTTACTTTCAGATAAATACCATATTTCTGTTATTTTAACATAGTTAATATTTCGAATCCTTAGTTTTGTCTTGCAGCGATATGAAACCGTCTTAAAACAACAAGTAGTTCATTATTGTCCCTCGTTTTAATAAAGCGATTCGGTGTCTTAAACCGCATCTGTTTCGAGTACATAAATTAGTGTAAACCTTTTGATGACAGGGCAGGTTGCTGGATAAGCCATACGGAGGGCTCGGGAGCAGAAGTTACGAGCTGTAGAAAGCTTAAAGCTTTTCCAATTAACTTTACAGCGGTGGCATCAAATAACAATTTCAACCCCCTCGTGGGATTATTATGGATGAGCGACCTACGGTAGAACAGAAGGAATTTTTCGCGAGGATTATTCGACTTCAAATGAAATATCCTACCCCATACTATTTAAACCTGGTTTTGCAAAAATGCATCTATTTTTTCATTCAGTTGCTGATAAGTATAATGCTTTAGTGTAATTTTAGGTAATCTAGGGAACTTTTTTTTAAAGGAATAACCCATTAAGCTTCTATTTCAAAGGTTTGTCAGCAGGTAAGAAAGAAAGGATAGACCGTTTTCATACAAAACACTGTAATAATCAACTTTTGAGAATAGTTTTGATCACAAAAATGGCATTTTTAATTTACAAAAAACACTCACAGCACTAGAAAAATCTTACGGCACTTTAAAAATCATTGAAACTGGTCAAATGAATGATGAAATTTTTGTTTGTTTTTTGAAAAAAAAACTTTTGTATTCATTGACTATCATTTGTAAAAGTCAAAATAGATTTGATAATTCACTATTTTCACAAAAATGCAATTATCTCAGTTTCACTTTTCTATGGCTGGCTGCTTTCTGCATAACTACGTTTAATGAATAATATATCTGTCAGGAGCACATTTTTTTCAAAGCTCACTACCCATGCATACTTTTAAATTATTTTACAAGAAAATTAAAACTAACGATTACGTTGATTACAGAAGACAACTTTTTTTAAACAGAACTGAAATGTGAAGCAACGATTACCCTTAATTTATATTAAATAATAAAAATAGTTATTTTTTATGTACTTGTTATGAAATTTGTGTTGTTTTTATTTATATTTTTAATAACCTGGGCCTAAATAACAAGCTTAGAGTTATCTTCAATTTTATCTTTAAATGAAAATAGAATTTTCTGTCAGACGATCTATATATAGATATATTTACATAGATTTAGTTAAAATAAATATAAAATACGACTAAAAAAAATAAAAGCTAGGACAAAAAACTGAATTTATATGAACATTTTAAGTGTCGTTATCGGACACTAATATATAAACCGTTTAACATTAATGAATAAATTAAAACAAATGCCATGTTATTCATTTTGAATCTATTAAAAATGTCATCAAATAGGTGCTTACATAAATGATGGACGAGTAATTGAGATGAGTAAATACTTAGGACTAACAACAGATAATTGACTTTCAAATCATGTTAATATTTTAATTAGTAATGTGGATGGATACATTATCGAGTCTTTTTTACAAAATCAAAAACATCGTTCCAAAAACGGAAAAAAAAAAAATGAAGCCTTTGTAAAAAATCACTCCCTTTCACTTCTGTTTAATGCACTTCATAGTCCTAACGCTCCTATATACCTTCGTGAAAATTTCAACGCTTATCAGTTCATGGTTTACATCTTCATTCTAATTCTCAAAGCACTTTCTTATCCCATCCACTTCTTCTTCATCTTGTTAAGTTTTTCAATGGAAAATTACATTTATTTTATAGATAATAAAAGATATTAATTGCAACACGATTTATACAATAATCCGTTTGGTTTTTTTTAAAATAAGCTTATTCTCTTCCAGCGTAGGCAGCACGAAAAAAAATGTTTTTGGATATGAATCGTCAAATTAAACTGCAAAGAAAAATGTTCCAAATCATCTTGACTATACTCGTATTATCCAGACGAGACATAAAAATATGATATATGGGTATTTAAAATTTATATTCCTAGATTTATAAAAAAAAAACATTAAAAATAAAAGTTTCAATTTCTGGTAAAACCACTAGACAACCAAGTAAGAAATACGGATGAAACAATAAAAAAAGATACTTTGTTTTATTCACCGTGAGAAATGAATTTTAGAACAGCACAGCAAACACTAATGATGTAGAAGAACAGCTAGTTTTGCATAATAAATTTCTTAGCTCGTTTTTAACTAGGAGAATAAGGTCATTTAGTCCGGAGGATGATAAAAAATATGCTTAATAAGGGTAGCAGAAAAGCTTAATTATCATTGTCAGTCATTTATTTCTTCCTGTTACGTCTTTTCGCGTTGGCAGCAAAGTCCTTCCTTCCTTCTGAATAAGTTAATTCTGTTTTGTCGTAATTTATCCATTCGCGACAAAAAGTTTGCGTGGAACGCTCGGCCGTCATGCCACGCGTCCCTAATCATTCTGAATTATCATTCTCACCCCAAACTTCACCCGATAATTGAAATAAACTCGGGGGCTTTTAAAATTCCCAAGTCATCAGTATTCAATAATTACCACACTGATCATCATTCTAGTCTTAGAGCTGCCAGGATAATAAAATCGATGTTTTAGAATCCAAAATAATTTGTTTTTATATCGTCACAATCATTCCCTTTCCGCTCAACATGGTGCAAAAGGAACTGTTTTGGTACACCAACGGCAAAACATCTTTAATATTTTTGTTTCATGTAGGTAAAATGTCTAGTCTAACGTTTTAGATGTTAGTCCAAAGACCATGAAATATTTTATTGAATGTTTTTTTCATTTTATTCTAATATTTATTATATGAATGAAATAAATTGTGTTTTTCTACTGACATTTCTTGGTTTAACTGCATTTAATTGATTTATTTTGTTGAGATTTTTACAGCTATTTACATAAAAAATAAGTAGAAATATATTAACAATACTTGAGCCAGTTGAAAAAAAATCATTGTTATTTATTTATCTAAAATGTAATTTACTTTAAATGACTCTAATTGTTATTAATTATACAATTTTTTTTTGTTTTTTGAAACGAAAGAATTTAAATGTATTTAATATACTCATATTTTGTACATCTTGAAGAAAAAACATAAAGATTATTTTCTTTTTAAGATTTGATCTGCACACATTGTTTAATTATTTTCTTATATCTAAATATGTTCTTAATACAAAACTGCTATGTTATATATATAGTATTTATGTAACAGCATACTTTTCAATTTAATTTTTATGTTTTCCACATTATTTTGAAGTGTTTATATTATTTTTAATATGTATCTTTTTAAAGTAAAAGGCACTGCGTGCCGTGTATGTTAATAAATAAATACATAATATATAAGAAAAGAGTTTACAAAATTGTATGTGTGTGACGTTTGAATTCATGTATGTGTATTTGAATGTGTGTGAATAAATGTGTGAGGGTGTTTACGTACCGACACATACACATGTGTCAGTACGTAAATAAAAAAGTAATTTAAAACATGTTTAGGAGAGAAATAGGTTAGAGGTTTGACTAAAAAGAAAATAAAAATAAATAGTTTATACCAACTTTCAAAACCTTTTTAAAAATGTTTTTCTTTTATAATATTATTTTTTGATTGGATTTTTAAAAAGTTTAATTTGTGTCAAAACCTTATTCTGAATAAAGCATTTTAATTTAAAAAAATATTGGTACATATTGAATGAATGAATAAAATGCAACGAGTCCCACATTACAAGAGATATATTACGGTAAGTAATTAATAATAATTATAAAATACGTTTATACTAGGCATTGACAGGGCTTACGACATTTCATTGGCTGGTTTATTGGCTGTATCATTGGCCACTTCTTTACACACTGTGTAACATTTACAATTTTTCTCTGTTTTAACATTCATATTTTTTCAATTCTTACATTTGTTGATTTAGTGAAGTTAAAGAGCTGAAACCTTTATTGTTGTGAAGAGAATTATCTGATAGAATTATTTCACATACTAAGCAACGCCTGAAAACAATAATATTTTTTTAAAAATTATTGATTGATTTGGTGTTTATTTTGTAAAACTCCATATTTAAACTTTATAATTAGAAATCAAACACTGATTTGAGTCTACTAAAAACATTATTTTATTTTTACAAATATAAACATACAAAAATAAAAACTTCGTGACAATTGTTTCGCCTTATTAGGGCATTTTCAAACGAATGTGAAGATTATTTGGATTGAATGTCCTTATATAGTTATATAATTCAAGGTACTTAAGAAGAAAACAAAAATAATCTTATGAACTATAGCATGTATATTAATCATAATTGAGGGCAAAACCAATGGTTAAGGGTGAGGCTAAGTGTTTAATAGGTAATGGGGAATTTAGGTATTTATATTTGAATTTCGGGGAAAATATAACTATAAAGTGTTCAGTAGACTCAAATCAGTGTTTGATTTCTAATTATAAGTATAAATTTCTTGGACCAGTTGGATTTTTTACAATAATTCATCTTAATGACTCCCTAGAGGGTGAAATCCAGTCTTTTGTCTTTAAACATTTGCACAAACTCAAAACATTGTAAAAAATAAGTGTTATAAAATAAAGTTGTTAAATATATGTTTTATTTTAATGAATAACCACAATGTAAGTGCTTCAAATATGAATTTTTTGTTTATTATATTTTCATCCCGCGCTGAGATAGTTATGAAAAGATTTACTGAGAGCGAAAAGATTATTCCAAAGAACTTTAAGTTATGCGACAAATTGACTAATCTGCTTATTCTAGATATAGGGACATAATAAACAATTTTGTGATGTAAATTATTATTTGTGGAAAAGGAATGATTAATGATACTATTTTATGTATTTTATACTGTTTATGTATTTCAATTGTATTTCGAGTAGTTCTTTTGTAAATATTTTTTTAAAAAAACGTTGTTTTCATAGAATTAAGAACCGTCCAGAAAGAGCGTAGAATCATATTTGAATACATCGGACTGTGTACAACAATTCCTCCACTTAGACACACTTTCGCCACGCGTATACTTGAAGTTACCGAGTAATCTTGCCAGATCGCAAAGAATATAACCATAACACAAATGTAAGGTAAAAAAAAAACAATTTGTTAATTTTTCTAAATTTTTTTGTGCACTCGGAAACATTGATTGACACAACAGAGTAGATACGTAAAGGGTCATTTAATAAAAGTAATTGAATACATGAACTTTGAACTTAAAATATAAAACAAATTTTATTTTACATAAAACGGATATTTTATATCATTTTAAATAATATTTTATGTTTTTAAGATAATATCGGCCAAATGTCCACCACGGTGTTGTTTAATCCGAGGTTTAATTTTCATCATTTCTCTTTTTATATGAGCAAAGTAGGGTAAAATTTTTTACTACCCTGGCAACACTAACGAAATTTCCATTTTGTTTCTTCGACAATCTGACAGATGGAAAAATAATTCAATTTTTAAGTAATGCGTTTGTGATCAACACATTCATTTGATAATTACACATGAAATGTGATTGCATCCTGTTTCTTTAAGATCCTAGCAGTATTTCTACACTTTAAAAGGACACAACACGGTATGGTTAAATTCGAATCAGGAGTTGCGTACAGAGCGACGTCTACAAAGAAACTAATGGGCCAAACGTAAACCTACTAATTTATGAGTAGTTGAGTCGCCTTCGGTTTGATGTGCGTATGCGATTTATGGACTATTCTTAATTCTATGGTTGTTTTATTCCAGATTCTGAAACAAAAATATCATAAAATGTTCAACCCTGTTTATTTTTCTTTTCCTCGGATTACAGAGCTTTGAAGTGAGTTTAGTACTCGACTAAGAGATTGGTATTAATAGCCCCGAAACGGTTTTCCGGGGCGAATGTTGTCATTGCCCCCGTGCGCTGAGCCGGCTATTGTGTGACGTCACGTACGCTGTATCAGGGGATACTCGGCCATTAGGAGGGCAAGGATCGGCTATCGGACAATATAGGGCATGGCTGGCCGTTACGGATTTCGGGCTCAGCCCGCACGTTTATATCGCGGAAACACACGTCAATTAATACGGAAATACGTGGCAAAGAAATTCACCGTAATCTGAAAATAATTAAAGTCAAAATAACACTCACCTGAAATATTTTTTTGTCATCACCATTTCTCACTTAATTTTTTAATTTTTAATTTATTTATATACGGCATTTCTGCCATTTACATATACATATGTGGTTTAAAGAGAGCTTAAAAAAAATTCGAGGATGAAATATTAATATCCTCGTACTATACATATTAAAAATAACTTGAAATACTTACATATTTAAAAGTAATTAAACAATAACAAAACATATTAATCAATCAAATTATAACTATTCTAACCCAATCTCCTGAAGTTGATTTGCTATTTTTGATAAAAATTTGTTGGTCACGTTATTTTTTAAGTAAGGCAAAGATAAACTAAATATATCAAAATATGATGCATATTCATTCCCGGTATTCTGTAATCTAAAAATAGGTGAGTTATATTGAGCAACCGTTCGAGAATTTTGACAATAATATATTGTAAATGTTCTGATTAACCTAGGTGGTACATAAAATAAAATCAACTTCAGTAGATCAGGGGTGTCAAACATTGGTTTTATTATTTTATATAAAGTCGTAAGATCGGTTGATGTTCTTCGTTTTTGCAATTTAGTTAATTATAGAGAGTCTAGAATTTTGTTATAATTTAATTGATAACTAGAAAAACCCATCTTTAAATTAATATATCTAAGAAATTTATTTTGAATTCTTTCAATAGAATCTGAGAAAGTAATTTGATAAGGTGATCATATAGAAGAACTATAATCCAGTTGGCTCCTAACTAGAGATGTGTTAAGATATTTTAATGGATTTTTTTTATTAAATCTTTTCCGGTTCTAAGTACAAATCAAAATAATTTTAAAGCTTTGTAAGATATTTTAATAATATTCGCTTCAAATAATAATTTCGAATCGAACAAAACACCCAGATCGCTCACGGTAGAAACATCAGTTATTTTAATTTGATTTAACATATAATTAAATAGAATTGGATTTATATTTTATAGAATCTCATAGCTCGACATTTGCTTATATTGAGTTGCAATTTATTTTGTTGGCACCAGATGTTTTATTTGGATAAATTATGGGACAAAATGTAATAATCAAATATGTTTTTTATCTCTTTGAATATTTTTATATCATCTGCAAATATGAAAACATGTACATTATCAAATATATCAATCACATCATTTATAAATATTCAAAACAACACTAGACCAAGATGCGAGCCTTGAGGTACTCCACTAACTGATTTAAATTTATATGATAATATATCAATTATTTTCACTGACAGGTTTCTATAGGACAAGTATGTTTTAAACCAATTTAGCAAATTACTTTTAATTTCAGATCGTTCTTATTTGTTAATTAGAATTTTATGGTTTACTTTGTCTAAAGCCTTGCTAAAATCTGTGTAAAAATAATCGATTTGGGTTTTTTTTACTCTTTCCACTCCTAATCATGCATAAAACACTGTATTTTGTGACGAGTAACATTATATGCACGAACGCTGCTCGTTACATAAAAAATATATTCCCAACATTTTTTGATATTTTTCTATGGTGAAAGCATCTAGCTAATGTCGTTTCTCTAAGCTTTTCTTTCGGTCAAAGAAGTCGGCAAAAATGGTTGACCACGAGTAATACTTTTTAAAAACGGGCTATGATATTTGTAGTCCCTTTTAATTACTTATATTTATTTTTATTTATTAACACAAATTCTAGCTCCAAGTTCCAATATCAGCCATTTTAAAGACGACTTTACAAAAACAATTTCACTTCAGGAGATGTGAACCAGATGTTCAAATGCAATATTGTTGACGATTCTGAAATACCGCGAAAGTTGTTTGAATTTTATTTATTAGGGATAGTTTTTTGTTTTTAGACGATAAATTTATTTTTATTTGAAATAAATATGTATCCCTAATACCTACTACTAATATACTACTATAAAACTAGAAATCAGATAATCACGTAGAAATTTTGTTGCAATAAATTCGTTATTTGGCCGTTTATTTTCAATTATTGCTATTTTAACTCTAAATAATGATAGTTTATCTGATATTCCAGCGGTAGTTTTGGTTGATTAAAATGGTAAGTTATATATTCACAGAACGCTTTTTATTTCGCCAGCCAAAAAAAAAACAGTAGACCGTTACACGATAATGTAGCATCACTGATGATATAAAATTGTACAATCGAAGTATTAAAAACGGAATTGATGTTAATTTGAAAGTTTATTGTGAATATTAGGACTACCACCTGTTTTGATCCATGCAACATTTCTTATAAGGGAAAAATTACACTAACTATGAGGATGTGAAAAAGGGCGTAACTCAATATTTTGAGTCAAAGCTCATTATTTTTTTTGAAAGGGGTATTAAAATGTTACCCGAAAGATGAAAGGAAGTCAAAGAGAATGAAGGAAAGTATATATTGTAATTAAACTTGTAAAAGAAAATAAGATTTTTTAATTTGAACAACGAAATTAATTTCGGGAACCGCTATTTTTTCATATACTTAAGACAGTTTTTTTATACATTATTATATTAAATATTAAGTTGCCATTGCCATGTGGAAAAGATTTTGATGGAAAGCATTCCATGATGTAAGATTGAACTCCCTAAAGGGAAACATATCTTTATTTCTTTATCTGTTGACGAATTTCCCACATACATTTTTTTATTTAAAAAAATATATTTATACCCCTGTATTTAGTAGCCTTACGTGTCATGTACAAGGCTAAGGTATAAGGAAAAAATCGTTATTGTTTGTCTTAGAAATGGGATGTTCGATCACTGATTTTTGTTTGTTACCTTGATGAGTCCAATCACCATTGTTGCAAAGTTCAAGAACAACGGCGTGTGATTATTACTTTTAACGACATTGTAAATCTCTGTAGAGGATATTCCTTTTTTTGCATTCTGCTTCAAGATTATGGCGTTGTCAATTGAAAATTGGGCACTGAAAAAACAGATGTTCGATACTCTGTGAAGAAATATCATTGCATGGACAATAGTCCCACATAGGTGTCAACTGTAACTGAGTCGGAAATTTTGTGATGATGCAGAAACTAGACAAAGTAATTTTTCAACACACTTGAGATTGAATGCGTCGCTATATTTTTCAATGGATAATTTGTTCAGATTTAAAAATTCATAATTAACATAGAATCATATTTAGATTAGATTTTATTAAGTTGATTTCGTTATCGATTATCACATTATTTTTTTTTTTCTATTTGTTATTAAATTAAGTTCGTATTCTAGAAGACACGTGTTTTATTTAAAGTGTTCGATTTAATAATTTTTTTGCAATTGCTAAATTTCGAACTGTGGTTAATTAGTGGCAATTCATGCGCATGGTGGGATAGATCCCAGGTTCAGGAAGTAATTGTTTTAAACTATCATAAATGAAATAAACAAATATGTATGCACTCGCCCGCAGTGTACCATTGCAATTTGTAAACCAAATACAAATATGTAATGTGATTAATCCAGCGTTATAGATGGTAGTCAATAACAATAAAATATTGCAGTACAAATTTGTCCTGGTGAAAAATAACTTTTATACAAGAATACATTTGATGTAACAAAACACTGTTAGTACATATTTGGACTTTTTTTAGGAATTTTGGGCATTCAAAATTAATTTATTAAAACAAATTAATCCTAGGGATATGTTTTGCGTAGATATGTCATTCTTTTGGCTGTGTAAAATTGCTTTGCCTTTACAAGCCTCAACAATATAATTCAGATAGATAGTAAGTTCTTTTTTAAATAACGTTTTTGTGGTTTAATTGTAATGTGTGTTTTTGATTTATTTTTGTAAATGGATTGTTTTGGAAAAAATAACTCTTTGTACTCAAATTCCTGAAGGTAAAAATTTGTTCCAATTTTTATTTATATAAAGAGTTAAAAACATAACATAGAAAACATGTAATCGTTTCAAGCTATAAATAACATAAATCAAAATGAAAAAGTCCGAAAGCTCTTCTAAATCTATGCTCAGAAAACAGGGGGTTAATCAACATTTACCATCCGGATCGTAAAAAAAAATGGAGATAAGTCTGTCTCTTTGTGTCGTGGTTGGCGCGTTCGCCTACCATTCTTAAAGTCCTGGTTTTGACAGCAGGGCAAAAGTGAAATTTTTATTTTAAGAGTCGATTATACATGTTTTTAAAGACAAAAATCATTTTCATATCCACACTCAGTGGTGTATAGGGCACTGAATTGTCACGGGACCTCAAGAATAATAGGTGGATGCGTTAATCACTACACTATGAGGCTTGCTAACACTTATTTCCACACGATTCCCGTTTCAGGATTTTTACCTGAGAATTGCCATCTTTTCGAAAACGCTCATCCATAATCAAGTTCTATTTTTCTCTAAGATTTGTATTCTTCGTTCACCTGGACAGTGAGCAAATGGATTAAAATTGTATTTTTTATGCTTCCAGATACCAAAATATAAGTTAAACGTTTAAATAAAAAAATTAAACTGATTTATTGTACACAGTAATATAACATTAAATATTTCTATACAATATATTTATACATGTGATGTTAATCAAGCAAATCACATTCAATATTACCCATTAAACAAACCAAATAAAATTGGAGAGATCGACATCAAAATGGAAAACAAATATAAGTATGAGATACAATATACATTAGTAAATGAAGAGAAATTTAAATTTAATTAAATTAAATTAAATGTAAAAACCAAACATTTTTTGATCTGTGAATCAATCGTGTTAAAAATATTAACAATATTCTTAAATATATTGCCAACCTATTAATAAAGTTAATTTTGGACAAACTCAAAATATTGTTGATAAATTACCTGGTCCATGAAGAAGTATAGAAATTGAAAAATAATATTTTCAGGCGTTGCCTAGTATGTAGGTGAAATAATTCAATAAGATGAATCTCACCCGCATAAATAAAGGTTTCAGCCCTTTAACTTCACAAATATCAACAGATGAAAGTATTGAAGGAATAATGATGTTTAAATATAGGCGGAATGGTGAATGTTGCACAGTGTGTAAAGTGGCCACTTAAACCAGCCATTGACAGGTCATAAGCCCTGTAGATGCCTAGACTTCCATATTGCCTTCTCTCGAATGTTCTTCTTCTCTGTTGTAATATGTTAATATTAATAAAGTTATTGTTATTGGCGTATATAATAACGATAATTTTATTAATAGGTTCGATATGAACGTATGAAATTTAATATTATTCAGCCCTTTTATTTGTTTTTAATTGCTTTTGCACTACCTGTTTACTACATATACAGCTGTAAAATCTTGACTTTTCTGATTAAGCTGGTTGGAAGATATGGTTAAGAAAGTCAATAAATTAAAAAAGAAACAAATTAATAAATAATAGGTCAGGGTTGATATGGCCCATACATGATATGAGCAACCCTTTTCTAGTCCAGGCTAGATTGCCAATTCCCTTGGGTTGTTGGCCAGAATATCAAAATGACCATTCACACATACAAAAAGTTAATGTTTTGGTTTGAATAGTCAGAAAAAACTGTATAAAAAGAAAACAATTTTTTTTTTTTTTTTTTAAAAAGATATATGAAGATAATTGAGATGATATTAATAAAGTATAATTTATTAAGACATGTAGAATTTTGGTTGTTGACGGGAGAAGCTCCTACCCAAGTTAGAAGTTATGTAAAAAACGAGGTTTAATACACAATTATTACATACTGAATAAGATACAGCATTATGTAATAAATCGTGAGAGTAACGGCAATGATGAATAGACTGGGCTGACTAAACTGACTACATTATGGAACTTACTGGCATTACCACGCCCTGTGGTCCTTTTAAAGGTTCTGTTCTTTAGTTCTTTACCTCTTCATGTCAGGAATGAAATTAATGTCCATCAAAACGTTAAGCCGGATATATCATCTTATTTTGTTATTGAGTTAACATGCTGTGTGTAGTAAGCCTTGTATAATATAATGTATTATATTTGAAGGGTTTATAGTCCATAGTCGATGACATACACGTGCTAAAAAGTTTTACCTGAAATAGTGTATGTATAATACAATAAAAATATAACATATAATGCAACTATATCCGAAATCGGGAACATCGTTCTGCAGTACATTCACATCGTCCCTACCATGAAAAATTGAACTACAAAGGAACATGGAATATATAAAGAGACCACCAGAGACCAGAGATTTGAAGCAATTTAGGTTATTTTTGTGACATTTGATCTTTGACCATCTTTTATTAAATAATAATTAAAAAAAACTCTAAATGCCAGTAAAGTATTCGTTTTTTTTTTTCAAAAAATGCATCACAGTTCATTAAAAGCACTGCCTACAATGTTACCCATACACAAGTAATAACATTTTTTTTAAAACCCGCACATACACGTTTTGTGCATGTAAACAACAGCTGGAATATAAACAAAACAAACATTTGTAGTTTGTGCCTTAGCCGACCCTGGCCGATGGAGGTGCGCCGATCGGTACGATACAGTACTTAACTGAAGTATATCTGGCACATTTATTAAATTTTACCAATAATTACGGGCATATGTTATATTTAAATTTTGGTTATTGTTTTAATGAAATTCTAGTAGGGTAGGCACTGCTTATGCACCCGTATGAAATGCACGCCACTGAAAGACAGGTACTCATATCCTCTTCTTAAAAATGTTTTCCCTCTCTGTTATAATAAAATTTCAATCTCCCTCGGGAGTGAAATCAAAATTTTGTTGAATTTTTTTGTGCGTTCGTTAAAATTAATGTATTCAAATAATTTCGTTATTATATTTTAATTAGCACTTCCTCTAATTTAGAACACTGTACTGTATTATCAAGCGCCTCCACAGAAAGCGTCCTTAAATTAAAAATAAACTGTTTGATAATTACATAAAGGAAAGGCGGTAGCAAATTCAGCATTTTTTTGCGGGACCACTGAATTTGTCACCTTGCAACATTAAAAATTTAATTCACTTCCGCCTTTCCCCCATTGTAAAATAAACAAACCACAAAAACCCTCCACAGCCTACAGTAAAACCGCGAAAAATGTCGGAGGCTCTATTTTTTTCTAATCGAGCCCGGTCTCGGTGATGTCAAATTACCCCCAGCATATTAACTAAATTACAATTTTTATTCCTGTGAGAGCTTACTACCCTTAGAAGTTTTTTTAATGAACATGATTTAGTATGGCGATATTGTAACGGTAGAACCAGCCCTCAGTAGTGCGTAAAGGAAGGTTCTAGAATTATTAAAAGCCTAAAGTTATTTTACTAATTACCTTGTTAAAAAGCTCTTTTGGAAAAATGATTATTTCATATTAAACACAGTGAAACGAACAAATAGACTAAACAAATATTGATTAATAATATTCACATCTTCGATAGCATTTTTGTTAAATGTAAAATAAAAAGGGTTGAACTTTTTTTTCAGTTTTTTCTACCGGAAAAAATAGTCGAATAACAATCATTTTTTATCATTATTCCGTTTATATACATCATATATAGTAACATAGCAACAAAAAAAAAAGTAAATACAATGATCAAACATTACGGGATCATGGTTGATTATAGATGCAAGGATTTATTCAATACTCTTAAGCATTTTAAGTTTTTTAATTTAAAATTAAAATAATTCTGATCCGGATAGTGCTTTAAATATAGTTTTGATTTAAAATCTCAAATGAAATTTAAGTTGGAAACTCTTTGATAATTTCTCCAATATTTTTTCTTCATGTTAAGATAATGTTTGTCATTGTTTGTACTTTTCATGTTAACGTCCCATGTGTCATTTAAAAAAAAATGTTTTCGTTTTTTGGATATATATTTTTTGGGCGCTTTTTTGTTTTAGTTAATTATTCGTCCTAACTCAACACGGGACTTTGGTCCAATAAAATTTATAAATAGAATAAATAAATTGATGAATAAAAAAAAAACAAAAAATAAATATCTCTAGAAAGATTGTTTGATACTTTTACGCAAACTTCAGAAAAAAATATCCGATTAGATTTTTGATATATGTATGTATAAAGATACTTCGAAATTATTTTTCCAAGATAAATGAATCTCCGCCATACCGTTTACAATAACAAAATGTTCATTAAGTAAATTTTGATGGTATTACGTGAAATAAAAGTCAATTAACTAACTTCAATTAAGTTATACAACTTTAACAATCTTTCACTTCAATCGGATGTTCTATCAGCACTAAACAAAATTTATGCATATTATGTTATATCTTTTTTTGAATTATGATTATAAAGAAGTTTTCTGATTTATTTTCACGAGACAAGGATCCTACTATCTCTCCCATCTGTATTTCCACCCAACCCATCTCCTTATTCCAACCAACCCGATATTCTAACCTTTTCACTTTAGGTACCTAATGATAACTTTTTTCAAACCAACTGTAGTTTATTACATAATTTTGCGTATTAAACAAAATATACTCTGTTCTAGGCCAAAAAAAAAAAGATTTTCAAAGTGACTTATTACTGATTTAGAAATATTTCTCTTATTTTAAATGTCACATCATTTTTAAGAAAATAATTTCATAATGCCTTTTTAGGTTCGAATTCAAAACAGTACAAAAGTTAAACATCATACTGACAATTAACATTTGAACAAGTTTCAAGTATTAAATTGCACTCGTGAAGTAAAATACTCTTGTGACGCTTTTAAAGGTCTTGGTGTCAATTTCACTATTTAAAAAATATATAAGGAGTAACAAATTATGAATTATTTTAGCTATTGACTTATGTAATATTTTAATAGTTACGATTATTAAAATCTATCAACCCCTGTTAATTATTATACATTCTATTTTTTAACACATATAATTTCTACGTTTAACTTGAGAATGACTTATTTACCTTTTGAATATTCAAATGACTATTTAATTTTGATACTTAATATTTGATTACGTCAAATTAAATAATTGGATGGGGTGGTTGTTTGGAGGCAATGTTTAACTATTAGTTATTCTCAAAAAAAAGATACTAAATGACCGAGGACTGGATGAGATGGAGATAAATGAAGATGCTCACCTATGGGCAGAATGGTGAATGTTACACAGTGTGTAAAGTGGCCACTTAAACCAGCCAATGACAGGTCATAAGCGCTGTAGATGCCTAGATTTATATATTACCTTATTTAAGGTATTCTCCATCCCTGTTGTAATTTGTTACTTTATTATCCTGAAGTGTCAGTTCGAAAGCAACTGAAGGCTGACATGCCACAGATCGCATGCGGAATATTTGCATTAAGTGCAATAGTTCATGTACATGTCTTAAATGTTCTTCATCTCTATTGTAACAGCCCCTCAGGAAGTTGAATCCAATCCACAAAAAAATTGGACAAACTCAAAATTATATGTTAAATATTTTACTTTTTATTTCATCAGTACCTACACATTATTTCTAGGATTTTAAACAGAAGAAAAAATGTTTTTTTTAAAATTTGAAATATTCAAATGTCTCGTTGAGTGTGATAATTCAGTCGATTCACGTTGAAATAAAAATAAACAAAACACTTAATTTTTACTTTTCTTTTTTTTTTTTTTCTTACATGATTTTACTTGTAATGGCGCTACTGGTAAATCCAATAAGATAGAAAATCGCCCTAAAATTGTTTTAATGTCTTCTCTATATCCACATTAATACACTTATCTACTTATCTACTGGATAGCAATGTTCAATGATGTTGAAGACATCAACATTTATCGTTTAGCCGCTTTCATTACTTCTGTCGATTGGCTCATTGCTCGTTTGGCATTATTGACAATATGGCTCGAGACAATTATAGCCATATTGTGAATGCGGAGGGCCGACATTACGCTTTATGCGCAAGATTACCTAATTCAATTTGATCAAGCCTGGTATCGAGACAATTCTAATTGGAACCAAAGTTGATCTACAATCTACACCACAGGTTCCTAAAGTGGGCGTATCCGTCTCTCTAGGGGCGTTGGCCCTGGAGGAATAGGGGAGCATTTGTATAAAAAGGAAAGCAAATAGATAAAAAAATTAAACATTATAAAATACATGTGATATGAAAATGAAAAATATATTTTTGATGTCCGAGATGAGCTTTTGATAAATATTTTCTCACAAGCATGCCCAATGTATTATGTTTTTTTTTTTTTTAAAAGACATATTGGAGAAAGGGATATCAAAATTTTGGCATGTATATTTAATTTGTAACGTTATTTTCGATTTCCAGATTCAATATTACTTTTGGCCTTATACTAAAACTTGAAGTTAGGCTATTTGGGTTTTTCATGAAATATGAATAAATCATTAAAGATCTTGGAATAACTTTTGATAAATTAAATTTAACCATCACATTGATAACATCTCCAAGAAAGCATCCAAAATACGTGGAATTAATTTGCATAGATAATTTGCTTGTCGCTTGCTTGAATTTAATTATAAACTATGGTCACCTAATTATAATATTTATATAATACGGAATAAATCGGTTCAACGTACATTATTTAAAATCGTTAATATTTATAAATGGATTGAATAATTTTATAAATTACTATTATGATCGTTTAGAATACTTTCATATGTTTAATTGAAAATAAAAAAGGCTTTTAGCTGGTTTAGTATTTTTGCACAAAATTATATCCAACTTTATAACACTGTTATAACAAAACAAGGTGAAATTGTTTATAATTTTTGAAATCTTTATTAATTCTTCTAAATCTATTTCATCGCCTTCAAAGTTCTCGTTTTTTGATATTATACGAACGTTTTTTTTTATCTTCAAAACAATGGTTTAAGTAGATTTTTGGAATGGCCTTCAAAGCGCGCAGCGATTCAGTTTTTATCTTTTAAATCTTGTCAAAACGGTGTCCCCGGAATGATTTATAAAGCTTAACAAATAGCTCAAAGTCACACAGTATTAAATCAGGCAAATACGATGGTTGTGGAAAGATATGAGCTGAATTTTTAGCGAAATGGTCTCAAAGCATTCGTGTTTTTTGTTAGCAGTTTAGCCCGGTGGAAGGAATTTATTTATAATACACCACACCACGATAATCGAAGAAAACTTTTAACTTGATCTTGATTTTTGATCAACTTTGACTCGATCTTACCGGTCTTAACTTACCTTTTGCACAGTATTCGCTTGATTGGTCAGTTATTTCTGAATTGTATGCATACATTCAAGTAGCATTCAAGTATCATCATTTGAAATGGTTTGTACTGATTAACAAAGTCTTTTATTGTCAAAATATGATTTTTGAGCACAAAATCTTTGATTTCCTTGACGTGTTGTTCATCAGTTGAAGCTGATGCTCGTCCAGGGGAATTTTTGTCTTCAGCGCTTTCTCTGCCTTCTTTGAATTGTTTATAGCACTTGTAAACATTTTTGTGACATTATTTGGTCGTCGAAGGTTTTTTGCAATATTTTCAACATTTTCGCAATTTCAATCCGCTGACAAAATTAAATGCACCTTTATTGCTCAACAAAACCAGACATTGTAAAAATCACTCAATTACCTTTGTGTTGTTCACAAGCGAGTGCCTAATTATCGGAGAAATGCAGATATTGGTATAAAATTTGACACAAGATATTGGTAAAAGTTGTCAAGTTTTTTAAAAAATTGCTAGATTTCGAAGAGCCCGGGTATTTTAAACAAAAAAAAATGCTTTTTTTTATCACAGTAGTAGATGCCAATGTTATCTTTGCTCAAATTAACTTAAATTTACCTCACATTAACTTGCATACCAATGCTGTCTTTGGTGTGGAAAATTTTAAACCCAACGTCGGATTTTTTCCTCTCTGCCTAGAATCCTCAGAACAGTCAACGAAATCTCACAAAAAAGTTCTGTCGATGTGTTCCTACACCAAACGCAAGCATTCTAGAAGCAAGTGGTGTTATCACTCTTGACTTGAGATGTCACACTTGCCATGTCTACATAGATCGTGCCATGACTATACCTGTTGTACATTTATATAGATTCTAAGACGCTTCGGTTACGGTTCGGCAGGTTAATATGAGGAGGTGATAACAGTTTATTTTAAATTATCTGCTTCAAAATATTGTCATAAACAATTTGTATTTAATAAGATAAAGTTCTTTTTAAAATTTAGCCAAAACAATTTAGTCAATCTAGTCTGTAGCTTGGAAGTTCAGTTGACGCAAATTGACAATTCTGACTGCTTTAGTTTTGGTAGCGAGAGCATTAATAATTGTTCTCAAACCAAATCCTCATATAAAATACTACTAAATAAATTTTTTGGATAAATAATTCATTGTTAATTGCTGTGATAAATATGTAAAAAAAATATTTTCTTTAAATTAAAAATTAAATAGAGTTGTGGTCGCGTGGCTAGTGTTGCGAATTCATGGATCAGAGGTCCGAGATTCGAACCCCACTCTACCCCAACTTTATTTCCATTTTCTGATAGTAAGTTATTACAACTCGTTTGAAATGACCTCAAAATCGATATATAAGAACGCAAATATTTTTCCTTTTTAAAAAAAAAATACATATATTTTCTTTTATTACAGATCATAAATAAAAGCGGGTTTTCGAAAATTGCAAAACATGCATTTCTCTGGATTACAATATTAATTGAACGAATTTCTTCACATAAGGCCCTTGAAAAATTAAAATTTTATGAATAAAATTTATTTTAGATCTGACATTTTTGCCCGTGTAATGACTACACAACTCCGGAACTTTTCAGTTCTCGGAATTCTTCAGTTTTTAAAAAAACATACCATAGAGAAACATTGAGTATTTTTTCTTCTAAAAAATTGGTAGTGGTTCAAATAAGTTTGGGAACCGGTGGTCTTCATATACTTGCACTATAAGTGCGAATATCTTCCACCTACTATTTATTGTCTGATGGTTTATTGATGAGGTTATTAGACGCTCAGGACCACAGCGCGTTGCTACATTGTGTGTTGTTGGATTGATTAAATAATGTGCATTGATTTGAAAGCAATTAGATTGTATGGCTGACGTCAAACTTGATTACTCTTGCATATTCAGTGGAAGAATAATTTGTCACTTTTTTTGGCATATAGAATTTTATGTACAGCTAGAAATAGCAGGCGCCACATTCAACAGTATGAAGGCTGTCTGGAGATCGGATATTTTCTCTGTAAAAACCTAATGTCACCTAAGTTACGCCGGTTTAAAACTGATACTCCTCTACGGGTGCGAATCGTGGCACCTCACTAGGGCAGAAAACAGCTAAATTTTGAGTTTCGAGAATGAATATCTCAGAAGAATCTCGGGTGTGTGGTGGTTTGACTTTGTAAGAATGAAGCAATAAGAGAACGGACGCAGCAAACTCCGGTGACAACTGCCATCAAGCGGAAGGAATACGGTTGTAATGATATTTCTAATATCATCGGATTCGTCTCGATGAGGTCTACAATCTGCCAAAATATGGTATGTCTTCATTTAATAGGGTTAGAGAATATTATCTGTTTAACTTTATAATATATATAGATGGAAATTTGAGATATGTCACTTTTAAAACATGACATGGTATCAGACGTGACATACTATTGTTAGAAGTTAAGTTATGATATTATATCAAACACATCTTGTTTTGCGGTCTTTGTTTTAGTTGGTACAATATGATATTTATTTATTTATTTATTTTGTTCATTAAAGCCCAAAAGGCATTTACAAAAAATAAAAATGAAATACACGCTAACATACTAAATAATAAACAGAATATACAGAAAAAAAAGGTGAAATTAGTTAAAAAGGATATGATAAAAAGTTTTACAAAGTAAAAAAAAAAAAAACAATACTAACAAAGGTATGCAAGAAAAAACAGTAAGCATGTAAACAAAAAATGCAAAGATATAAGCTTATAAAATAATTTATGTAAAGCAAACAATAAATAAAGTGTTACGGTAAGCAAGAAAGACATTTTTAAGTTAAGTTAATAAACAAGCAAGCATGTATTATCACGAAAAAATAAGAAATAAAAATACGTATCTATGAAATGCGTATTTGCCAATACTATAATGCAATTTGATATAATAGTAAAAAATAAAAAACAAGTATAAGGTAATAAAAGTAAACTAGTAAGTTTTTTTTTTTTTAATTTATGAAATTGATTTGTCAATAATAGTTTGACGAGCAGCCACAAATAAACTTGATATTGTGGACTTATAACTTGATATGTCAAACATATCTTGTTTTGTCAACCATTACTCTATTTATTAAGATCTAGAGATGGTTAATCAAGTCTGCTGAAGGATATATAGATATGGTATGATAAACATATCTTCTTTTGCTTTGTTTTTTTTTTAAATATAATTTTAATGAGGGTCTTTCTCCTAAATAGCTTCATAAATTATGTCAGGGATGTCTGGAAAAAAAAATAGCATTCACGTTTTAGTTAAAATAAAATCCTAAATAACAAATGTTCGATGCATCTACTAACACAAGAATGAGACTTGTAAATTGTGATTCTGATTTTTCAGAGCTCATCAAATTTTATAATTTATTTACTTCAAAATTTATAAATAGTGACATTATCATACTTAGCCATTTCCCACTCATGTTATGATGAATTGTCATCATAATCATTTTACATATAAACAACGTATATTGATGTATTTTATGAAATGAAAGTTAAAGTGATCGGGCTTACACTTCAGGTGCCAGTCCAGGCACAACTAAATATTTCAGTGTATAACCACATTTAAAACCAATTTTTACCCTTTTCCCAGCCAAAAATTGATCCCAGGACCAATAGCATGGTTAAACGTTTTGTCAGTTAAAATATACAAACGCACTTGAATGCTTGATAGCAATAGAAGCAAAAAGTACAAAAAAACTTTTTTTTTAATGAGTAAAGGGATTGTTATAAATAGTACCAATAACAAATTAAAATACGTATAAAACACGCATCCTGCGTGAATTTTTTTATAGAACGATTCCATTTCAACGTTAATAAAATATAGGTTGTTTCCATGATGTAGTGGTTAAGGTGCTCGTTTTTGCTCGGGTTTGATTCCTGGTGATAACATGGCTTAAAATCAACAAACTAAAACAGAATGTTGGAAAAACAAAATACATAGAAAAAGGAAGAAAAAAAACAAGCATAACGATGATTGTACATATAGATGGTGAAACTACTGAGAAAGTGGATAGAATGAATTATTTGGATATAATATTGCACTCAAAATGAACTATGAATGCTAACTTTGAGCATGTTTTTAAAAACTTTGAGGAAGATTGAGATTGAGAAAAATGAGAAGGAAGATTGAGAAATGAATAAGATAGAAAAGCTGCTGAACTTATGTATAAAACTATAATCAATCCACATGTAGATTACTGCTCAACAGTATTATTTTTAGCCAATGACGGAAATTTAAAAAAATTGGAAATACTTTAAATTAGAGCCATGAGAATAGTGCTAAAAAAAGTAGGTGTACTAAAATAGATGCGAGATAAATGCTAGAAGATCTTAATCGGATAGCAATAAAAAAGATACTGATATACCGTATAATATACTTATTTTAATATTTGAATTCTTAAACCATCAAATGATTAAATACTTTATAAATAGGATAGTGCTGAATAAAAATTTCCATATTAATTTTACTAGAAAGAAGGATAGAATAAGGCTGTCATTAAAAAAAATATCTTAAACTTGTATAATGTATAAAGGTTTGAAAATGTATAAAAAGATGCCTGAATGTATGAAGAATGAAAAAAAATTGAATGTAAAATGATGTAAATAGATATGTTAGTAAAATGAGTGTTAATATTAGTTTACATACTATGTATTATAATATAAGCTAACTTTAAAAATAAATTAAAAAATATTGTGATGTTTCTCAACCAAGTTGTTAAAAAAAACAAAGCCTTTGTGTTATGCGCCCAAGAGCTTACAAATAATTTACTAAATAAAATCAACACGACAAACTTCACTTTCCATACAAAATTTCTGACAACAGGAAACGCGTTTTACTCCTCATGATCGAAAAATTATCGTCATCCCCATGTCCGCACCCCGTGGTACATAGATTACTATATTTGTTAAACCAAATGCAGAATAAATTGATCATTTGTTACATGAAAGTAAGGTGATTAGTCTTACACTTCAGATGCTAGTAAAAAAAAAAGATATATTGCAGTTTAAAAAATCTTTAAACACCAATATTTTACTTCCGAACTGTCAAAAATCGAACCCAGGACCTCAAAAGTAGTAGGCAAATGCGTCAACTAGTACACAATGTCAAAGAGCAGCCATCGAGACTAAAGTACGCGTCGAGGGTTCTAGTTTGCTTTTTTTTTAGTGAAGGAATAACCCGCTAAGTCTTTATTTCAGAAGCGTTTCAGCAGATGGGAAAGAGAGGACATAGAAGGAAGTTGCGAAAATACACCACAAAGCTCTGACCAAAATTGAGGAAAAATCTTTCTTGAATTTTTTTGTGCAACCAGCGGCAATCAAACCCGCGAGGTCAGATGGCGTCCAGCCAACTGCGCCACGCCGCCTGTCACACACAGAACTGTATTGCCCGAAAACAAGTAGAATCAGATATTTCAAATGCCTATTATTTCATTTTGAATATTCAAAACAAATATACATTTATATATCTATGCAGATTTGTTTTCTCATCTTTAGTATTTAGTGTCTTATAGAAGTACGAGTTAGGACTCCCGGACAAGACATCACAGAGATATATGTAAACAGTTTCAGCCCCGACTATCCCTCGCGATCCACTCAGGGGTAATGTATTTTGTAATTGTTCGCAATTCCGGGGCTCCGTGCGTGGATATTACGTAATCTGTATTTGGTCTCCAATATAATTGCTAGCATAGTTCAAATCAAATCGCAGGTAAACACTGTGGCTGTTTACTAATTACGTGGAATAATACTCTCTTAATAATCCAGCTAGAAATGCTTTAGAAGAGGACATATTTCCTACACATGAAATGCTCCAAGCTTCTTACGAATTTTAAACCTGCGAGAAACATAGTGAAATTACTTTTTTTTTTGCTTCTTCAGACGATAACCGATTTTTATAATTTGACCTTATGTTTTAAATGAACTGGTTATATAAATCTCAACTACGAAATAAAAAAAATGGGTGCTTGAACACGTCGAAAAAATTAAAAACGAAATAATGACCGAATGCACATGTTAATGAATAATGTTTGGTTTAAAATTTAGTTATTTATTTCTCCATATTTTTCGCTTACAAACTATAATTAATAATAAAAAAAATGTGACCTCACTGGGGTTTCCCGTGCCGAGGACACTTAACAATTTAGTTTTTTTTTAATTACATTTGAGAATAAACAAAGAATACTCACTTAAAAAACAAACATAATTAACAAATATTCAGACAATTTTAAGGTATTTATGTACATCTATATTATTTATATTACAAAACACACAATGAAAACAAAAAAACCTAACATAAGCTATACAGTTGTGGAGCAGTTGATTCAGCATTGGTATGGGCGAATGAGACACTCCATTTTACTTCTACCTAGCTCCACTATCCATTTTTTTATAGCCTTTTTAAACATTTTCTCATTACTAATTGCTTTAATAGATAGTGGAAGTAGGTTATAGATTTTAATTGAATAATACTCAAAATCCCTTTGTCCGAAAGTGGTATTAGTTTGTATTTGTTTAAGTTGTTTATGTGTTGAGGATCTAGTGATTATATTATTTGTATATGATGTATTGTGGTTATGTCTTTCATTTGAGTAAGAGTAGTTTTTGAATCAATAAGTGAGTATTGTTTTAGCGTATAATTGTTTTGGTGTCATAAGTTGTGATTTATGGAATATTTCTTCAGTAGATGTCTGTATCGGGACTCTGAGTATTATTTTAATGATGGATTTTTGTGCAACCAATACACTATATTCTTAACGTAGGATTCATCGAATTACTTATTTATTTATTTATTATTATAACTAACGGCCGTAGCCAATTTGTACAAAATTAAAGTTAAATACAATGTTATATATTTTATGAACGTCAATAAATTACAACTATAAAGGTGACTGAAACTGAACCCGCCATAGCAAATTCGCATATAGAGGAGGTCATTTGATAATTCTTTTTCTCTTAGTGCCCTGTCAGGTATCCCCAACGTTGGCTATCACTCTGGCAAAAGTCTCTCTGTCCTGTGCTGCCCGGAAAATCTGCTCCACAGTCCTGAAGCCAGTCCAGTCTCGTATATTTCGCAGCCGGGACATCTGTCTTCTTCTAGCCCTTCTGTGACCCTCAATCTTGTCTTTCAAAATTAAATGAAGCAAGTGGTACTTTTCTCCACGCATTATATTTTTGTATTATATTGGCTAATTATTGGACTTTGTTTTTCCTAAGTAAAGTTTCATAGTTTAGGAGATATGTCAATTTTTATACTTCGTTGAGATTTTTCCAAAATTTGACCTTCAAGTATTCAGAACTTAGTTTTTAAAAAATATTTTAGTATTTTTTTATTATGTGTTGGTAGTCATAAATGTTTGTGATTAAAGTACGTCGTAACTTTTCTCAAACAAGGGTTAAAAAATAAGATATTACGCTGAAAAAAGAAAAGTGAAGAGCTAGAGAACTAACTTATAGTAGAATAAATGAGTGAAAAAACGAAATCTTTTTTATTTCAAGTTGAAGTTTATCGTAAAGTTTTTTTTTTAAAGATATCTTATCTTTTAACCATAGTTTAAGGGAAATCCCAACGTATTTTAATCACAAATGTTTATGACTATCAAAAAAAAAAATTAAAAATACCAAAATTATGAAAAAAATTACAAATTTTGAAAAAATCTCAATAAAGTTTAAAAATTTACAAATCTCCCAAACTATAAAACTTTAGTTCGGGAAAGCAAGATCCAATGATTAGCCAATGACCTCCTTTATATGCCAATTTGCTTTGGCGGGTTCAGTTCCAGTCACCTGTATAATACAACTCAATAATTAGTAAATAAATTATAAGTAAATAAGACAGTGAAATACCAGGCATGGCAAATTCTTGAAGATATACATGTCAAAGTCGGAGTAATCAGTGTGCATGCATGCGTAAATTTACGAATTAAATCCAAGAGGCAAATTAGCATAGAAAGAATAAAAAATATGTTTGAGGAACATATTCACAATGTTATTCAAATTTTGAACACCGAACAATCCTCATTCGAACGAGTATTAGTATATGATTATATATATATATTATAGTAAGGGGGACTCTTTTAATTAATTTGACTTTTTTTCCATTAAGTATATAAAAAAATACGAAGCCTACTTAAAAAAAAACATTGATATGGCGTTCTTTCCTCTCTGCATAGTCGTGCAGTTAAACAGTGTGACGGTTTGTTGTAAAAGATAAATTTGATAGTTGGTATGTTTTTGTTTTTTCCTTTTTCCTAAAATCGCATACTTAACGATTTCCTCAATTCCTATATCCATTGATGCTAGTAAAGTGAAAGAACTCAAACTGAAATGAAGGAAATATGGATGTTCGAACATAGGCAAAATGGTGAAATATAGGCCTCGTTGATCTCTAGACTTCCATATTTTCTTATCTAAAATGTTTCCCATCTCTGTTGTACTTTGTGAATCTTAATGACTCTGTAGAGAGTGAAATCTAGTATAATGTCTACAAACATTTGGATAAACTCAAAATATTGTATTTAAACCAACTTGTCCGGAAAGTTGTTCAAACGTCTGGTATATGAAATGATTTGATATGACGAATCATTTCACAACAACCATGTTTTCAGCTCTCTTACTTCACTAAAATCAACGAATTGAGTAATTAAGGAAATATAGATGTTTAAACATAGACAAAATGGTGAATGTTACACAGTATGTAAAGCGATCACTTTAACCAGCCAATGGCAGGTCCAGTAACTGCCTAGTCCTCCATATTTCCATCTTTAAAATGTTCTCCATCTCTCTTATAATTTGATAATCTTAATGACTTCCTAGGGGGTGAGAAATCCCGTCTTTGTCTCCAAACATTTGAACAAACTTGAAATATTGTGAAATTATTAAATATTTGAACATTTACATTTTATATTAATATGTGAACACTTCACTGGACACAACCCGTGTCGAGGCGTACAGGGTAGTTATGAAATTTTCTCTTGTCTGAAGAAGTCCTAGAACTTTACACTTTTTATTATGTATTGCATACTAGAAACACAGCGTTTATTTGTGTTTGGGGAATGGAGTTATGGATACGTGTCCTCTTTGCGTTTAGTGTAAAGAACTCATTTAATCTATTACTACTACCATCCCGCCATTTTCTTGTGGAGTAGGCAGATAGAATAGACCGCCACACACATCTATCCTGGCATACATTTCGACATCATCTTCTACCACATTCATACATCTTGTCATACATGCCCTTCAGTTTTGCCAGCTTTTGACATGACCAGACTTAAGATTTTGGTTTTTCTAATCATGCCACGTCTTCCTTGATCATCCTGGTCTCACGTTATGGTCCATTTTTGCCATATAGGTATACTTGTTTTATAATTTTTTTGTTATCCATTCATTCTATATGATCAAACCATATCAAAGACCATTATTCAATCAATTGTGCCTGACTCAGATTTACATTCTCGCCTGATTTCATCATTCGTAACCCTGTTAAACATTGATTTCCCACACATTCGTCTATGAGATTCCATTTCGACCGCGTTCATTCGGATTTCATCGTTCCTCTACCAGTTCCATGTTTTACTTCCATACATTAGTTCTGGGACTAAAACTTCGTTGTGCACTGCCAGTTTAGCTTTGATTGACATTTTTTTATTAGCGATTACTGTGCTTAGTGCGCCGTTCATTTTGTTGCTAGCATTCACAATTCTTTGTTATCTTTTTCTTATCTTCCATTTCTTGAAAACATGCCTTCCAGATACAAAAAAATCTTCTTGTTGTTTATATTTTTTTTTTTGCAGTCAGTAATCTCTCTTCCGCTTTCAAATACCATAACTTTTGACTTACTTTAGTTCATCGCCAGTCGCTCTCCAGGCATGCATCATACATAAATCTAGATATCCAATCAACTATTTAGTTTAGTATTGTGTAAGAAAGGAGAGACAGAATTATAGTAAAAGGAAGACAAGATTTTGAAAAAAAAAATCAATAAGGATAGTTTTAAATGGGTGACTAAACTATGAATAATTTCCCTTTTAATATTTTTCTTACATAGATCCCAGTCAATGTTACATTTTTTCGAGCTTGTACACATAAGACATTTTGAAGCGTGCGCTTTGGAAACGCGTGTTTTAAGAACGAAGAGGGTCCATAGATTTATAAACACGTAAAACGCTGGCGTTTGGTCAAACGCGCGTTGTCAGATTTTGTTTAGAACGCGCCTTGCGCGGGCGTCATTCGTCAGCCGCGCGCTTTAAGATACACGTTGGCTTAACTGATTTATACATCGATGAAATTCAAAAGCCACCAGCTTTTGTACATAAGAATTCCCAATTATTAAAAAAGATTTTGAAAAAACGTTATTGGGAGGAGCTGGTAGAAATTTTCTTTAGTTCTGAAAGTAATAATTTCCAAATTCACGCCCCACTAAAGCGCGCAGTGAACAAGTAAAGCCACTTATTCATTAGTGGTTATTTTATTACTGGGGAAGAAAGTCAACATATTTTGGTAGAGCAGTCATGTTCATTTTCATAACGGGAAAGAATGTTAACATATTTTCTTTCCATTTAGTTGTCTTCAGAACTTATGGGAACCTCTTGATATCTAAAGAGAGACGCCAATCTTTTTTTGTCATAAAGTTTCCAACTAATAGAACTCCTTTGTTAACTACTAATGTGTTGCTAATTCAAATTAAGACGTTCTCATTATGTGTGTATTCAATCATTGAAATTGTCAATGGTATACAATCCACGTGTAATTTCTGTCTTTACGTACATTTCCCCCTAAAATATTGGTTAAGCTGATAACACCAGGGTCTCAGACACCTTCAGCAGGATGTATCATCAGAATGGATAATTCACCTGTCACTTGTGTAGTGCGAATGGATGTTTCTACTCTGTAGCTAATCTGTATTGATTGATTCCATTATCTTAGTGAATAGATTATGTGTGCCTACTGACAGCCTTTATGAAGACAAGAGCTTTGTCAGTCAAATACCATAAGCTATGAGAGAATCAATGGACCGAGATATAATTTACTATCAGAGCTCAAGCATTTTGATACGTTTAGCTAGAAGTCTATAAAGCCCCTCTCTGCGAGTATGTAATGAAAACACTTCAAGGTACTGAATAATTAAATAGAGTTATCTTCATCAGCTCAATAATTTCCCTTTCCGTACCCAGTGGTGCATAAGGCATTTAACATTAGAACATTTAATTCAGTGCATTTTCATTATTAATTAACTTCAACTTTTCTAGGAATTACACCCAGGATCTAAAACATGTTAGACGGACGCGCCGACGTGGAAAACTTTTCTCCACTCGATTTTTCTTTACAGGATTTTAACCTGACAGTAGTCATCGAGTCAAAAACACTTGTCAAGGGTTCTGGTTTTATTTAACAAACAAAACTGTTTTCTCCATCTGCCTAAACACATTTTATTGTGTAAAAGCCTTAGAAGTACTCATTTACTGAAGTCTTATAATATTAAAATTTAAATATGAGAAAAAACACTAAGATAATATTTATTTATTTATTAACGGACATTGTCCATGTATACAATTTATAAGGTTTTTAAACCTACAATATTTATATTACAATAAAAGAATAGTTTTAAACATTAAAAAAAAAAGAAAGAAGCATTGACAAACATAAGGGACATCGAGACAAGATCTGGACTATTTATTTAGTGCTCGTTTAAATCGCTGTAAACTTAAACCAAAAAAGTCCAGATCTTGTCTTGAGTTAACAATACGACAAAGACGGGTCATTGGAGAATTTAGGCCATAGTTTGTTCTATGCTAATCGATGAACAGTACTTCATTGTTTCTCAATCTACGAGTCAGAACATTGAATTTTACTTGTCCCAGTAATGATGGAACATCGATTTAACCATTTAGTATGCCGAACATATATATGGAGTCAATATTAGTTCTACGTTTTTGTAGACTAGAAATATTTAACATTGACTCTATTTCTATATGGAACTAATGACAGGAAATTATACACATTTTCCATTTGGTAAATTTTTAATGAGAGTAATGGGGTATTTTTAAGTATTATAAAAATGATAATTTGCTTAAATGTGTGTTTTGGTTTATTCTAGGTGTAAATACTACCACCAAAATTAGCAGAGTATCGTCCATGATTCAAGCAGGGGAAACAGAAGAAAATGAGAAGATAGAATATTTAAATGTGAGTATTTTATTATCAGTATAGTTTATTTGAAATCCCTTATCGTTAAACCAGACTCGTGCAAACACTATTTTTTAAAAATTGAAGCTGAAATTATGGTTAAAAAAACGGACCTTCTTTCTTTAATGAATAAAATATACTTTTACTATAATTTTCTCGTTTTTAGTAAATTGTGTTTTAATATTAACACTCATTTTTAAACTTATTGATATCTATTGTATTCTTTCAGTAGCCTTTATTTCAATTAAAAATAAAATGTATACCCGGTTACCGGCCATGCCTTTGTGGGTTTTTTTTGTGTTAATGTTTTAGTTTTTTTTGTGTATTTGTAACTAATGTATACCCATTGTAAATGCAAAAAACAAATTATAATAAATAAATTATTATTTATTAATTTACTGATACGCTCCAACCAAATTTATCTGTGCGTGCGTTCAGAATCAATAAAACTACACAATACTTTTTTTAATATTGGGTGTTATCAAATTTAAAAATGACCACAATTTTTTTTTATGTTTAAAAAATGTACGTCATTCGAAAGAAAATTGTCTGCATTACAAAAAACTGTGATCATTTATACGCTACATATATTATTTTATTTGATTACAAGCCTTCAAAATGGAATCGCAAGAACACGAATGAGCTTATTTTCGACACCCTCTTTTGTTTCGCCTTCAATCGTGGGAACAAAGCTGCCAAAGCTGTTTGTGATATTTGCTCAGTTTACGGTGAAGATGTTATGGATTATTGACAAATTTATCGTAAAACAATGAAAGAGAATACATAATTAACTAATTTGTTGGTGTTAGCATAAGTTGTGTCCATTTTTTCCAAATTTAATAAAAATCAAGAGAACACAACAAAAAAATGCAAAATTACATTTTCACCGTGCACTGTGCGAATATCGCTAGCAGCTTTATTTACCAAGAATGCTTACTTCCGTCTACTTGACATTCCGTTTTGAAGGCTTGCAATCAAATAAAATAATTTCAATTTCTCGTATTCTATATATACTCATAAGCTTGGTTTTAATATTGAATTCCCGTGCGTGGTTGACTATAGAGAATGAAAGTAAAGAGAACACTAGCGACATCTTTTGTTAAAAACCTAAAGTATTTATACATCATCGGTTTTTTAGATAGATAACGGCGAGAGTTTCTTTTTTTCTATTAACTTTATCATTAAACTAGACGGTTTAATTAATAATATGTTGGGTTCGTTCAAATCTTTATTAACTAACTGTTGATATTTTGCAGATGAAATTAGAATCAATGTTGAATAATCCAGATTTTTCGAAAGAAAATTTGTACATGCCAAAAATATAGGTAAAAATATGTTTGAAGACAAATAATTAAAAATTTCGAATTTCACCAAAACCAATACTTTAATTTATTGTAAACTCAGTTATTTTCTAATTTTATGCTTTTTATGTTCATGTTAATTTTTTGGAACATTAAATATTTTTTTAAAAATCAAAATATAAACCATTTACCGTATCGAAATTTTTCTTAACATCTTGAATCAGTTCAACATCGCTTGCTTCGAAAAATAGCGTGAATGCTTGGACTAGAGAGAGATAATTATTCTTATGCTGAAATAGAGTCAATGTTAAATATTTCTAGTCTACAAAAACGTAGAACTAATATTGTCTCCATATATATGTTCGGCATACTAAATGGTATAATCGATGCTCCATCATTACTGGGACAAGTAAAATTCAATGTTCCGACTCGTAGATTGAGAAACAATGAAATACTGTTCATCGATCAGCATAGAACAAACTATGGCCTTAATTCTCCTATGACCCGTCTTTGTCGTATTTTTAACTCAAGACAAGATCTGGACTTTTTTATTTTCAGTTAACAACGATTTAAACGAGCGCTAAATAAATAGTCCAGATCTTGTCTCGATGTCCCTTATGTTTGTCAATACTTCTTTTCTTTTTTAAAAATGTTTTAAACTATTCTTTTGTTGTAATATTTAAACCTTATAAATTGTTTACATGGACAATGTCCGTTAATAAATAAATATAAAAAGGAATATATTTTTTCTAATATAAAATTAAAAGAGGTATTTTTTTAATAATTTTCAGGATTTATTATAAATTCCCACATAAAAGCTTACTGAAATCAAATCACTTATATATTTATAAGCTGATGTCAATGGGCATTTTATTTATGTACAAAACTATATAAAAAGAGCGTGCAATCTGTTTCGTCTAGACCGAGCAATCATGATTATAGTTTTTGTTCGTGGTCGAACTTTTATATCTTTATTCTAACTGAATAGATAAGAAATGGTTCGGAAACTTTTTATCATCAAATGAAATGTTTTCATTATTGGACAAATATAAAAATATAAATGTTTGTAGAGCCATCTTTATATTCATCCTCTGTACGTGTGATGTCACCGTATTCCTCCTAAACGGCGTAAAGCTAGGGTTTCCTAGGACAGCGGTGCCCGTATCTTAACGGCCGTAGTGAACAGTGATTTGGCCGACAGCCGTCGTAACGGTGACTAGAGAGTGGCTTTATTTTTTAACGGTGTTACTAACACCGTTTTCCTAGGGAATCACTCTCTAGTCACCATTACGACGGCCGTCCACCGCATCACCGCTCACTGCGGCCGTAAAGATACGGGCACCGCTGTCCTAGGAAACCCTAGCTTAACCGATGCGGTTTTCAGAGAAATATAGATCTTTACGCTGTGCGTGTTCGTAGATATTAAAATATTTAATCGAATATGTAAAAAAGAGGTTAGGAGCTTAAATGTTTTATTCATTGATCTACCAGGGTTACATTTGAGCAGAATGCATTTGCAAAAAAATGGAAAGATGTTTTTTTTTTGTAAAAAAAATATTGTTTTTGAATGTTTACAAAAAACATTTGTTTTTTGTGGATCTCAATCAGATTCTTTCCTTAAATTTCTTTTAATTTCTACCCATTTATGTATTTTTATTGGATTTTTGGTAATACTAAAATAATATTAAATTCAAAACATTCATTTAAATCGTATTCCTATATAAGTACACCCCTCTGTTGGTGAGAAGACCGAAGTTTGACGTTTGCAAAAATAATGCCATATATCAAAAAATATTTATTTTATGTTTTGGAGTTCAACCATAAACAAGTACCTATTCATTATTTGAATATCAACAATTTTAAGTTTTGGAATTTAATCACAAACAAGTACCTAGGTACCTACTTATCAATGAAATGTCTTTTTCCAAGGTAATAAATAGCAACAAGCCAACGTTCGGGCAGGACAGCGTCTGTCGGGTCCGCTAGTTTTAAATATAAAGTCAGTGTTTGCTAACATAAACAAAAGAAGCCGACAAGTTTCCGCATTGCTAGTTTATGACATTATGAACAATACTATGTGTTATAATACTATGTATAATAAATATGTGTTTATGTTTTTCCTTTTTTAAAAAAAAATGTTATTACTATTTTATTTTATTTTTACATCTGAGTATGTTTTTCATTCTTTATTTCTATTCTTAATTCTTAATTACTCTTACAAGTTTTCTTCATTTTTAATATTATTTCCATTTGTAAATACTCACTACAAACTACAAACCTTAAAATATATTTTTTTTCACTTAAATTTAAATTTTTAAACAACTTTCATTTATGTTTTCTTTTTCCTTCTCTTTTTTATACTTTCATAATTAACATTAGATTTAATTGCTTTTTAATATGGAAACTTCACTGGTCCATTAGAATTAAGTCCAATTGTGTAAAATATTAAACTTTGTAACTGTACTGTATGTTTCCTGAATAAAAGAAAATAAAAAATAAAAAAAAATAAAAAAAATACTTCTTGTTCACGTCCGCTCCTGTGTGGAGTGTGCGAACATCACTGAACGCCTTTTGGAAATAGAGGCAAATCGTCCAAATCAGCGATTGTGTAAAGCTAACCATTTATTGTTCTTTTGATAATAATGTTTTAAAGTAACTTTGATTTTGTAAAAATAAGTAATATATTTTTTTATTTATTATAAATCACCTTCTTACAAAAAAAATATCTGTGCGCCCAGCGCTCAGCCCGCTCTCAGTAAACGATGACGCTAGCCGATTACCTCAGGTTATTACTCCGTTTAAAAAGAACACTTTATTTTATATCTTTAACCCAGTCGCGGTTTTTTAGTACTAAAACAAGCTTGCACATATCAAATATAATTGGATGATTCTCTATTCAGAAACTAGTATTTTGAACATTATTTTCAAAATTCCATTTTTCTTTGATATGACACCGTCAATATAATATAACAAATGACATAGAACATGTGGCGTTCGAAGTGGCCGTTTTCGGCATTATTTATTTAAACAGGAATCGGCCAGTGCTCAGTGTTGACATTTCAATCATAAGGGAAATATCTAATGAATGTCATTGTAGTATTTTTTAATAAAATGTACAAGTTTTGTATAATAATAGTGTAGAATTAAGCTACGTATATAAGTAAGTTAATAATAACCATTGTTTTAGTTGATCCACAGAATCACAGAATAAAATTGACATTAATAATTATATTACTTAAATATATTATGTGATGACAAATAATGTATTATCTGTTTTTATTATTTTATTTATTGATTTTTTTTTTAATCTGGTATAAGTATCCTATTAACATGATACAACAGAGATGAAGAACGTTTTATAGAAGGGAGTAAAGAAGTCTAGGCATCTATAGGGCTTATGACCTGTCATTGGCTGGTTTAAGTGACCACTTTACACACTGTGTATCATTCGCTAATTTTGCTTTATTTAAACATCTATATTCCTTCTTCCATCCGTTGACGTTTGTGAAGTTAAAGAGCTAAAACCTTTATTGTTGCGGGTGAGATTCATCTGATTGAATTATTTCACCTACATACTAGGCAACACGTGAAAATATTTTTCAGTTTATATACTTCTTCTTGGACCAGGTGGGTTTATCAACAATGTTTTGAGTTTGTCCAAATTTACGTATGTTTATATTCGTTATATTAATCTGTGTTGTATTATGGTTATATTAACAGCTCACTAGGGGGTTAAATCCAGTCCTTGTCTACAAAAATTTGGACAAACTCAAAACATTGTTGATAAGTATCCTATTTTATTTCTCACTTCTCTGGCTATTTCTATGTGAAAAAAATACACCAATTGATCGCTAAAATAAACACACTTTCTCATTAATAATATTCGTATAGATAATAGCGCTTAAATAACATTAAAACGTACTTTGGAAGTAGTTATTAGTTATAATCAACTAATTTTTACTTTTTGTTTTTGGACAAGGAGTTTCACATTTTATTTATATCGCTGATTACAAAAATCCTGTCCAAGGAAACTTAATCAAATTCCTACTCGACGCAGTGCAATGTATGGAAATTTTACGAGGAAAGAAAATTTAAAATACAACTGAAATTCACACCCTCAGGTTTATACATACTACAAACATAGGCTTTGCCTGTAGACAGGAATACTCCAACCCTTGAAATATTGTCTCTCTCGCGAAAACATCACAAAAACATTTCAAAGGTATTACCGAGCTCGGGCTTTACACGACTAGAAAGGGGTGGTCATTTCATTGTCAAAGGATTTTTAACATTTTTTTAAGGTTTTTACACTTGCCTGTTATTTTTTGGATTCCAACCAAAAACGTTAAAATGGATCGTATTAAACTGAATTGAGTAAAACTGATCAATTTAAAAGCATTTTTGTTAGATGTATTAATAATCCTATTTAAGCATTGTGGGGTACTTTAAGCTAATAATGTAATTTAAATTAATAATAATAATGATGAGGTAGGCTCAGTCACCAACATCGAACGAGATCGATAACAGCCATGAAACTGTAGAGTCTAGAGCACAAAACTTTTATGGAAGCTGGACGACAGAATATATCGTACCTAAGCTATTTAATAAGCTTTCTGCCGAGGTAAAGAACTCTACTAGTTTGCAGCAAAGAAGCAAACGATTGAAGAATTTTCTCATCTGGAATCAAAATTTACAGGTGTAAATTTGTGTTTATCCAGTTCACATATATATATATTTTTTTATTTTACAAAGGTTTTGTTGTTTGTTTTTGTGTTTATTTGATATTTTGTGATCGTTCACTATTAAATATATATATATATTAAAAACGCGCCTACTTTTATTTATTATTAGTTTGACGTGATCTAGATTTTGTTTACTTTTGTACATTATTTTAATAAAAATTAAAAATTAAAAGAAATATATATTTATGGTGAGATGTCAAAAAGATAACAATGCAAGAAAACATTTAGACGTATTAAACCCATTCAAAATTATTAATTTACTATGTGATTGCCAAGAGCTTTTATCTCTCATCAACTTCAGGGTGCCTGAAAGATTTACTGCACTGGTACGAAGCCATAAAAATAAAATTATTAAGCTTCACATTAAAACAAAAGCCGCGTAAGCAAATTTGAATCCATTAATTGAACTGCTCATGTAAAAAGATTAAGCTGGAACTTTAATAGAACGTGTCTTGAATTCCACTCAGTTAAGTTTTTAACAAAAGCTCATACGTGGAGACGCCTTCTAGAATTATTTTTAATTAAAACTTTTAGTCCATTAGGGCGAAGGGAACTTTGAGTGAACGTGACAGACCTGACAGGTTTACATCAAATTACTTTTATATGGTGTGTACGTGCGAGTGTTCGTATATTGAGAACACGTTAAACAGGAATACATATATCGGGAGATTACAACTAACTTTCCACTTAAAAAAATTCTTACAGACTTTTCCTACGTATAAAATTAAGTTTTAAAAGGAATTGTTTGAGAAACTTTTATGATTTGCCATTGTAATTCCCAAGATAAAATCTTCGAAAGTTTTTGAAAATTTTTCAGAAATAATCTGCCAATAGAATTATTATTTCTAGAACCCATGGAGCATGCGGGTACTTAGTGATTTTTTGTTTCCTGGGATTAAATTGGTTTTCCATTAAGATTTCTCGTTAAACAACGAAAATCTTTTACCGTATTATTTCAATGGACAAATCTCTCGATAAATTGAACATTGTGGAATATGCTTTTAGTTTCGAGTAACATATTTGCAAAGATTTGTAAAAAGGTGAAAATTCTCGAATAGTACTTTCCCTGACTCTAAATGTATAATTCTCAAGCATATTTAGACATAACTTTAACATTCTGATTTAGAACAAAATTTAAATATGGGTGATCGAGTCAAAATTATGCTACATAACATTAGTAACATTACTAAATAAATGAATTAAAAAAGAGTTCACAACTCATATTTATTTTATCCATTATTATTTAACAAAGTTCAAAATGATCTTGATTTCTTCAAAACATATATTTCAATTATTCAATACATACATACTGCTTAACAAAATTGTAAATAATGATTTTGATTCCTGAGAACTAATTTTTTAATTTATTTTTTAATTTTTTCTTTTATTTACAATATACATAATAGGTTAAACAGAATATTAAAAAAAAACAAAAGATAATTACATAGCAGTAAAATACAAATGAATGAAATACATATTAATAGTAAAAATAGTAAACAAAAAACCCCACAAAAGCATGGCCTGTTTGTGGATATATTATACAAGAAATGTTTATGATTTTTTTCTCCTATAATAAATAGACAAGTATATTTTTTTGTGTAATATAAGAAAGAGCAAAGAAAATATTCTGTAAAAGATTATAAGGTACTTTTTTATTTTATAGTTATTTAAAAGGATATAAAAAATACGAAAAAATCATAAAAATATTCCTTGTTATTAAAGGGCAACAAAATATATCATAGAAAAAAGAGTTAACATCTTTAGTTTGAATCCAGGATAGAGCGTGTTTTTAAAAAGAAGGAAAATTTTTAAAGTTTGGGATCAAAGAAATATTATCAGTAAAAAATAAATGAAATATTTTTAAGTCTATAAAATGTGCATGTTTTTGTGTTATCCTCGTTTGACAATTAATCTTCTTGCTTCCAGACTTGACCATCTGATATTTTCTATATTTTTATAATTGGAAACATTTTACTATCCTCCGTATATGTAAATCATTTTAAAAGAATTTTAACAGTCTAGGCATATTTAACTCTACCTATATGGTATAAAAGAGAACTAGCTTGATTCAGAATAACAGAGAATAGACGTTTTGTCTTTTTTTGTATTTTTTTATTCATCCTCCACCACTACTTCTCGGTTTCTTTATTTTCCTTCCCACTATTCTTTTGTTTTGTCTCTAATTCTTTTACTTTAATATATCTGAATAAAATTGTTATAACTTGTCATTTTATTTTTTACCCAGTTTAAATCATCGCCAATTTATTTTATTCCAATTAAGTGATTACATGTTGTTAGATTGCAATTCCTACTATTTTTATACTAATAAATTTGAAAAAAGCCTCTATTACTAATCATTTGGCCTATACATCTATTTGTATTCTAAATAAATAAAATATTTAAAATAACAAAAATTTTGGTCTAAAATTTAAATTCTTATTCCATCGTTTTTTATATGTGAATACATAAACATATTATTAAAACAAACATTGAGAAGAACTGAGAGAAGAAACTGTAGAAGTCTAGGCATTAATAGGGCTTACGAACTATCCCTGGGTTGTTTAAGAAACTATTTTACTCACTGCGTACCTATAATTAAATTTGTTGCAACAGAGAGGGAAAACATTTTTGAGAAGTGAATATGGGAGTCTAGACATTTACAGGACTTATGACCTGTCACTGGCTGGTTGAAGTGGCCACTTTACACACTGTGTAACATTCACTATTCTGCCTATGTTTGAACATCCACATTTCTTCAACTCTTTAACTCACAATTTTAAATATGAACAACTCCCTAGGGAGAAAATCCAGCCAGTCTGCAAACATTTGGACATACACAAAACATTGTTGAATAACCTATTCTGCCTAAATTAAAACATCAGTATTTCTTCAATTCTTTCATTCGTTGATTTTCGTGAAGTAAAAGAGCTGAAACCCTTGTTGATACGGTTGAGATTCAACGGACTGAATTATTTCGCCTACTCACTAGGTATCGCTAGAAATAAAATAATAAATGTATGTACTTATTCTTGAATTAGTTAGTTTAATCAGAAATGTTTTGAATAAGTCTAAACTTTTGTAGACAAGAACTGGATTTAACCCTCTAGGGCAGCGGTTCCCAACCTTTTACCACGCGCGTCTCAGTACGCCCTGCTCGCATCATTTTCAATTTCAAGTACATTAAACAAACGATTTAAACGATAAAAAAATAAAATAAATAAAACAAACTTGTTTTGATATCAAATTACCACCCGTATAAGGAAAAAAAACGACTAGATTTATTGGGTCCACATGTAGTATTTAGTGAACATGATAAAAATAAAAAAGGAATCAATACATTAGTTACGTAAACCTTGACAAAGAAGCTTGTTTGCTTTGAAACCGGTCGGTGGAAAATAAAAATTAGTGGTTAAAACAAAGTTGTTTTATTTATTTTATTATAATAAATAACCACAAAGTTAGTGCTTCAAATATAAACTTTATTTTAGATTTAAATAATTATAGGCGTCATTATTTTGGTACGTGTATTTGTACATACACAAATCTGGATTTTCTCCCAAGGGGGAGTAGGTATATATTTTTATTTATATCCCTACAGAAATGAGGTAGAATTTTTTCAAATTCAGGATTATGGATATTCGAGCGTTTACAGGATTACTAGTACTTAATTCAACTCGGAAGAGTCTTAACTACATAAAATAAAGTAATCTGCTAATTAAAATACTTAACTTCAATATCAATACATAGATGGCGCTCCAACTCGCTTGTGGATGGTTTCTCGATTAGTAACATATATACAAAAATCAAAAATGTTACCTGTGTGGATATTCGCTAATAAGCGGAATGGGGAATGTTGTAGTACCTACTTAAAGTGGCCACTTAACCCAGCCAATGACAGGTCATAAGCCCTGTAAACGCTCGAATATCCATAATCCTGAATTTGAAAAAAATTTACCTCATCTCTGTAGGGATATAAATAAAAATAATTATAGGCGTGTTTATTTTAATCAAATGACAGAGAAATAATCAACTTACAAAAGTTTATCATTATAATTAGTGAGACCACCGGGGCTGCACTTTATAACGGATTGGTAAATCCTTGGCTAAATAGTAATCATCGTTCAGCGGAGATCATTCTAGACGTAAAGTCTAGTTTTTTGTCGTCTTTACTCCCAGCAGAGTTGAAAAACCTTGTTCCCAAAGATAGGTAGTTGAGAATAGCAAAAGGACACGCGGAGCGACTTTTAATGGCATGGATAAATGGCATCATTTTTAATTTGCAGTTTATTTTTAGAGCCATATGCCCCCTAAGTGGGGCGTGCCTCACTGGTTAAAAACCCGTACTCTAGGGAAAAGAATCAGATAAACAACATTCAAGAGAAATAGTTAAAGTCATTCAAAGGGCTTATAACTCGTAAATATCATTGGCTGGTTTGAGTGGTGACTTTACACACTGTGAAACATTAATCATTCTGCCTATCTTTGATTACTCTAAAGGCTCATTATCAGCCTAGATTCTACCCAAAACATTGGCAATTGAAACAATCAACTTACAGAAAGGACCGTAAAAATCTCAAAATTTTCTAACCTTTGGTAAATTTGAATTCAATGGTCCCCAATTTTACCCGATCCATTTTTCAATTCGAAACATCAGATATTCAGAAAAATCACAAATCTTTGTATTTGCAAGACGTATTGCATATTTACTGTACAGCGCCTTTGAGACGATTTACATACAAATTACGCTATATAAATTATCCAACTATATGTGTTTATGTCGGCCTCGTGGTGGAATGTTCAGAGCGTTTGCCTACCATGCAAGAGGTCTCAGGTTCGATTCCCGACATGGTTGATTTGAAATATTTATTCAAAATGGTCTTTCCACACTATAATATTTCGTAGTTCCTGGACTGGTACCTTAAGCTTAAGACTGATCATCTTAATTTCATGTTTCATTATTATTATTATTATTATTTTTTTAATCAATTAAAAGTTTTTTTCATTATTTTTTTTTTGCACCACAACAGGCCAGGAGGCCCAATCACCGTGATTAATTACATTACAAAACAACCAGGCTTGAGAAAAATCACATTTTTAATTTTTGTGTTCTAACCGGAAATCGAACCCGGAACCTTCCGTGCGTGAGTCAAGCGTCTTGACCACTACACCACGGAGGCCGCCAATGTTACAAAAAATATCAGTCAACGCTGCAATTGGTGTACCAATGCAGTGTTCTATGCGCCATTGGGTGCGGAAAGAAAATGGTGATGATGATGATATGTATGTATAACTATATGTAAATATTATGTGACATTGCTCACGAGCATTCCTTTCTCACCCCTATACTGCATTGTTTAGGAACATCTACTCCTTGGGGCATTCTCAGAGTATGATGACCGCTGCTACCCTCTCGTAAAACCTTCCGGCTTTGAAGTTCATTAAAGTAAATGACCGGAAACACATCCGAGATCGTGGTGTGGAGCGGATATCCTGTTTGCCGATGCAAGTAGTGATGTGACTACTGCGGAATGAAAAAATTACGATGTCAAGCCAGTACTCCCTTTTAACTTCGTAAAACATATTTGAAACCTTATTTGTTTAATGCAGTTTAGGCAATTTTATTTCAATTTTATTTTATTAAAAGTATTTTTTTTTTTATTCATAAATTTCATAAAAAGTGCATGTTTTTGTAAAATTCTAAACATATCTACTTTTACACATCTAGTAAATGTTATCACTGTAAAGCTAGGGTTTCCTAGGACAGCGGTGCCCGTATCTTAACGGCCGTAGTGAACGGTGATGCGGTGGACAGCCGTCGTAGTGGTGACTAGAGAGTGGTTTTATTTTTTAACGGTGTTATCAACACCATTTTTATAGGAAACCACTCTCTAGTCACCGTTACGACGGCTGTCAACCGCATTAATGTTCACTACGGCCGTTAAAATACGGGCACCGCTGTCCTAGGAAACCCGAGCTTAACTCTCCAAAAAAAGAAACTAACTCTTGTGCTTGGAGAGTGACTTACACTGTTTTAGTTGTTTATTAATAAGAGTTTATATAATTTTAAATACGAGTACATGAAAAGAAAAAGAAAAAGATAGGATATATAAAGAAAAAAACATAAAACAATAATACATTGATACTAATTAAAATTTAATGTTGTTTTTACACGAGTTCAAAAAATTTCTTTGGAATAACTATAAATTTATTTATTGATATACTCGTTTTATTTTTAATAGTTTTTAGAAGATCATTATAATTTTTTACACCTTTGAATACAAAGCCATTTTGACCATGACTTGTATGGAATTTAGGAATTTTAATATTATGTTGGTATCTGAGTCACTTATTCATTTCAAATTCTTTTATTTTTTCTTTTTTATCTATTTTTAATATAGAATTTATTTTATAAAGAGTGTCTACTGTATGAAACTTAAATATTTTATAAAGACTTTCTGTATTGAATGTTGAGGGTTTTTTTAAAATTAATTTTAATCTTTGTACTATTTTAAGAGGGTTTAATATATTGGCATATGCACCACCCTATCCTACAATACCATATTGTAACAAAGATTGTACAATTGAGTAATAAGCTATTTTTAAATGATTGAATTTTAAAATTTTCCTTAATCTAATAAATATGTATATACATTTTCTAATTCGTTTAACTAGTTCACTGATATGGTCTTTCTATTTTAAGTTTTGGTCTATGTATACACCAAGGTATTTAATTTTATCGGTTGTATCAAGTACTGAACATGGTAGATCGCAGTTAGTTTTGTTGCAATTGCTTTGGTAAATAATTATTTTTACTACTGAATCTAAATTTTCTTTGTTTATAAAAAATGAGATGATTTTTGTCTATTTCGTATTTAAAGATAACATATTTTTGTCGAACCATATTTTTAATTTATTTATAACGTCATTAGCTACTAAATTTACTGAGTTTCAGTTAACTCCCTCAACTAAAACAACCGTACCATCGGCATATGATATGAACAGAAAAAATGTAAATTTCTGAACATATCGCGAAGCTTAACAAGATAAAGCGTAAAATAGGTGCGAAGGGTTTCACGGTCACTGTTATCGATATGTTTCTTTTTTGGGTGATACCGCGTATGTTAGATTTGTTCCGACGTTTCGGCTACCATTGCAGGAGAGGGTAAGCTGAGTGAACGTCGGGACAACTCCAACACACACGGTATCACCCAAAAAAAAAACATAAAGATAAAGCGTCTCAAAACATTTTCCTTAACAAGTTATACATATGGAAATTAACCATAAATTATGACAAATAATTAGAATATTCCAATTAATAATTAGTGCCATTATTTTGTATTCCAGTTATTTCGATCGACGTATTTCACATAAGTGAAACTATGTTTAAGAGGAAAATACTCTTGCTATCGGAGAGTATTATAATCATGTCATTTTTCAAAAGTTTCTTGCCTGATATGTTATTCAAAATACAGCAAAAAAATTGTTCAATTATATTTTATTTTAAATGTTATTTTGGTCTTAACAAAATTATGTTTAAAGTTGAATTAAGTCAGTTTGAACATTTTTACTTTACATGCATAATCACATTAATGTGGATACAAACAAACATCATGAGATTTTTAAAGTTTGTGGATTCAATGCCTCGCTCTACAGAGAATTAAAACTACCACGGCTAAACATCATTATACTTATATAGGACGGAAGCTTTTCAATAATTTACTACAAAATCTACGTCAAGAAATAAATTACGGAAAATTTTAGGATAAATTAAAGAAAAGCTTCCTAACATAATTAACATAAACCCTATTCTGAAAGTAAAGATGTATGTATAATATCTGCCTGTGTATATCAATTTATAAATTTTGTGTTTCTTTTTTTTTTTTAATTTTTTTTTTTTATTGGTGTTAGATTTTTTAAATTTTTACAATTGTTTAATTTCTTATTTATTGTATTATTTTGTTTTGCATTTTTTTTCTGTTTTATAATATTTTGTAAACTTGCCAAACACAAGAGCCAGACTCTTTTTTAGCAAGTTTAACCATAAGAGTTCTATTTTTTTTAATGTATGTTTTGTTTTTTTTAAGCAAATAACGGTTTTTATTAAAGAAAAAAAAAGCAAACATAAATGCACTGTTGTATTGTATATGTATGTATATATGTATTCAAAATAAACTAAGACAAACCTAACTTACATTCTTATCTGTCGTTCCTCAGGGTTGTGATCGTTGATACCCTCCCCAGCCATTCCATTGGCAATGCGTCTCCGCCCTTCACGGCTCTGCACTCTTTATATCTCCATGCAAGGTCGCCCGTGATATTGGTTTCACCTGGCCGATCCGTTAAACTGCAGTTCTGCGTTTGTTTCTTCGTCCTGACACACTGTCCTTGATGCCCGTGACTAACATGAAGCATGCCATTTGAGATAGTAAGGGCCAAGTTTGTTTCAGTATTCAGGAGAAGTAGGGTATGGTTCCCTATTCATCAATTAGATGTAATACCTTCCTAATGATAGTCTATCAATTATGCAATACCGATTAATTTGCGCCAAGCGGCGGTTTTAGAAACATAATCTTAACTTCGCGTCGGCGTCAGCGTCGTGTCGGTCTAAATGCTAAATTATATCCGTGAGAGATTTAAAAAACCACTAAAAATGTAATATAAATTACGGCGCTATGTGAAATAATCCCTATAAATTGTTTAATCATGTTAAAATGTCCCCAAAAAGCATTAAAACCGGGCGGATTGCGAAGAAGTTACCCAATACGGATTAAATTAAAACGTATA